>NC_091395.1:74264674-74570484 GCF_032191515.1 Phaenicophaeus curvirostris
ATCGGACAGAAGTTGCCTTTATTAAAACAAAACTAAGAACATTTTGCATGAAACAAATACATGGAATTTAGAGAAAACAAATATTTGGAGAAA
Source organism: Phaenicophaeus curvirostris (assembly GCF_032191515.1). NCBI lineage: Eukaryota > Metazoa > Chordata > Aves > Cuculiformes > Cuculidae > Phaenicophaeus > Phaenicophaeus curvirostris. The sequence continues at coordinate 74,264,768 of NC_091395.1, forward strand.
CAGAAACAGAAGAGTTAGCTACAGCAACTAGAAAACATAAATAATATTTGCAATCTTAATTATCCTCCTACTCTCTTATACCATCAAACCCCTTCCATGTTCTAGGGCAGTAACCACCTACTCCCTCTAAATCACTTCAGAGAAGCCTGCAAATGCTACCTAACATGTATTTTCTGTTACACAAACATATGCAAATGCTTATCGATATGTATAAGCATGTAGACACACCTCCAGAACAAAACTCAAATCCCTCCAATCAAGGTCAGTGTCGTCAGACTTGGAGCTCCCATCACAAAGAGTCTGATTGAAATGTGCATTACAGTGAGTGGGAAAGGGCAGGTTAGTAATAATAATGATATTATCATAAAGGCTTGTTGCAGGCATGATAGTGGGATGATTTGGTCACTTATCTCTTCAGTTCCTTATGTCTCTTACACTTTTTCTTGCCCACATTAAAAGTACAATTCAAGGTTTGTTTCTGATAGTAGCATCTCTATTGTTTATTGTTTAATTCCTTTCCATAGAAATAATCTCAAATGGACCATCTAGCCAGGGTTTATATTCTGTCTTTCAGCAGAATAGAAAACATCTGCATGGTCCTTGTAATAAGTTCACTTCCCTTTTTCCATACAACCACTAAAGAAGCCAGGTTTTGTCTGTTAGACACTCAATATTCTGCAGAAAACCTACTCAAGAATTTCCTTCTGTTCCACAATGGTGTGTGTTAGTTCCCTGAGCTGAGATGCTACCATGGTTCAGTACGCTTTCTTATTCCTCCTCATTCATCCAAGTCCTTCTCTTTCACTCATGAAAGTTTCTGGACCTAAAGAGCTCATGAGGCTTCAATGGAGACACCTCCTGGTTTGCTAAACCACCCTGTCTCTTAGTTAAAACCTCGCTTCTACCTTGTTGCTTCCATTTCTTGAATTCAGCATCGCCCCAAAGTTTTGGATCAATTGACTGTTCAGCCTTCAGTCTCTCCTGGTATACAAGGTGAAGACAAAGACTTACTTGGAATACCAGGCTTGTACATTGTTCAATAGCTGGTATGACTGACTTCATATATAGACATGAGTATTAATTAAAAGTGGGAAGGAAAAAAATATATATATTCACAAGCCAAGGGAAATATTTAAATTCAACATTTTTTTTCAATAATTTAGTACAGTGATTAGTAATACAGCTATTTGTATCTATGCAAACATAACAAAAAGAATTGAAACACAAAATGTTGCAAACCAAAATAATAGCTTCAGTCACCTCCGAAATCATTATCACACTTAAGAAACATAATAATATTCAAGTGCATGGGACTTCCTTGAAAATTTCCAATGCACTTTTTTAAGACATCTGTTCAAAGCAGAAAAGTAGGGTAAATTTCTGGAGGGGGAAAAAAAAAAACCCAAGCAACAAAACCTCCCTGTATCTTCTTTATTCACCCTACAGATTACACAATTTAGAGCAACTTCTTTAGGGTATTATATGACCTTTTCTGCTTGTATGAATTTCTCCTAGGCTCTGGGGCACTCACAGAGAAGCTCTGAATCAGCTCTGTAATGTTTTTATATGAGGAACAGAAATGGACTTTTAACCTGGCTTTCCGTGTCTACAGACAGAGACCCATACTTAACTCATTTGTCCCACTTAAATCAAGTGCTTGTTATAAAGGGATATCCCCCACAACCCTCAAGAACCTGATGCAGCCCACACTGTGAACAAATTTTGGTTTTATGCTGATAGAAGGCTAGCATATTACACTGATTAAAATCACATTAAACACTGCCGCATTTACAAAGAGACATGAATTTCATCTAAATGCCATTTTAAATTTCCGCTATTAGACTTCCTCGCTATTCCTACCCTCTTCTTCTTTTTCTTATTCCAAGTTACTGAGTATCTTTATCTTCATAGACTTAAATTTTAATTGCATACCCAACTATCCCAAAATATTAGGCAACATAGCAAAATACCAGTAAAATGGCATTACACTGTTTTTTCCATATGCTACTCAAGTCAAATTCTATCACCCATATGCTCTATTTTCCTCTCTGCTGCGAGTAAACCCAATGAATATAGTCTTTGTAGATCTATAACAGACTGCAGAATGGCTTCAGCAGATCTCGAGGTACAAGCACTTGTTCATAAATCAGTCGTATTGGACATCTATTTCTCCTAACGTTACAAACACTAGATCACAAACATGTATATTTGTATACCTTTTGTCTTCAATATTAAAGCATTTCTGCCAGTCCTACCAAATTTCTGCAACTTTCTCACCCAAGTTTATGGGCTTTTTACTGCCTTTATCCAATATTGTACTTCTCCATATCAATAACTTTCTGCTTTAAATCCTTCTGAATCAATTCTGCCTCTACTTTCTCACAAGCTCGACCTCAAATTTGCAGCCTCTATCCTCCTGCCTTTCAAAGCCGGCTGTAATTTCTGACTCTTCATTTATGAGCTGTGCTTTAAAACAACTCCTCACAAAGAACCAAGGAACCTTGACCAGTTTGGGCTTGTTCTAGTCATACGAATGTCTGAGATTCATGGGAGAGAAGAAAGGGTTTTAAGTGCTGTCGGCGGTTCCTGCTTCAAAAATTGCCAGTTCATGCACATTTTGTCCAGTTCACACTCTGAGATTCTATTTTGTGCATAACTAGTGTTGTCTGATTTAGGAACAAAAATACTGGATGTATTTGAGGGAGCTTAGAGTGGGAACATGTAACCCATAAAGAAAAAAGCTTATGACCAAAATGCAAGTTAATGTCTATGTTAAAAATGGCCATTTCAGAGGAATTAGTGGCCTGACTCCTTTCAGCAATGCTTTCCCCACGTCTGAGACATAGGTAGGTGCACGCAAACAAAATCCAGTGCAGAGATTCGCTCCTTTATCTGCAATTTGTGACAGTAAATGTACACAAGATGACAAGGTGCACCTAAAAATATTCAAGAAGGTCTACCCCTGTTTCCTAGGCCAGTCAAGCAAGACACACTCCAACTTGAGACACACTCTGCATTATCTGTTACCAAGGATATGCAGATACTCCGCATTACCTGTTTCTAGGGATATGCAGTTTCCAAAGCCATTGAAATTGCCTTTAGTATCTGCCTTTGGTATTGTTGTTGCCAATGCTCATGCATAGGTGGTGCTTGGGTGCAGAAAAAGTACCATCTCAGACCTGTTTGAGCACTGGCACGTGGCATTCGCCCACTGCAAAGCCCAAAACCAAAGCAGCAGGAACGTCTCAGGCCCTACAGGAAGGAGCATCAGCAAGATTAAACGAGAAGAAAAACACAGTGAGTAACAGAGATGATAGATTTCACCACACTGGGAAAAAAAGAACCCTAAGCATTTAACAAGGGACATGAGATTTGATGCTGCACTGGGGGAAATTTCACATTATATAGAGCATTTAAAGACTGTAACATGATTCAGCAAAATAGTTCTGTAGAGATTTTAAGCCTCTCAAGTCAAAAGGATTGAGCAGAATAGCTCTGAGTCCACCTGCTGCCAGCCCTTTAGAGACCCCATGGTGGAAATATATGCTTAGAAGCCAGTATGACTTATCTGGACTACCAAGAGCTGATGAGATGGGGCATGTGAGTGCCTGGGTGCTGGGACGGTCAGGGAAACAGCCAGTGACAGTCCACCTCCTCTGAAAGTAAGGTTACATCGAAACAAAACCCGAGATAAAAATAAAAGAATGAGGAATACAAAAGAACAAGCCAGGTCTGGACAAGCTGTTCTTTTTTCTTTACATGCCTCATTAAGGTATTATGACCTTGTAGGGATGAAAACCAAATCACTACATGGGGATGTGCTGAGAATGATGTGTTTTATGCAACAAGCTAAAGAAGAAAAGGGTTGGAAGCCCAGGGTGCCAGTTTATGACTTCTGAAGCACAAATTCTCTGCTTCAGCACAGGATTCCTGCGTGGTGTTTGTCATGTTAGTTTAGCCTCTCTCTCTCTTCTCTGTCTATTTATAAGCAGGAATATTTCACACAGGTATTCTGAAGATAAATGGCATAGAGAAAAACATTGAAAGTGCAAAAATACTATCGTACTGAAAGCTGCAGATGTACTTTAGATAGCTAGCAGTTTCTAAGGTATGGGACAGGTGTCAAATAAATTGAAAGTAATATTATATTATTCCATATCAGCCAAAGTTTCATGGAAATGCTGTTTAGACAACAAAAAAAATCATATTAGCCTGTCATTTATTGTGAGCGAGGGGGGGTGGGGGGGTAGTGTGTGTTGTAAATAACCATCTCAACAAACAAAAAAACCCCTCTTTTGGTATATTCCCAGGAGAATAATACAAAAATAAAGAGACAGAAGCTTTATTTCAACTCAGCAAATCAAAGATGTGAAGAAAGTCTCCTAGTCAAATATATTCTGCATATTTGATGGTCACTGACTAACTGGGATAGTTAATGCCTTTCAGAGTCCTCAGGGACATTTTGTCCAGCTCTGTGAATTTTTACACATAATGCAGATAATCAGGAATTCAAATGTTATGTCGAGCTCATAGAGACAGGACATATGAGCGCAGTATGTCTTCTCACAGACTTTACAGCTAGAAATGAGATGTGTCTATTTCCATAACAGAACACTGAAAATATTTTTTAGAATCTTATTTCATATTAAAGTAAAGTTAATAAAACACATCATTCAGCACAAAGCAATTTGTGCATTTAAATGAATGCTTAGCATCATAGAGCTTTATATGAATGGCTCATACAATTGAAATGATGAAGATGGGGGCTGTAGTCGTGTAAGCATACATGATCAAAAACAAATAGGAAGAAAATCCCTTTTTTATGCTCCTTGTATGTTTCCTTCTTTACATTATAGAATTTACTCCTCCTCTACAGAACTTCTGTACGCACAGCTGAACAAACTATGTCTTATATTGCTTATGAATGTTACCTTGCTTTCTCATTACAGGACTTTAAATGCCCAGCTCAGCCCGAGCGTGAAGGAGCAAAACTGTTTTGTTCTTCCTGTGTCCTGCCAGTGAGCTTTGTATAGTAACAAAGCAAAGACACATAACTTCAGCTCAGACAAAAACTGAGAGGAGAAAAGGAACTCTTAACACAGGTGAGTTGTTTTTCCATCATCACTATTAGGTGTGCGTACTTCCTTACATTACAGTTGTGTTAATATAATTGTTCACGCCGTATAATGAGTTTGCTACCTAAAAGCAATAATTTGACTCACTTAAAAATGGCACAGAAAAGCCTTCTCTGGTTCCATCAACATTTCATATTGTCATTAATGACCTCACTGATAGAACACAGAAAATGCTTATTAAATTTGGAAGTGACACCAAGGTAAGAAGCACTGCAAGTTCTCTGAAGGGCAGAATAAAAATGCAAAATTATTCTGATAAATTTCACTTGTGTCCTCAAAAAAGAAAAAAAAAAAATAAAAATAATTATCCAACAGTCACATGTAAAACATTTGCCCAGTCAGGAACAACTAGCTATAAAACACAGAACAAGTAGTAACTATGTAGAAAACCTGCAGAGGATGTTCCAGGGGTTTCTATGCATCACAGACTGAAGAGAAGTCATAAGTGACACCCAGTTATGGAAAATGCAAGCGTTATTTTCAGGCAGAAATATCCAACTGCAGGCAGGGAGGTGCTGTACTCAGAACTAGCAAGGTCTTGGCTGGAACAACATGGGATTGTTTTGGCACCATATTTCAAGAAAGTGTGGACCACTTAGAATGGATCCAAAAAAGATCAAAAAGCAGTTAAAAAGATAAGTAAAAAACTCCACCAGCAGTAAAAGCTTGAACATGATGGGCTTGTTAATTCTCAGAATTCGAGAAATGCAGTGCTGGAACAGATTCCTTGAGAAGTCTTCAGTTCTGGAGCTTACAGGAGGAACCTATTTGTCAGGAATGACAAAACTAATACAACCTTGGAGCAAAAAGAAAAAGGACTAGGTGATATCTTAAATCAACTGCACTTTTATGTACTAAGGAGGTTTATGTGGCAATGACTTGCCCAGCTATAACAAATAGAAGGAATAACATTAAACAGAGCAGAGGGGCTTTTTAACTTCTATTCATAGAGGTTTACACTTCTTTAGGAAGACTAGGTTATATAGAAACCTCCAAATAATAAATGATTATTTATGTAGAGGCTCCAAAATACTGTCAGGGCAATTTCAAGGTACTACAGACATCCACATTCCATGATTTTTGACCGATTACTCAATTAGCTTTGACATGATGTTGTCTAAAATGGTATTTTCTAAAATTCCAATAGAGTAAACACATTGCAAGAAGGCAACTATATTTTTATAGTCTGCTGTAGTTGCTAAACAAACGTATTCTGTTTCGTAGAGAAACATCTGGAAAATCTACTTTGGAATGAAAAGTAAGGAGTGTAGTGTATGCTATATAGCAAAAGAAGAATTTTTTTTCAATTCCTGCAGTTACTAGGATAGAAATAAACCATGGAAATGGTTATAGGAGAAATTTCACTGTATATCTAAAAATAATTATTTCTATTTAATATTGGGCTACAGACGTAACAGTTGAAGTGCAACATCCATCGTAACACTCACCATTTCATTCAGATTTTAATGGCAATTCTTAGGTAATGTTGCATTCGAAATCTCTGAACATAGCACTCGGGGAAAATCCAGTCAGCAAGAAATATAAGATGAGAGTGTGAATGTGCTTATGAGCTCTTCAAGTAACGTGCCAGAAGACTTTGTCCTTGACAAGCACAAAGAAAAGCCAAACACCTGTCTGCCTATTATCCACTGCCAATCTCCTTTAATACCAAACACCTCTGCTTTTCAACAGATACTTCAGTCTGTAAAAACACTGAAAAAGAATAAATGCTTCTATACTACTACTACTTCAAACAACGCGAATCAGATTTTTAAAAATCAGATTGGTAATGGGAAAGCTAGGAATTTGGTTTTGGACCATAAATCCAAAGCCTTTTCTAAATTAATATTTTATCTTACCATCAACACGAGCAGATTTTCCAAACTAGAAAAAAATCCAAACCAGTTGTTTTTATTTATTGAGGAAACCAGTTTTTTTTCAGCAATACTTGCTCATATGAGTAGGATAGACATTTTAAGGAAGATAATTTTTATGATGAAGGTGAAGAAATACTGGAACAGGCTGCCTAGAGAGGTGGTAGATGCTCCATGTATGGAAATGTTTAAGGTCTCGTTGGCCAGGGCTCTGAGCAACCTGATCGAGTACAATATGTCCCTGCTCACTGCAGGGGCATTGGACTGGATGACCATTAAAGTCTCTTCCAACACAAACCATTCTATGTTCCTACGATACAGTCACAGGAGAAGCAATGCTGATCTTGATTAGATTACTTATGAACACGGACTTGCAGGAGGAAATCGTATTTCCATGCTCTGCTTCTCTCATAAATAATGTGCTCACACCAGGAAATGATCTGCAGGATCTTAATGGCTTTTGCCAGTAGGAATACCACAGAAGCTAGCTAGTTGGATGCTTTGTTTGTGCTTCATATTTAATTGGAAATAACCAGTAGCCGTCTCCCTGACACATGAGATCTTCAGGATACAGTTCCAAACCACATTCTTCTCTGACATGTGTGGCTATTCAATGGGTCCTTAGCAGAGAAAAAACATATAGCCATACAATTTGGGTGGCGGGGAAGATCTTCAGATATATGCTCCGCAGTTACTAATAGGAGCACAAGGTCTTTTCAATACTGGAATAGAATTTTTGATGAAGTGCCTGGTGGCGAATTTGAAATACTAGCCCGGGGGCCCCAATGAGACATAATTCATTCCAGTAGCTAGAACAAATCTAGCTTCTACATCCATTCTTCTAAAGTCATTATTGACCCAAGGGAAAATGCTAGCCTTAAGCAAGTTTTAATAAAGACTCTGGTGGAGTAGTTTCTGTAGCACTAAATGCGATAATGAGAAACAAGCCACTTAGCTGCAATAGACCCAGGACCTGTCTATAACCCGAAAGTCAGTTTTCTGAGCTTCTTGGGATTCTTTCCAGAGATGAAACAGGCATCCAAAAGAGATTTAATTACCTTGCTCGCTAATTTGTTACATAAAAATCAGTCAGGCTTAAATGGACCAATATTCTGCTTGTCCTATATGAGCATAATTTACTTTAACACTGTTTCTATGAAGTAAAAATGTCCACAGACTAATCAAATCTGGGTTGAAAACCAAGGTTTTTACTAAACCAATAAAAGCGTGAACATCTAAATCTGGCCTTAAACATTGCTCTCCTTTTGAATTTTTTGCAGTTTAGTTTAAACAATAAATCTTTGTATCTGTCTGTGACCACAAGACCTAGTAGCAAATGGCATCACTGATGTTACAGACTGTGGCAGTTTGAAAGCTTCTTGTGCAATTACTGAAAACTCTCTACGGATTTAGTATGTAAACAATAACAATAAAACCTGATAAGTAGCATGCATTCTTCTGAAGTTAGAGCTGTATTTAATATAAAAAACCCACCGACTATTCCTCATTCAGCCCCTTTTTAACCATCAACCACAAAATAAAACCTTGCTAGACACAGTGGAAGTGATTTGAAAATTAAACTAAAGTCTTGATACAGAGAGATAGAGAAAGGATCCTTTGTGTGACTGTTATGAACATTAGTCTCCCTCCCAGGCAGAGCAATCACAATCTTTTGTGCCTGTTGTTGATGTCTGGCATTCATTCACAGAGAGATGCTTTGTTTTATGTCTTCAAACTCTGCAAGCAAGTCTTTAAGTTGGGAAAGTCAGGGGAGGAAAACGGAGGAATAGACTCCTCTGCACTGACGAAGCACAAAGAAGATAGGGTGAATATAGCAGCGCTGTGAGCAACAAGGGAAGATCTGAGAATATTTTCACTCCTAATACAATGCAGTAAACCCCTGGTTCTAGTCTTGCCCTCAGCCAAGACAAGCCGCGTCTAGGTACCTCACTCTCAAATTCACAGAAAAATATTATTTGCAATTTTTAAAAGACTGGTCAAGTACTTACTGCGCATAGCAAAAATAAATACTTTAATGACGGGGAGGTATGGGCTACACACTTTATAGTCAAACCATCAAATTTAAAGCCACTATTCTGTATTTGCAGCCAACCCATTCATTTATTTCACATAAAAAGGAAGTTTTGGGTATAATCCTTTTTATGAAAACTCCTAAAACGTTTTTAGAAGTTATGGGGGAATCAGTGTGTGCTTTATGATCCAGAAGGATTGGTGCTTACAGGCTTCTTTTTTTTTTTCCTTTTCGGTACTCTTTGAGTTCAGATCAGATACTACGTGATGATTTCAATAAACGTAAAATTAAATCACGTTTCTGTGAAACTCTTAGCCGTTTATATAGACAACATGCGGGTTAGGGAGGGTGCAGGAAGTATTTCTAGCTTGAATGGAGATTAAATGTCAAGAAGACTGGAGTTGCCATCTACTGGAGTGTGCAAAGAATGACAACTGACATGCAAAAATCCTGAATGGAAAGCACTAGTCACAATAACAGTATGGGTAAATCCTGTATTACTCCAGAATTTTTCTTCTTTTTTAAAAAAAAAAAAAGATACAAAGGAAATCTCCAAAGACAAGGAATTATTCTCCACTTTTAGCTTTTGAAAAGTAAGAAGATGCACGGGCAGGCTGTATTAAAACAATCTCATTTGCCTATGTCTTCGATCCACATTCAGCAAAAGATTATGTTATCACTTCTCATCAGAACACAGATAATTCCACTTCCCAGCTTCAAAAGCACAATACAATGGCAGAACTGAAAAGGAGAGAATGGTAAATTCTTCAAATACGAGCATCTAATCACCACTGCATTTTTAAACAAGCACTTTTAAACACAATATAGTGTTATGGAATATCTTCAGTCAATGAAAAACTGACAAATATAACAAAAATAATCTTAGAGTTGCTTATCATCAAAGACAGTTGCTCAGTATTCACTGAGCAGTTCCAGTAATATCTAATAAGTTCACACACAAGAAAAAAATATTCATGCATGTTTGTAGATGAACTAAACCAGAATTTTTATTTCCTACACACAGGTCTTGCAAAAGACCAGTTTTGTTAATAACACGATTAATAATGTACATGTTTAGAACTGGACAGACAAACAAAGCAGACTTCTCCAGGGCAGTTCAGAGAAGAAAAGAAAGAAAGAATGTCCTTAATATGATCTGAATGAAATTATACAAAATTAGCAGGATACATGATGTGGATGACAGGTACAGCCTAGAGATTCAATGTATTTGTAGACTTGTGCACAACATATCCAAACTCATGAGAGCAGCATCTAGTTAAAAACCGTACATATGCACTGGTATTTTTTGAAAACAGCTTAATATTTTCTCATATTTAGTGAAGTTGTTTATTAGGCTCTTACTAAATGTAGAGTATGAAGTGACTGGACAGAAGTATCTGACATGTGAACTATGTTATTATGAGTAATGGAGTTCATACATAAAGGGTTATTTCTCTGGAAAACGTCAGATTGAATAATTACTGGAATTAATCCCAGAGGGCTTTAGAAAATGTTTCTGCCCAGTTTCAAGTTACATTTTTGTCACATTTTTCTTTTGACTAGAGGGCAATCTTTAATTGCAGTTTTAAGTGAAACAAGTACTCTAAGCAATTCATCAAACATTATGAAAAATGATGTATATCTCTAACAGTCCTTGAAAGTAGCTAATTCACTTTTTACCCTCATCTCTTGGCAATATGGTAAAACCCAGTCAATAAATAAACTGTTTTTTTCTGCCTCTGAAACAAAAAAGCGTACTATCCCTATTTTTCATACATCAGGTTAGGTATAGATTATTCTAGAACTGATATATTGGAATATTACTGGCAATATTATTAAGATAGGTAGGGAACAGATGATAGCATTATTTGGCCTCTTGGATTTCTTAAATCTAATCAGTATTTAATGGCTATAACGGTGCCAACAAATACAGAAAGTCAGAGAACACTTCTCAAAAGACTCAGAGCTGAATGTGTTTCAGGGAAGTATCCCAAGGTCAGCATTACTTTGCAGGGCTGCAGATCCATCCAAAAGCCTCCGTGGTCTGGCAGCCTGAGGACCAAGAAAAAGCTGCACGTATCAAAAGGAGGTTTTTTGTGATGAATGCTCTTGTTTCTGCTGTCAATATGATCTGCTTTGTGCAAAAGGTAAAGAAACAAACACCTTCCAACTTCATCCCTCTGGCCCTAGGGAAGCTTCTTCTAACACCATTTTCAATGTGTTCTAGTGCTCATTGTCTTCACGGCCTGTACAGTCATGAAAACAGCTAGACATGACTTCTGCAGACCCAATGTCAGGACATGGTTCAAGCTCAGATAACAAAACAGGCTGCAGAAAGACAACATGACCAAACCCCAGTTGGTATAATTGTAATTCATTACTTCTTGACCAAGAGTTATTGCCTTGAACACCCAAGCTGTATTAATTATTATCAGATCCATTAGGACACCGCGATAGTCAGTTCTTGCTGGGCATTACACAGGGACACAGGAAGAGGCAATCCCTGAAACAAGAGATGGAAACAAAACCAAAAATACTCCTAGCTGTATGGAGAACAAGGACATGGAAAAAGAAAAAAATAAAAATACATACAATTAATTAGAAGAAGCTGAGTGAGGATCAGGACGCGTAGTGCTGCTTATCAATTCTTTAATTTTTTTTTTCTTAAGGCTTCATATCTTTAATGCCTCTCTGCTCAGCAACTCTGAGTTCCAGTTTTTAAGTACAAAAATGTTGCCTACTTGCCATTCTCTCTCCCCTTCTGATATCTGGGTATATTTGGCAATCACTATCATAGCTTGTCTCGTCACCTTTTGTCCCCTACCGGTCAATTCCTCAAATGTGCCCCCGTTGAGTAATGTACATGGCAATGCCACTACAGGTCCTGGGGGCTGAAGGATGATGCTGGAGGACATTTGGGAAGAGCTCCTCTGCCCATCATGCACAGGGCTTAGCGGAGAAGAGGAATCACTGGGTACAACATACCACGAATCATGAACCCTCAGCCAGTCTTCACAGACCACACCAAAGTGGTGCATCACTCAAGAGTTTTTTCACCAGTGATTGCCCACATTTTGAGGACTGCTGTTAGGAACATTACCAATGTAGTAATGAAAAATGGTTTTTTCTTCCACAGCCATGCCTGCAACATATAGCATCCATTTAAATACCTAAACATCTTTTCATAGAGAAAAATATCTGAATAATGGGGAAAGAACTACAATATATCTTGAGGCACAGGCATTTCACAAATACTGACCTTTGATTTTGATTTAGAGGCTCTAACTAACAAAGCCTGGCTCAACACCAAATCTGAAGAAGAAAATCAGGCACTCTCTTGTCAAATTATAATTAATTTGCACTACAAAAAAAAAACAGAGCAGAAGTAAGCCAAGTGTTCTTTAAAAATGGTCTCTAGATTTCAAAACACACCACAAAATATCCTATATCTTGAAAAACAAGCTGATCTTTTCCTGTCTTTTGGAGCTGATTATGCATCTTTCCAGTCATTTAAAATATAAATTGAGTCCTAAGAAACAATAAGCTCTCCATTTTACATGAATATTAAAGATTCAAAATTACAGCAGGAGGAGAGAAAATATGATTCTGAAACACATCTGAAGTAAACCTGAAAGCTTTTTTACTATCCCCCCACCCACCCAATATGCTGTTTCATCTTTAAAAAGATATATAATGTAAGGGTAATTTACTTTAATACTATTATATGTATGTTGAGAATGTGGTTCACATGCTTTCTATAGCTTTGCAAGTAAATTAAGGATCTTCACATATGTTATTAGAATGGAGTATGTCTTTCTATACATTTATTCAGAGTACAGGAGCAACACAAAGTTTTGATTACATTGTGTGTTTCTTCTTTAACAGACATGAAAAGTATTTAGCACGGACGCATAAATACATTGAAATAAAACCAAAGAAAAGACAGCATGGCACATTTCAAACCTCACAAAATCAGCTGTTGAGCACAGCTGGGTTTCTAAAATCACACATACACCACACAAACCATCCCCACCATAAGAAACTGTTTAGTATTGTCTCAGTATTTTTAAGTTGTTTAAAAAAAAAAAAAAGGTCAGGTTATTTTCTTTTTATAGAAGGTATGACTAACTTTTGTTATGCTTTTAAATATGTCCTCTGACACTCCTAACCTCTGATTATTTCTCTCAGACATTACATCAGTTGAAAATAACATGTAATGAAGCCATAAATATTTCAGGTAGTCAACAAACCATCGTCTTTAAGTTTGCAAAAATCACAATGACTTCTCTTTGAAATATGAGTCTTCAACTTGGTTACTGCATTATTTGGTGTATGTGCTAATAATTCAGATTCCCTCTGATCTCACAATAAGATGCAACACACAACCAATCATAATTCCAACGCATTTTATCCTGAGTTTTCCCTTCAGAGCAGAAGGATGAAAACCTAAAAATCCTGCCTGCTCTATCTGTCAAAATAAAACAGTCCGCGCTAGACCTGATCACCTATTTGCTATAGGCTCTCTGCTACAGTCCAACATCTATTTCCATGACTACGTAATCTATCTTATATTGTTCAGGTCCTAAGTAATTCCAGGAGTCAGACCTAAGAATATTTCATATTATATAATTTCTGAGTAACATTATCCAAAAGCAGAGTTTCCTTGAAAAACCCTCTTTGGCATCAACTCAAATGGTACCCTCTGTCATGGAAGAGAGCTTAATAAAAATCTTTACTTTATTTCAAAATTCTAGTTTAGCACTGACTTTACCATCAACCTATATTTCTTGCAATAATGCATCTACAAAGGGCAGCAGAAGGTTTGTTATCTTTTCTGATTGTGCTTTAAAATACATTTGGAAAGGAGCAAGAGAAACGGATTAAAAACAACTGATTGCCTAATACTGAGAAGAACAGATTTTCTGCTCTGGGAAAATTTTCCAAGAGCAGTTCATCCTTTTGTAAAAAGACTTTCCAGGAGACTGCCAGGAACAGCTTTCAACTTGTTCATCCTAGCTTTCAATAATTGATTTCATAAATTCCTCTCCATTCTCTCTATTTCCTGTACCTTGAAAGTCTGAAAAGTGTTTATTGACACCAAACTTGTTTTGTTGATACGAAGAGTGGGGTTTTTTTGCATCAGGAAGGCTACCCCACTGTAACAAGTGTGGCTTCTCTGCAGCAGGAGTTTGCTGGAATGGTTATACCTGCATTCCCAGGTGAGACTTGCCAACTTTCTGAGCAACCCGAGCTATTCTGGAGAAGGACACAAAATGCTAGTATGTTATGGACACACAGTGGGTTTAGGGCCATAATCAATTTGGCTACAGGGGAGATTTTTCAGTCCTAACCAATCCTGCTATTCTGCCACTTTATAGTGTATTCATAGTTGAACCATCATCCAACCTGATGAATCTGAGTAAATTCATCAAGATAAATTAACCAGCCAATGAACATGAGATGCAATGGCGTCAACAGCCACCTTGAATTAGTTACATCCATGTACGAACAGACTTTGTTTCAGTGAAAAGGAGTTCTAAAACACAAATAAAAAACCAGTTAGCACTATAGTTTGTTAAAAAAAATAATCCTTACACAGAAGAACTATCAACAGTAGAAGCAGGCAAAGCAAATGCATTCAAATGTATGGATAAGCTGTAGCCCTCTTTGCTTTTAAGCTAATTGGAAATCAATTACAATTCATTCACTGGCACCTCCAGAAATGCTTGAGACAAACCTTTCTAGAGTGTCTAGCTTAGCATTTCTGAAGGTGGAACTAATTGATTTCCAATTAAATATGAGTAACTAAAACCTTTACAATTGCTAAGCATTGCACTCTACAAATGCTTCTGCCAAGACTTCCCAAAACATATTTAGAGATATAAATTTGTAAGAGTTAATTGAAAAACAAGGTTTTAATTTCCACTTTCCCTATAAACTAGGTGTTCTAACAACCCAGTAACCATAACATACCAGTCTTTGCTTAACCAGGATGCTACAGGATCTTCAGCAATGTGTTGATTGATCACAAAAGTATAGCTTTTACTTGTTGTAACACAAGTAATTTTTCCATTATACCTGGATATTCACAACTGATAACACTGCCTAGAGCTTTGACAGCACATCCAGTAATCCATAGGCAATTTCGCAGCTACTTAAGAGAATCAGTAACTTTTTAGCTTATTCAAGTAGTCTACCCGTAATGAACGGAAAAGAGAGACTCTTTATTTTACCACTGACATATATTCCTAAAAATCTTATTTCCACACTGCATTGACAGTTCTGCACATATAGAGCTCTACACGACTGCCTGCTATTGAATGTGGCTGAGGATGACAATGCAGTGACTGCAATGAGAGAAAAAAAAAAAAAAGTGTTTATCACATTGTCAAAACCAATAAGATTTACGTAAGAATGTCTATTATTTCAAGGCAGTAACAAATCCAATGTGTCTGTTCTGCGCTGCAATAATTTAAAGGCAGCTATCATTATTACCTTGACATCTTGAAGCACTAGAAGTATTTCAGTCAAAAGCTTGGGTGGTATAGTGCATTTTTATATTTAGTAAAA
The DNA here is from genome assembly GCF_032191515.1 of Phaenicophaeus curvirostris. Classification (NCBI taxonomy): domain Eukaryota; kingdom Metazoa; phylum Chordata; class Aves; order Cuculiformes; family Cuculidae; genus Phaenicophaeus; species Phaenicophaeus curvirostris. The sequence continues at coordinate 74,280,379 of NC_091395.1, forward strand.
GAGACATGTTATATAGGTGATGGACTTCTTATCAGCTGAGACACTGTATTCTATATAGAAAGGACAACCGGCCAAATGCCAGGGATAACCATCTTGGATTTAATTTGTTTCACTTGAAGTCACCTCTTTCTCTTCCTTTTTCTGTTTTTAAATGTTTCCTTTATACGAAATTTCATGGTTCAATGCATTTGAAAATTAAAAACTACTATGTAAGATCAAGGTTTGAGTCTGTCCATTCATGAAAGGAAATTAAAATCATCACTGAAAGTTCCACTTTTTTTACACTGATAGAAACCATTTAGAAAATACCAGAAGGAAGAAGTATACTCAGTATTTAATATACTATTTTGTCTTTTCATATTTTATTGATTGATATGTAAAAAATGTATATATGCATAGCTAGACATTAGTGGTCCGATTCTGATCTTAATCCCCAGACTGAAAAATCAGGCAGGTTAAATATTGAGGTACAAACAGTAAAGTCATGCAATACAAGGAATTGGTAAATAGGAAGTGATTCTGAGGCTAGTTAAATAAAACATGACATTTACATGTCCATCCCTGGAGGTGTTCAAGGCCAGGCTGGATGAGGCTTTAAGCAACCTGATCGAGTGGAAATTGTTCCCAGCCTTGGCAGGGGGGTTAGAATTGGATGATCTTTAAGATGCCTTCCAACCCAAACCATTCTCTATGTTTAATCTGAACACAATATTAAAAATGTGTAGTCTAAATACATTGAAAAATGTTCTCCTTTTTCAACGTGAGCAATTTTGACAATCACTGCTGCGTGTTGCCTGTGAATTATACTTGCCATGACTCCAAGAAATTGCTTCCCAACTAAACTTTCTAAAACTTTACTCATGTTGTTCTTCTGTAACCTACTTTAAATCGATTTAATCAATCTCCCTTAAACACATATAAACTTAGTTTACGCTTCTTAAAATGTTTTATAATAGCACATTTAATAAAGCTAATTTAAATCTGCTAATTTATAGAGATTTGCCAGAGGCTTTGAAACTTCAGAAAATGTGTAAACTTCACAGTTTGGCTGTGATAACAGCTCAAACAGGGGAAATTAAGCGCTTTGCATTACAATCATGTTCAAAGTGGATATCTAGTTTTACTGCAAAAAAAGTACATTTCAAAAATAAGGAAGAAAACCAAATCTGCAAAAGATATTTCAGGGCTAAGACATAGATTCACTTAACTTTGCCTTTTCAGATCCATGTGCAACAGTTCTTGATTTCCATCACAACTCGACACTACCTCAGCATCACAGCCCCAAACATATATTGGGATCTCTCATTAAAGTCTGCCTGGATTCTTCTTTTGCAAACAAATTTTGGTCAAATGAGAGCAAAGTATCTCGTGCAATAGACCTCTGACAGATCTTCGATATAGTGTGCTTAGGGCCATTAATTTTGGGTCCCTAATTCTAGTTGTCAGTTTTCCAGTTGATGCTATATAGGTTTGCTACTGTCTGCTCCAATTTTTACCTCTGGAAACCAAATGATAATAGATTATATGCCAGTGAGGGAACAGGTAGATTGGTTAGGATCCAAGCTGTATCCCAGGTGATAGCAAGAAGAAGCAGTGAAAAAAAAAAATATCCTGCTCTTCACAATAATGTATCAAGGAGTTTCATCTCTACTAGAGGAATTCTTCACTTTATATATAGCATTTAGATGGTAACTAAATGCTCATTATCATCATCTGACTTGCAGAAAATGTCAGTTTTCCCTGAAGACATAGTTGAAAATTTTAGAGCTAGTGTTGCAGATCTCTGCCCAGATTGTTACTCATTAAGTCCTACCCCATGAAGATTTGTAGAGTTGCAGTCTTTTAACGGATGCAGCCTTAGTGCTTTGAACCCTTTTTCAGTATCTGCAAAGTTCAAGTAACCTTTTAAAATGTATTTTCCTGCTAATTGCATCAAAATATTTGGTAATGTGACATGGAATATATTCTTGGAGAAGATTTTTTTAGTCTCTTCTGCTTCAGCTCTTTCTCCCGGTTCTGTCATTGCTTTCCCTCCTGCTTTTGTGTACCGAGAAACAGAATTAAGGTGTACTGCAACCAGTGGACACTTGCATAAACAGCCTGCTTTAAATAAAACAGCATGATCTTGGGAGAGGAAGAACACGTTCAGCTTTCCTGCCCAAATGCTAAAACATATAAAAGGTTCCTATACTATTAAAGCATCACATTTCTGCTTTGAGACAACTGAAACGCAAGGGCTGTGACTAGCAGAAAAATGTGAATAAATGGAACAGAGAGCATAGCACATTGATTCCCCCGGTCTGAAACGCAGTCAAAGTGGTTTATACATCCGTCATTTATTTAAGACTTTGGCAAATACATTTGTAATGAATCTCCTTCACACATTTTTATGCACGAGAGCTTAAGTTTTCCAGGACTTCTGTAAAACAAGTTTTACTGCATCAAATTACTGCATGCCTTGATCTCTACCAGCACACACTCACAGCAGCCAGTCACACTCAGACACAACGAACAGCTCTAGGATTTCGCAGCCCTGTAACAGATACTTAAAAAAGAAAATTAAAAAAAAAAAAAATTAATGTGGTTGTGAAAATGAAAGCAAATTTAACAGTTTTGCCCTGCCTCCAGCATTTCACAACCAATGTTGACTTGAAATAAGACCGATCTTCAGCAATACTTGTATTTCCATTGAAACTTCTTCATAGGGATTTCATGCAGAATCGTGAGCTGTCAGCTCTGATCGCATTCACCAGCACACAGGCTTTAGACTCTATTTCATAACAAAAAAAGATGGCCAGAGTTTTCCTGACAGAAGTACCGTATATTTTTCAGTCAGTTAAAATTACAGAGAGAGCTCATTGTCAATGCATTTCCCATAGATAAAGAGGACAGCAAATTATCAGGCAAGGATTTTTTTTTGTTTTTTTTCATACACAGAAGGAAAAACAGTACAGTCTGCAGAAGTTCCCAACTAATCAGGTTTTAAACCCCTTCTCTGCATGCTATCAACATGGTCAGAGTAATGTCTACGTTGATCTTATTCCAAAAGCACAGTAATCTTTATGCTGCAAGAATTAAGAGTTTTTTGTGCCATAGCGTACACTGGAAGAAAAAAAAAAAGCCTCTAGGAGAGGCATGTGCTGAACACACACAAAATATGCAGGATGGAAAAAGACCAAATGTAATTAAAGCTTATATGAAACCAGACATTCCTATTTGCAGAGCTCTGGCTGCATTTCTATGAGAAAGAATGCACAGAATTTCAAATCATGCTCTATTTAGACAATGTCAGAATAAAAACACATTCCCCCTCGCGCCCCCCCCGGCTCCCCACCCCAAGACCCCAAAAGGCAAATCGCATCATCAGAATTAGAGAGAAAAAGCAATCCAAAGATACTGGTTTACATATTCCTTCCCAAAGCAAGAAATCACGTCTCTCCCTCTCCCAGCTAATAGTTTATAAATTCAGACTTTAAACAAAAGAAGAGGTAAAAAAAAGAAAGATTCCTAATTCTCAAGCTTCCTACTTAGCACTGCCTCGCTCTTGATGATTTGTGCGGCTGTGTGTGCGTGCCTGTTTGAGAAATGGCGAGATAGGCTTAAAGTATTTTCCATTTCATCAAAGAGCATATATTACTTTCCTGGTTCGCTCCAATGTTGGTTTTATGCCCACCCCTTTTCAATCTGCCCATGTCTGAGATGCACAGTGCAGGCGTACAATCATGAGCAGCTTACGACACTCAGTGAACACTAGGTGCCTCTGCATGCTCTAGCAACATACTGCTCAGCTGAAGGGAAGGGATTCTTGCTGTCTCTCTCTGCTCTAAGCATCACCTAACAAGCAAAGCGAACAAAGAATGGGAAATAAAGCTACCCTTAGCCGGTCAGTGAATGAATGGTAACCTCTCTATGGAGTAAAGGTTGTGCCGGTCAATGGTCGTTGCAAATGATGGACATTAAACAGATTGACAAATCCTGTGGAGTCGTTAGTAAAGAGTTTGGAGTTTTTTTCCTGCCACAGTGTTAACTGCAGAAAAAAAGGACAGAGGGAGAAGGAGAAGATCAAGCTCATGTACATAGTTCTGAAACTTGCAGGTCCTAGGAGTCAGCTAAAAAGCTAGCTGGACAAGCCTTTCGCTCTTTGAGCAGAAGCGAAGTGAGACATTGTGAGCTTGCCAGCCTTGCACAAAACTGAAAGGGACTGAATTTGTAGCACAGAGGGGTCTTTTTTAGCTCTGCATATAATTAGTCCAAACACAAAGGAAGCAACTGAATGGAGGTTGTCACTCTCTGGAAAAGGGTGGGTAAGACACTTTTTAATTAAATTCTTTCATGAAGAAAGATTTTTTTTTTCTTTGCTGCAGCATTTAACATGAACAAAATCACTATCATTTTACCTTTGAATGTCTGTGAACTTTAATGCTGTACAGCTCCTGCATGCTGTAAAGTGAAATATTTGCCTCTGTGTTTGTTCTGTTTGCTGTTCTGCTTTGATTTTCTGGCTTTGTTTTGGTTATTTTTCCCTTAAATAAATATGATGTAGAATTTGAAAAGATTCAATGGACATTCTCGAGCATATTTGGAAATATTCTTGCTAATGGATTTCCTTCTTATTGGTCTCTGTTTAAACTGGCTGCTGAGGAAGCCCCCGGGGTTGATATTGTGTACGCTGGGTATCTTTTCTAAAATGCTTCCAGCCGTGAATAGTGGGTGTCCACAGCTATGTCGGTGTGAGGGCAGGCTTTTGTACTGTGAATCACTGAATCTTACAGAGATGCCTCGCAACCTGTCGGGCATGATGGGCTTGTCTCTGCGGTACAACAGCCTTTCAGAGCTGCATGATGGACAGTTCACAGGGTTAATGCAGCTCACGTGGCTCTATCTGGATCACAATCACATTTGCTCAGTGGAGGGGAATGCCTTTCAAAAATTGCGGCGAGTTAAAGAGCTCACCCTGAGTTCCAACAAAATAACCCAACTGCCCAACACCACTTTCCGACCCATGCCAAACTTGCGCAGTGTGGATTTATCATACAACAACCTACAGTCTCTGGAGCCTGACCTGTTTCACGGGCTGAGAAAACTAACAACTTTGCACATGCGGTCGAACGCCATCAAGTTTGTGCCAGTGAGAATTTTTCAGGACTGTCGCAGCCTGAAGTTTCTAGACATAGGATACAATCAGTTAAAGAGCCTGGCTCGAAACTCTTTTGCAGGCTTGTTCAAACTCACTGAGCTGCACCTTGAGCACAATGACTTGGTGAAAGTGAATTTAGCCCATTTTCCCAGGCTCATCTCTCTGCACTCTCTCTGCTTGCGAAGGAATAAAGTTACCATCGTAGTAAACACTTTGGACTGGATATGGCAACTTGAAAGACTGGATCTCTCCGGCAATGAAATCGAATACATCGAACCTCATGTTTTTGAAAGCGTACCTCACCTCAAAACCCTGCAGCTGGACTCCAACCGGCTGACCTACATTGACTCCCGAGTCCTCGACTCCTGGAAGTCCCTCACTAGCATCAGCCTTTCTGCAAACGCCTGGGATTGCAGCCGCAACGTTTGTGCCCTGGCCTCCTGGCTGAGCAACTTCAAGGGTCGCTACGACAGCAATCTGCTCTGTGCCACCCCTGAGTACGCACAGGGCGAGGATGTTTTGGACGCCGTGTACGCTTTTCACTTGTGTGAAGACGTGGCAGACCCCACGAGCGTTAACACCCTCTCCCCGGTAACAAACAACAGCGACCAAATGTTCAGCTACGGCTCTGCCACTGCCACGTACGACGTGCAGGACAGCGAAGGGGACCAAACGACGTATGCCATAACCGTGACCATGCCCGGCGAGAACTCAGAGAACGCCGTTCAGATTCACAAAGTGGTGACGGGGACCATGGCGCTGATTTTTTCCTTCCTCATCGTGGTTTTAGTGTTGTACGTCTCCTGGAAGTGCTTTCCAGCCAGCTTAAGACATCTAAGACAGTGCTTTGTAACACAGCGCAGAAAGCAGAAGCAAAAACAGACCATGCATCAAATGGCTGCCATGTCAGCCCAGGAGTATTACGTTGATTACAAACCCAACCACATTGAGGGAGCCCTGGTGATCATTAATGAGTACGGATCTTGTTCCTGTCACCAGCAGCCAGCGAGGGAATGCGAGGTGTGATTTTCCGTGGGGATTTAAACAGTGTGCAACCAAATAACAGCGTGCAGGCAGACAGTGGCACGGAGCAGGGGGGGGTTGCTGTGCTTTGCTGGTGATTTCTGACACGCTCCTCTGCTGAAATTGCTAAGAGGGGCTGTCTCAAAGACTTGATATTTTAGCTTTATCGTGTCTTAAAAATCTTCAGGACAGTCAATCTTAAGATTTCATATGCTAATACTCCCTTTGAAGATCTGTCAATATTCAGGAATCTGAGAGTGTAAAAAGGTACCAATTATTGATCTTTTGTAAACTAAGAAAACTGTTTAAAATAAAAAAAAATAGCATTTACAGTTTTTACAGACTGGTGTATATTACATGAATTGTTCCCTGTATACAAAATGCAACAGCTTAACCTCTTTTTCTCTTCATACTGAGTGTTGAAATGAAAGTCTAGGAGTAAAGAAGCCACGTAAAACAGAAAGCTGAAAATGAACCAGATGGCTTCACATTGTAATTAGCACACATTCACTTACATCGTGTTACTGAAGATATGAAGCATGACACTGGAATTGTATTTTTGTTAATGTGCTACCTGTAACTGGATGTCAAGTACAACAAGGAACCAGTGCGCCTCAGAAAGGCTAAAGTTTGTACCGTGTCCATGGGACAAGATTTCTGAGGATTTTTAAGTAGATCACTTGTTAATTGCTGTAAGATCCATAAAAACTGTATTGTAACCCCTAAAAGTACTTTTAATCAAAACAATACTGCAAAACCTCACTAAAAAAAGAAAAAAAGCCAACAAGCAACAAAATCCAAACTACTGAAACACTGCCAAAATGTGCTTATCAAAGTGAAAAAAAAATCTAAATTTAAGGTCTTTTACTAGCATTTCCCACTTTTATGCTTGTTTTGAGCAAAGAAACCCTTGCTTTGTGCACTGTGGTGCTATGGTGAATGGGGAAGAGCAAAAGCTGTTCAGTTCTCAGTGGTGAAACCTGTGTGTCTTTCAAGAGTAAAACCCCAGCTGTAACACTGTCAGAGTAAGACAGAGTTATTAGAGCATAGATCTGGCTCCTATAGTAAGCTGCTAGCCAAGCCTATTCGTGTCCCTCACTTTCACCACCAGCCTTCACTAACAAAACAACCCTAAAAGCTCTGCAGAGGCTGAAAGTAGACAAACCTTTCTTACTAATGACTGATAAATGGAACTGATGGATATAAAGCAGTGATTTAATAATGTAGAATCACACAGCTGTTTTATTTGACTGCCCTTAAATAAAGGCTTCCTTTCCTTGTATTTTGGATTTTTCATTCCACTATGTGAACACCCTACAGATTGATTTTTTCAACTCCTCTCATACTAATGAAGATGAGGTAGTTTTATAACATCAGGAGAGCATCTTGAAATTTTCTTCATACAGCATTACATGCTAATAAAATATTACAGATAATGAACTTGGTATCATTTCTATGTTTTGTACATGTTTCTCTATCCTTAGTTTATTACTAATAGAGAAGAATTTCAGAAATCTAAGATATTTTTTCTTTTTTTTCTTTTTTATAGCATCAAACTGCCACCTACTCTTAAAAGGCTACAGCAGACTTATAAAGCAAAGACTAGGCATGAAATAAACCTTTTCTTTTCCTGCACAGCAGGTTTTAGCCATTAATTTTAAACATAGGGAGTGAATTTTATATTTTTTTGTGACTAGCACTATTTGTAAGGAGTCAGAACTTATTTTCCTGTATTTGGTTCATCTCATCCTCTTTAATATTAAATGTGGTAATAGCCTCTTAACAAAATTTCTGTTCAGCGAGACTATAATATTATCTGTAAAAGCAACGAGATTATGCCTTGAGAGGCAATGTTTTTCATAGGAAATTTCAGGAAAATCAACTGCTTTTTTTTACCAAAACCACTGAAAATTCACCCACAGCTTTGAAAGAAGCCATCTCTCTTGAAAATAATGCACATTTCTGTTTCTGTGCCTCAAACACACGAGGGCCTGATCTATCCTGAAACTCCCAAGTGACTTGAGAGTTTGAGTGTCCGTGTATGAACTTAAGAGTGTGAGAGCAGAGAGTAGGTAAGGAGCCCCTTGTCTCTATGGGTGCCTGATCATATTTTAAGAAGAAAGAGTTTATGCCAAGCTAGCTGAAGGCCAAAATATAGCTCTTTTCCCCATTAAATCATTCTCTGAAATCAAAAGGGAATTTAATTGAAAAATTTGCTCTATGTATTTGGACTACATTATATGACCACAAATAAACATGCAGCCCTGCAACCGGGAGGACTGGTTATAGCTAGTTGCCAGGAAGCTTCCAAACCCAATAAAGATTATTAAAATATTGTCTGCATATGGTAAAATACATACACATGTACATAGATGAATTATCTTGATTTCTATAGTGACCCCTGGTTGCTATAAGGAAATGTATTAGTGCAGTCATGGTTTTGCCCCTGTAAATCTGATACAAGACGGATATCGACAAACAATCACTCCTTGGTTGTATTTCTACGTATTTTTAGCATATTTGTGGGTTGTATTTTAAACACACTAGTGATTGCACCCCTCTGGAATTATTCCTGCTGTTTATTGGTGTTAGCAACCTCAAGCTACGTTTGCAAAGACGTGAGCAATTTTGCCTTATTCACCTCTGTGCTTCATGCATCTTGCATTGACAGCTCAACTAAACTGAACAGAACATTTTTCTTTAAAGGTGCAGTGATTTCCTAAATGAGAGTTGATTTCAGTATTGCCTGTTGCCATTTCTCCTGAAGAGAGGTAATGACCCCCAGTGACTTGTCACCTTTAGCAGGATGATGGATGGATCCTCCACATAGAGCACAGCACTTATTAAACTTCAGAAAACAATATATACCAAAATATTTGTGTAGAAATCTTTTCCAAGGGTCATATCTTTGAAAGACCACCTCCTAATGATCTCCAGAGGATATCTGGAGATCTGGATGACCTCTGAATATCTACCTGTGGAAAGAGGGGGTGTCACTGCTAATACAGGAACAAGGTGCACTCCAAAGGATGCCCACATGTATTCTGAAAGTTTACATGAAAAATACATGGGAAGTAATGAAATAAAGAAGCAAGTATTTCATTTCAACCCAACTATTGCAAACCCAGTTATTCACCCTGCTCCAGGCTGCTTGCATGGCTATGTATGAGACTTATTACATTTGTACTGCATTTATAGCAACTGCAGGAACAAATTTTCCCTAACTCACTCTTCCAAATTTCATGTTCTCCAACTGATCAGATATATGTCATTCCCTCTCTTATGAAATGGCTCCAAAAAAAAGAGGAAGAAGAAAAAAACCATGCTTTTGGGGTCAGTTTTGAGTTTTTTGTTCAGGAGATGTTTGGGGAATACTGAAGGAATGAAAATATTTTAAATATTCCCCTTTTAATGTTCTTCTTAATAGAACTAATCTCCCTTTTATAAATAGGTGATTAATATTATTTTCTTTTTATTTAAGTGTCTTTTAAGCTACAAGAGAGGGTGAAAGGCAAGCAAAAGAACTACCTTCTTTAAGCATGGTTAACACTAGCAGTGTTATAGATCTCTAATATGCAATCTTTTGCTGCTAACATCAATACACACTCACAGTGCACCCAGTGATGAAGGAACTGTTGCTATGTATGCTCTGAATGTATATAAGGGATGATTTATTTTCCTTTCTGTCTTTTTTCCTTCCTTTCTGTACTACTTTAAAAAAAAAAAAAAAAAAGAAAAGTGATATGAAACCACAGAATCAATGCTAATGTACCACATTCTGTTTCTGGCCTGAATATATAAAATACAAAGAAATTCTGTGTTAAAGCTGCAAATTCCCTCCTTTACCACACTGTTTTGAGTACTGCAGGGGGTTAGACCAATGGGATGATCCATGTGCACAGAAATAGCTAGATGCTCTGTACCAGCCTGAAGCTGCAGTCCCATGTCTGGTTTATAACTGCCTTGCACACGTGTGCCAGAGAAAGATCATTAATGATATCTAAGGATATTTTTGTATGCTTTAATATATTCTGCATGTTTTTATAGCTAATGCACTGAGGGGCATTGGAAATGTGCCTATTTGATCATTTTACTTTGGTTCTGATAAAAAGCCCTTCGTCTGCTTTTGAGATGAACTAAATTTGTTTCTTGTATGTGTCTCATTCTGCGTAAACAGCAAAAGGACACTTTGAACAACCCTCTTCTTCTCCTCAGCTTCTCCAATGGTATTCAGAATGGCAAATAAGGAGTATTTAATTAAGAAGCTTATTACTAGTGCTATACTACTAATAACAATAATACTAATAAAACAAATCTAGAGGAGACAAAAGAGGAGAGAAGAGACAGGAGTAAGGATAACTAAATGAGGTTGTTTCTGGCTCCCCTTGCCTTTTCTTTCTTAAAGATGGTAAAGCTAAAGGACTAGCACAGATGAAAAACAAGGAGTGAAGGTGGGTGGAGAAAACAGTTTTGAAAACTGCAAGCAGGAATTCAAGAGCTACTGGAAAGGATGATACAACACTAAATAGCTTCATTGAGCAAGAAAAAGAAAAGGGAAGAGTGAGGGGACAGGATGAAAGGGAAGACGAGAAATGGTGAGAAGGCAAGGGGACCACTGTGCACACAAGGAAAACGAGATTTTTCAGTGACTTCCCCTCCCACATTAAGGCTGTGGCAAGGGCAACAGTAGAGAATTAAGAAAGTCACCCAGCATCTCCCTCTCTCTCTCTCTCTCTCCCCCCTCCTGTCTTTTCAAACTCTCAGCCAGACACACACTCTCTCACAGAGGCACAGACAGACACGCTTTCCCAAACACACGCGCGCACAACCCCATCATTTCCTCTGCCACCTCCCTGTTCCCTGGGAGCACAATGTCCCCCTCATCCATCATTCTCTTCACTGAACTCCAGCACTGTGCCTCTTCCACTAATTTTTTTGGCTGGACTCCTCAGCTATCCTAGTCACAGTGCATCACAGAGAAAATCAGACTTTTCAACCCAAAATATCTCTTTTCCGCCCCCCATCCCTTAAGAAACCTTCATTTAGGAAGAGGGGTGATCTTGAACTATTGCAGATTCTCCTGCTAATTATTCCACACTCATTCTCCCTCATAGTCAACAATCGCATTCACAGTTATTATGACAAACAGATTTGAGATACTGTTGCTGTGTTCAATTTATCATTATAAATCAAGGTTATACTTTTCCTTGACCTGATCAACCCAGGCTAATATTAACAAATTGAGCATTTATATGGGTTCCTTTCCAAGCATGAAGTTGATTAGGAATTTAGGAAATACTGGTGATTTAATGATTAACCTTTCATATAATTACTGACATAAACCAGAGCTATTAAGGTATTAGAAACAACCATTCAGAGTATATTCTATGGAAAAAAAATAATAAAATCACATTTAAAGCCATGTAAAAGACTACCTATACCAGCCAGTTTTTATTTTTACAGCAGAAAACCATAGTAAAAGGAAAGGAGTAAGTGCAATCTACCTCTAAAGTTATGCGGAGGAAAGCAAGGCTACAGAAATATTACAGAAACCAAGCAACAATCTTCTGCTGGCAAGACACAGCCTGTAATTGGGTGGGTGGCTGTGAAAATCTGAGATGAATGCTGCAGAGCACTGTAATTTTATTGCAGTGTGTCTGCTTTAAAGGGAACATATTTGCAATGAAATCTGTATTTCCGTGAGAACAGGGCAATTGTTTTTGTCATAAAGATAACGTCACTTGTTGGCATTCAGACACAATTATTCAGCCTTTAAGCCAATTGCTGCTCCTGTTCGCCTTTGCTGGTGTGATAGTTTGGTCAGATAATCAAATGTAACAGGCTGTATTGAAAGGAGTTTCAGTTCAAAACACCCAGATTTGCAATACAAGAGAAGAAATTCAGTTTAAAATAAACATCAGGTTCACCTTTTCCTCTACTTCCCTTCCACTTTCCCGAAAATCCAAATATGCACTTCACTTATATAAATTAGATATAATTGGCAGTGGCTAAAGGATAATATTATGTGTGCCTGTGCTTGGCAAACAGCACCTGCTAAGATACTTTTTATTTTAAACCATTTTGCTGCTCTTATGTTCTTCAAATCCTCACCAGACACAGCAAGTACCGCCAGAAAGATGTCTTTCAACACGGGTGCTATGGAAACATGACCAATTTGGTTCAATTTCTGAGCTAACAAAGACTAAATCCGAGATTTCAAAGGTAATAGGTAAGTGTAAAAATCTAATTCATCACTGAATTGCCATATTTAGCATAGCAGAATTCTCTGACTGACATGGTTCGACACTAAGCTCGTTCATTTATTACAAACTTTGTTTTTGCCTTTTTTTCAAGATATACCTTTCCTGTAATAGCAAACCAGAGCACGTCACCGGAGGGAGAACTAAAAATTGTATTTTCAGTAAAATCTGAGATTAAAAAGATATACATGGACATATCAAATTGATTTAAGGGCTTATCCAATGAAGGCGACGCAGTTTATCTACACCAAGCCTCCCTGAAGCAGCACACCTCTGTACCCTAGTGGTGACAGCAAGGTATATGCAAACACCCTTCTATCAGCTGGGGACTCAAACTAAAAACTGATTTATGAATATCTTTTAAAATATATACTTTCCTTGTAATTTGTATCCCTTCTTACCCACTCTCCCATTTTTTATTCCCAGAACTGCCCAGGCAGAGTGAATCAAAAAGGGAGGGAGGATGGGGAAACGCTGGAAATCCTAAACTAAACTGCAAGAACAGTCCATAATTATTGAATTCCAGAGGTCTGGACTCTTCTAAGAATGGCTAACCCCTAGAAATACACCGACTAGCAACCCTCTTTCCAAGATGAGAGGTAAAGTGAGCTCCCAGGAGGAAACCTGCGTCTGTCTCTGTAGCTCAGTGCCTCTCCTGACAGTCTGGCTTGCTAAGAGAGCCTGGTAAATATTAAAAAATATCGATAATAATGAGATAAACCACGCAGGGATTTTCACAGCCCACCCCCTCCACCCCCCTATTTCTTAAACTTGGCTCCGTACTAAAGTTTATCTTGACAGAAAATTTACTTCTCTGATCCAGATTATTTCCCAAAGCAATTTTTTTGACAGCAAATAGAAACGTGCAGCTGCTGCTAAAAGGTTTGCAATCCCCATGCTAAAGAGGCCATCACATGTCAAATGTTTACCTTAATTTCAGGTAAATGTCACACCATATTGGACATTCTGTATTTCCAACCAGCATATGCACCTGCCTCCATCTCCATAAACCTTCCCCTTGTGACACAACTACCTTTACAAACAGCCCAGAACCCAATGTTGCTGTCAGATCAAATTCCCAAACAACAACTGGATGTCATGAATTTATTATGTAATGGCTGTAGTCTAATAAATTGAATGTGAATCCTATGGCCTGAAAGACAAAGAAATAATGGAGACAATAAGTGAGTAGAAGATATGCATCTGACTTACTCTTTATGGAGAAATAACCCCACAAAAGAAAAAAAATACTGCATGGGACAATGCTTAATCTTCCAGAAGGTGGAGGGCATTGCGCATCAACTGCAAAAAGGTGGATTATACAGGACAGAGAAAATCACTACTAAAAAATATAGGGAGAAAATGAAAATGGGACAGTGCCCATAGCAGATTAATCGGAAAGAGAATTAGGTGATAAATAACATAAAAGAAACTTGTCAAGGAAAACCAAAGCCCTGTGGTGATATCTGATGACAAAACCTGTATATATATTATGCAAAGATATATTTGCAGAGGGGGAAACAGCAGTCCATGAAGTTCCATGAGGCTGAACCCTGAGCTTATTCCTCTGTCCATCTTTGCTCTGCCACGGTGGGCTTTTTAGTATGTTTTTAAAAATCTGAACCATTTTATTGCTCTTATGCACAGAAATTGTGCTTTTACTTCATGTGAAATATGTTAAACCGGTAGGGTTTTGTTTTTTTTTTGATGAGTGACACTATTTCAAGTAAACACTATTTCAATGGTTTTGTGAACACACTTCTCTGATTCCAGCAACTGTTACATTAGGTTATTCTAGTCGATGGAATGAAGATCTTCCCAAAAATCTCCTCTAAGTAGTTACAGTCTGTACCTTTAATAAAAAAGGGAGTTGAAAACTTTTTCACTTTTTTCCCTGGTTGTGTTTTCCCATTATGTAGAATAATCTAGCCCGAATCTGTCATTTTTCATTAGCAAAAGAGTCAGGCTGTGGCTGTTAATGATAATTCTTAATGAGGATTTGATGAATAAGTCCTGGAAAATCAAACTTGAAACAAAGACTAAAATCCATCTTATCTACTGTTTCCAGGTAATAGAGGTGTTAGCAACTGGGAAATAAAAGTTAAGGTACTTAAAGCACTAGAACATTTAAACAACAAATGAGGGCAAATGGTGTTTTTCAAGAAATTTAAGGGAAAAAAAAAAAAGAGGAAAAATGAACCATAGTAGTTAGTAAAAAACGAAGATTTATAGTAGAAGTAGTTGTTGCACCAAAACCTAAATTACTAAAATATACTCAGTTCCATTGTTTTAGAGGTGATTCAAGATGATCATAATGGACAGGTAAGTCTTATTTCAGTAGCTATTAAGTTTTTTTCAAGATTTATTAAGGCCTGTGATTCTATAAAATAGGGATAAACTGACTGCTTGAATGTGGAGTAACATCATGCTTCTGTAACAACCTGCAGTTCTGAACTTTTTGACTAGCATAATATTAACAAAATGGCATATAAAAAATGCAAGTTTATATTTGGACTTTTAAAGATCTTTTGACAAAACAGCCTTAAAAGATATTGTTTCCCATAAACAAGACAAGCTCTGTGGTCATAGAAGACTAGTTAGGAAGCTGAAAGTACAGTGGCCTGTTACTCAATAGAGTGAAAAAACTTGAAAATTATATAAGCTTTGATGTATTAAATTCTAAATTCTCAAATACAAAGCAAAAGACAAGATATTAGGAAAACTGCTCATCCATGCCTTTGAGATGTGAGTTATATGCAACAATTGGGCAACTATCTACCTGTTTATCTCATTGAATATCTCTGCACAGTGTGCAGGGAAAAAACTAAAGGATGAAAAAGAAAGAAGGAATAGCATCTAAAATGTGTATGTAACAGAGCAGCTCTCAAGAAATTAAATAGCTTGGTATAAATCACTGCTATATCTGCAAGAAAACAGTCCCTAGCTCTGTTAAGCCTGACTTAGGAAAAGATATAAGTGTTTAAAGATAAGGTACTGACAAGGAAAGGGATGAATAATTTGGGAAAGTTTGTCTGTAAGGAAAGAGTCAAAGACACTGGACCTGTAACTGCAGCAGAAGAGTAAAACGTGTATCCATCCCCCCTCTAGTGGCCAGTCCACGTAGGGCCAGCACAATAATCAAAACACAAATGGGAAAGGCTTTAAAACAAGCACACCCCCACCTCTTCTTTATTCCTCTTACAATTTGATGTTACTTCATTTTATACTCTTATTATTAGCTATTTCTCATTAAAGTGCCTGCTGCTTCTCTTTGTTGTTTCTTGTCATTATGTAGCACAGAAGGTGTTTTACAGAAGATGTAATTTTTTTTGCGATATGCTTGTACCTGTCTGCAAGAAGAGGATATGGAGCGTGACAGGGGCCCATGCACCCTATATATTCATAAATTAGAAAATAAAATTTGGAACTCATTTTACAATACATCACTGATGCAAAATAATTGGCATTTAAAAAAAGGAACATCTGCATAGAAGTAGGAACATTGAATTCATTTTGTACACTTATTCCTAAAATATTTAGACTAAAAGAGGGTTTTTTTTTGGAACAATCTATAGTTCCAGGCACACCATGCAGTGGAAATGATCCTTTTAATTTCCTACTCGTGGTCCAGTAACTGAATTTCAGTGCTCCCAACCAACTTGCAAAGCTACAGCCACCCGGAGAAACTGAGAACCTGGAGTATCCTTCACAGCCTCATGTTTCAAATACACACAGGTTCTTCCTGGTCAGTTACTCTTTCTTCTGTCTTCTGAAGAACAGTTGTTAAAATCAGAATAATTCCCATTTTTACAAGTTTCTCTGCATAATGCAATATAACAGACCATTTTCTGTTCCTACCTTTTCACAATCCTACCCTAGAACATTTTGTGGCCAGACGGAGCTGAGATGCTAAGCTGAGGGGTATTGATAGGGAATGAAAAGGAGTTGTGCTCAGCTTCTTGTTGAGATAACTAAACACTTCGGCAGGATGGTATGTTTTGTTTAAGTTCTTGTTTTCTACCAATAAAAAAAAAAAAATGCCCAGAAGAATCCTGGTGGCTTGGACCAGAAGTGAACCTCCTTTGGTTGCAATTTCAGGCTGTTTAAGTCCTTAAGCTAATGAACTCCAGCGTAACAGGCTGTGATTATAGCAAAGTAGAGAAATACAAAGGAACTAGGTTCTTATCTTGTAAAATCTTTGGACAATGGGATGGCCTACATGGCACCAGGACTACAGGCATCCGATGGGATCCACCTTTCTCAGAGGGGGAGGAGGTTTTTTGCCCATGAGCTTGCAGGGCTCTGAGATAGAGCTTTAAACTAGATGTGAAGGAGGAGGGGGATAATATCAGCCTAGCCTGTGACAAGCAGGGGGAGGACAGGTGTCAGGGAGGATACTTCTTCAAAACACCCTATAGGTAATAAAGGGTCCATTAGGAAGGTGATGCAACTGCCTCTACACAAACCCACAAAACATTAGTAGCTACTAGGAAGCTATGATGTAGTTGCCATGATTCTATGAAATTGCCTAAGAATGTCTTTCTAATGTAAGGCTTGTAAAATACTACACACTCTTGTACGCACTTTAATAATTAAAGCAAGGTTACTGCCCTTAGAATAATAGAATAGTTTGGATTGGAAGGGACTTTAAAGATCATCCAAGTTCCAACCCCTGCCATGGGCAGGGACACCTCCCACTGGATCAGGCTGCTCAAAGCCCCATCCAACCTGGCCTTGAACACCTCCAGGGGTGGGGCAGCCACAACTTCTCTGGGCAACCTGTGCCAGTACCTCACCACTCTCATGGTGAAGAAATGTCTCCTTATGTCTAGCCTAAATCTACCTCTCTGCAGTTCACAGCCATTGGCCCTAGTCCTATCACTACAAGCCTTTGTAAACAGTCCCTCCTCAGCTTTCATGCAGGCCCCCTTCAGATACAGGAAGGTCACCACAAAGTCTCTTCAGAGCTTTCTCTTCTCCAGGCTGAACAACCCCATCTCTCTCAGCGTGTCCTCCCCTCAGATCATCTTTGTAGCCCTCCTCTGGACCCATTCCAACAGCTCCATCTCCTTCTTACGTTGAGGATTCCAGAACTGGACACAACACTCCAGATGAGGTCTCACAAGAAAGGAATAGAGGGGCAGAATCATCTCCCTCGACCTGCTGGCCACAATTCTTTTGACGCAGCCCAAGACATGGTTGGCCTTCTGGGCTGTGAGCGCATGTTGCTGGCTCATGTTGAGCTTCTCATCAATCAGCGAGCTTCTCATCATTCAGCAAGCTTCTATAGGTTATCCAACCTTCTATAGGTTATTCTCAAATTACCCATCAGCCATCTAAAACTATGCTTTGCTATACCTTACAGTGGCTTCTTGTGAAGACTGAATACTAGTCTAGATGGAGTTTAGAGCTAGGAGTTTTATAATAGGTTGTTATTAATTTGTTCGATTGAAACTAAAGAATAACACAACAAACAAGGCACAGTTTGACTTCCAACAGCTTAAATTCTAAAACATAAACCCATTTCCAATGTAACTTAATAATTTTATCTAATTGAAAATACTTAGAAAAGAGACTATTCAAATGATTTGTATATTATAATGCAAGCGATTTGCTCTTCCAGCATAAAATTAATTCATTACTATATACAGTCAGAGCAAGTTTGATAGTCTATCCCTTACTGATGCAATTTCAGACAGCTTTTTATTCATAATGCCCACTATCAAGGCAGTTTAAAGAACAAGGATATAAGGAACTGTACAGACAATTAGGAAAAAAAAAAAAGGCACTTGCGTACTATGTATGCAAGTAGAAGAAAAAGATTATGGGGAAACATAAGAATAACTGATTTTCTGCTCAGTGGGGAAGGAGATATCCAGGCTGATCCACTAATTGTAGAATCATAGAATCACTGAGGTTGGAAAAGACCTCTAAGTTCATCAAGTCCAACCATCAGCCCAACACCACTGTGCCCACTAAACCATGGCCCAAAGTGCCATGTGTATATGTTTTCTGAACACCTCCAGGGATGGAGACTCCACCACTTCCCTGGTTCCTGTTCCAATACTTCACTACTCTTTCTGTAAAGAATTGTTTCCTAATGTTCAGTCTAAACCTCTAAACCTCACTAAGGACATCTACTTTTCCACCAGTAGTTTCATGTACAGGTATATATATACACACACATATATTTATTTCTGGCAATTACAGAAGTGATTCTGAGGGATTGACTAGGAATATTTGGCTGAGGATCTTATACAGGGTAGGAATTCTTTACCCATTGTTTAAATGCAATACTATGCTTAGCTCATATAGGAAATGCATATTTTCAAACATAGAACTTATTATTCTCAACTTTACTCTGTCATAAAATAAATATTGTTTTCCTATATTTCTCCTCACAGTCGACAAAAAGCAAACCCTTCCTCAGAACGACAGTCCAGTGTAATCTGTGATTTCCCTCAAATGCCATTACTAGGGTAAATTAAGTGTCAGGTTCCAGACTAATTCATCACTTATTAATTAACAATATCAATGGTTCTTTTTTCATTACAGATAACACATTTTACAGACTACCAGAAGCACTTTTTATTACTAAAGTTATCTCAAAGGCTCTTCCTCAAAATCTGCCATAACAATTAAAAAAACCCCACATTCAATCATAATTCTAAGGATAGATCATTTTTCCCTTCACTAAAATTAAATCTTAAAAGCTATTTAATTAAACTGAATGATAACTGAATGACTTTAAGCATGCAAAGAATTAAAACTAAGGATGCTCTTTCTCCAGACACTAAAATATGGCTAGCCAATGTTTTACTGCAAGGAAGCAAATTTTAACAAACTATTATGAATAGGTGTTTCTTATTCATAAATAAGATCCCTCTTCAATAATCTAATTTCTTTGCATTTTCAATTGCAAATTTTTACCTTCATCTTTCTGAAATGAGAATTTTTTCAGGTCTGATAATGCGTAGTGAACAACAGCAAACAGTAACACTTCAAAACATGGTCCAGGTTCTGTTTAATATCTCACTAATTTTAGCAAAAAATGACCAAGTTTTATGCTAACTACTTGCATAAGTCTCCTGGTGTGCTTTACAAACACTATTCTCCTTACATTTTTTTGTGCAACTTCTTCACAATGTTCCACTCCATCTTTAAAGACTGCTTGCAACCAGCAGTAAATACTTAGTTGGAGCAATTTCTTTTTCTTTTGAAATGGTATACCTATTTGGTCTTACTTCAGAAGTTTTATCCAACCTATAGCTAACCTTGTATGAATTTGTTTTCCCTTTCCAGCAGTTAAAAAGAAGTCTCTTTATATTTCAAATATAATTTGCCAACTCTCTTTTGTGTGTATTCTGTGCTTCCAGAGGACGAAAGAAGAAATTTTATCACTAAAAGAACAGTAAAATAGACTTGCAAATTTAGTAACCCTGCAAAACCCAAAGTTCAGAAAAACTTCCACACTATCATCAAGAAGGAAAATAATCATTTCCCAAATTGTCCAAAGCCTCTTCATACAGAGATTAAAAGAACAATGATGAAACTCCTACGTGACTCCTTTCAATTGCTTGCAACACCAGACCAGCTTCAATTCCATTCCTTCCATTCTGTGCTCAGGATTATTTCCCGCCTGCCTCTCAGTTCATGTGTTTGTTGATGTTTGACTTTTTTTTGCAAAGTGAACACAAGTTATATTATTCAGAGGTGTGAAAAAAGAACCAGTCCTTGATGCATTAGTCAGGTTTCCATCACTACAAAGTAATGCATCAATTGGGATTAAAACTCTAGAAATCACATTTTTTGAAACTCTTGCCAACTATATAATTATGCCCCAAATGATTTTATGCCAGGTGGTTTGGCTAACAGATGGAATGGTATATTTGTGCACTCTTTGTAAAGCAAGTTCCATTGCAAAAACCATGAGCCAGAAGTATCTACATTATTGATAGACAGTTACATATGCCTAATAATTAATTAACCTCTAGCTACAAATTGCAGTGAGTCCTCTGAGCACTTAAGAAAAAAGAAATCATACAGAAAATGTGTGATAATGTCTCTACCGTAATATTTTTAAATCATTGCAGCTAAAAATAATGGTGTGTAATGTTGCACTAGAGACAAAAGAGCTTTGGTATGAAGTATCTTAGAAATTTTTAAAGCAGGATATATTATATAACATTAAAAACTCTTCCTGGAAGATTTTTTTGCAATCCCAAACATCACCAAGTGGTTACTAAAACCAACTAGGAGTTTGTGACCAGTCAGGGTTAGAGACACTTCCCAAACAACATATATGCTGTACAATCACCAATAATGCTCTGGAGGGAGAAATCAAACTGAGATCAAACCAAGAGACCATAGAATCATAGAGTGGTTTGGGTTGGAAGGGACTTTAAAGATCAACCACTTCCAACCCCCCTGCCGTGGCCAGGGACACCTCCCACTGGATCAGGTTGCTCAAAGCCTCATCCAACCTGGCCTCAAACACCTACAGTGATGGGGCAACCACAACTTCCCTGGGCAACCTCTGTAAGCGTCTCACCATTCTCACACTAAAAAAATTTCTCCTAATATCCAATCTAAATCTCTTCACTTTCAGTTTAAGACTGTTACCACTCATCCTATCATTGCACTCCCTGATAAAGAGAGGTAGCTGTTGCTTTATACATCCTGAATTAGAAGTTACCTAAGGCTCATGTATTTCTTGCCTACAAATCCCTGATGGAAATATGGACACCTTTGTCATCCAGTGTATGGCCAGAGAGTTCATTTCATCTGGATGTGTCAAAATGATTGTGTATGTGTTCAACTGGAATGAAGGCAAAGACAGTAAATCCAGAGTGGTCTGAAGGTGCTAGACTTCAGCATATATACAGATTAACTGTGCTGAGGATGCATTGCAGGCATTTCAGACTGATGAATGACACGTCGTCTGTCATTTTCAAGCCGGAAACAGGCTGGATTTTCTGTTCCTGTGCTAGTCATTTGGGCCAGAAAGGTACAGAAAGTCTACAGTGGAGTTAGAATCATAGAATCATAGAATAACCAGGCTGGAAGAGACCCACCGGATCATCGAGTCCAACCATTCCTATCAATCACTAAACCATGCCCCTCAGCACCTCATCCACCCGTGCCTTAAACACCTCCAGGGAAGGTGACTCAACCCCCTCCCTGGGCAGCCTGTTCCAGTGCCCAATGACCCTTTCTGTGAAGAATTTTTTCCTAATGTCCAGCCTAAACCTCCCCTGGTGGAGCTTGAGGCCATTCCCTCTTGTCCTGTCCCCTGTCACTCAACAGAGTTGGCCCTGTCTCATTGAACATTTCCCTAGATTTCTGCAAACATCATTGATTTTCCCTCCCATGCAATGCCCCTCTTCAAAAATCCCACGAAGCTGAGGGTAACAATAGATAAATTCCACACCCTCCCTGGGAAAATAGTAATTAATTTAAAAAAACAAATAAACAAAAAACCAACAGAAAATGAGAAAAGCTTTTTGTCATGGTATATTAATATCCCTACTTCACTTTCATAAAGCTGTGCCAGAAACACTGATTTAATAGGCACTGCAAAGCAATTACCATGCAAATAATATTAGCCAGCAATTTATTATTTTTTTAGTAAAGTCCTTGTTTTGGCTAGCAGACCACAGTAACAGATTCCAATAAAACTAGGTAATTGAAAGAAATTTCAAGTGTCTAAATAGCTGTGACACCAAACAGATGAAGCAGCAGTCCTCAGACTGGCCTATTGGTCTGCTTGCTATTTCAAGTATGGACAACCTTGGGAGCCAACTTACACAGCATAAAGACAGCACTGAAGGAACAGGAAAGAAAGATATTCAGGAAAACTCTCATTTAGATGTGTATTAGCAAGGAGGACATTGAAGAATAATGTTGAGGGGTTTAAGCTGCTTAAGAGATAGCATACCTGCTATAATGCCTTCCTTTGGCCCTGGTCTTCATAAGAAATGTTTTATTTGGAGTAAGTCTCATTTTATGTAACATATACTTGTTTATTTATGGCATAGGTTTGGAAATTTGCTTAGATTCACTGAAGTGATGAGCTCCATGTTCAGCTTTAGAAGCTGCCCAGCTATATTTTTGTCTTGGATTGATTGGAGCTATAAGATTTTACCTAAATTGCTAATTTTTTCTGTTCCTCATTTCACTACCAGAAAATGAACTATGTTGCTTAACTCGCAGCAGAGTGCTGTGACAACTACATGGTGGTTCCTGTTCATTCAGTCTAGTATTATTTTGTCTAATCAAACTAGTGAAATAACAGATTTGATTATGTGTTATCTCTGCAACTAAAGATGAGATAATTAAGATTCAACTTCCAGGCACAAGGCAGGACTCAATATTTTTTCTGATTCCCCTGTTCTAGGATGGTGATTATATAGCATACAAAAATACAGTACAAGAACATGCACCATTGCTATATTACCCTTACTACTTTAAAGTTCAGACACTTTTAATTAACAATATAAATATTCCAAACATAGAAGCCCATTTCTGTGTATCTTATGAAGTGAAAATCAACACTAGTATGTGTCCTAAAACTTCTAAATATTTTGGGTAGGAACAAAAGAAAACTACTTCCTAGTTAAACTGATGAAGACACAATTATTGACATCGTTGTGCTCAAGATCAAGTACAAATTGAATCTGTGATTTCATTTATGGAAATAGGTGAGCTGGGAAATGCAATTACTATCTATAAATCATCTTGCTATAACCTTCTACTTCAATATCTTTAAATAGCAAAATGCAACTGAAGCTATTTTAGTTAAGGCCTGAACAAAATAAATCCTTGTGGCAACACTCATCTGTCAGGAGATTTGATGTTCTCCAAAGTACTTGTTGGTATTAAGCAAGCAATCTTTCACTTCTAACAGACTTTCTTATTGATATGTATGAGCTAAGTAGTTTATTATTTATAGTTAAGTATGAAGCGATATGTCAAAGAAAAACACAAAATTAGGGAAACTGCATATTACAAGATCTAAAATATTTAATTCCCGTACAAAGCAGCTACTGACTGTTGTGTATTTGGAGACACGATAACGTGGCTAACAATTAAATGATGCCTCTTAAGGAAACTTGGACAATAAAATATGTCATGGTGAAGTCTGTCATCCCTACAGAGACCTACGAAGATCATCATCTATCTGCACACAGTTTTACGATGGCCCCACAAAAGGCTGAAAGATCACTAAAAACCTAGTAAAAATCCCAGTAGTAAAACAGAGAAACAATTCTTTACACAAAAGGTTCAGACTATTTGAGAGAGTGAAAACCTCATCAGAATGTGCCTGATTCACTAGACTGAACCAAGAAGCAAGGTAATGGAAAGATCCTACATTGTTGTACAGGTTTATACCCATCTTAATATAAATGAACAAACATAAATGGATATAAAAGAATATGTATGCCTTCTTTGAAAAAAATACCAGTCTTCTTAATCTCTTTATATCTCTACTAATCTTTTATATCTCTAATAATCTTAACCTTATTTTATGAGGTTACCTCTGATGGTATAATTGAATTAGTACTTCACAATTTTGCAATCAAAGTCTGCCTCATTTCCTCAACAGCTCTTCAGGCAGAATGGCAGCTGACATGACAAAATCAGGCAGGAACACATTTGGTATTTGCCACAAACCTATATCAGGATACATAGTCTTGACTCGCTAGCTCTGCCAAGATGTAGGAGTATTCACAGGCAAAAAGCCCAGTTTTAGACACAAGATTTTAAGTACAATAATGGTAGTTAATAAAGCACTAACTGTCTACACCTGAATTTAATGCAGGATGTCAACGATTGGATGTATTTTCAAACATCGGTGGATCATATTTCTGGACTGATTCTGTCACTGTTATTTCAGATATGGTTTTTTTTTTGGTAGAACACAAACCTAGGGTCATTGATGAGAAGCTGCCATTGCATATGGTTGGACTCGATGATCCAGTGGGTCTCTTCCAACCTGGTTATTCTATGATTCTATGACTGCTGTTTCCATATAATGTGAACAGTAGGACATCTCCTATCCACAGTTCAAGTGCTGCATTTTTCCAGGGAATGGAAGTTTGTCTAGACAGGCAATGCCATTAATGTCTGAAATCACAGTGTCTGTAGGTGAGTTGCTTTATTCCTCATCACAGGAACCTTGTAGGAAGCCAAGCTACTTGTGCATAATGGGAGTTCATTTGCAGTCTTCCTATTCAGTGTAGATTTTCACAGTCAACAGATAATTTCTAGACCTGTCCTGAGAAGTTGGTAGCTCAGCTCAGCTAATTTCAAAGTCTGATTTTATCACAGGAATTTAAAAGACTGACAATTACACCACGATCACGAAGAAACAAGAACCTTTTCAGTTATGAAGTTATTTCCCTTCGCCTCACTTCTACAGATGGGAGCTTTGCGTTGATGATGCTGATTAAACCAGAGCATGTCTGGATGGATCCAGAAAGAGATATTCTCTTAGACACATCACTCCATCAATGGCTTTGTTAAATTTCATACCAGTCTTTAATTCTCACCTATCAATACTGTGCCCCTAAATAAACTTATTGTTATCTCGTTTCACTGTCAGTGGCTACCTTTGTCAGACAGTGCTTGACAGCTAATAAAATATAAACATGGGTGAATAAAGCATTCTTTTAAAGCTCCGTGAAAGAGGCTGATTGTAACACAAAGAGACTTTAAAGATATTTTGATGAGATTTTTTTCCAGAGTCATCAAATTTGCAAAAAATGCTATGTGTTTTTTGTTTTGTTTTGGTTTTTTTCTGTTTTATTCTGCCATGGTAACTAAAAGGCTTGATTCTCAGATCACAGGTTGTCTAGTTAACCCAGAAGGTTTCCACTTCTCCAGTGATGTTACAGGCTTCATTTTGCTGATAGTTTCTGCTAAATTTGTGCATTCAGCTGGCTGGCTTAAGATTTTTGAAAGATGAGTGAAGTTTCCCTAGAATTATGCTGGGAGTATCAGCTCATCCGAGAGATATGGAGGATTCTTGGATCTGGAGGGTCATGGTTGCCTGAAGCCAGGACTATAGCACAACATTTCCTCAACACAGAGATACAAAATGCATGGACTCCTGTTTCAGAGCTGATGAGGAACTATCTCCAAGCCACACAAGGACACATATACTCCACCAGAGATGATAGCAGCTTGTTGAAAGTGGCTTTGAACAACTCCTTCCAGAAGTAGCCATAATTTTTGGCAGCAAATTCCACTAAAATAACTGAAATCACCTCCAGCAAGGTCTTTTATCTCTGACTGACTGTGTAATACAAGTTCCCCCATGAGGGCTCAGGAATTACTGCATTCTAAATTCACACCCTACTTCAGAGTAATTTTTTTCAGGTACGTAAGTAATGCCATTTGAAAATACTAGATTTGCTTAGTGTCAGAAATGAAATAAGGATTCCTTGTAATAAGATATTGCTGTTGGCTATCAAATGGCTGAATTAAAGGTAATTGAATACTTCCAATTTAGGCTGCTCTAAATAGCCACTAGAGTAGCATCAGATGATATTCACAGGACACGGAACTCTGTTCTAGACAAAGGTGGCTCTGAAAAAAGTCAGAAGGTTTTCAAATCGTTTATAAGGAAAACTGTTCAATCATCTTCTATGTCTACACAGGGTAAGATAAGAAGTAATCAGCTCAAGTTGCAACAAAAGAGGTTTGGGTTCCATATTAGAAAGCATTTTTTAACAGTAAATACAGCTCAGCACAGTAGATGAAATAACTTTTAATTGTGGCAAGAATTTTGGCATTTTAATCCCCTTTTACAACCGAATTCTTCCAAATAACCACCCCTATTATACCGCTTTTTAGGAACAACAAAAACATTTTGTATTTTAATGTGCAAAACTAAGTCCTTTCTCACTTATTGCCATCTCATCAATTTTCTTAACTTACAGAGAAATATTTAAGTGAAATATATATGCGCATGCATGTGTACCCACAAGTTTACGACACCATGCAAATTAACATGTAATGAACATGTTAAATTGGATTACAGGAATTGACAGGGAGCAATTAACTTTTACATTGAAGCTAGTCTGTAGAAATCCATACACTTGGATTAGTGTATATCATAGAATCACAGAATGGTTTGGGTTGAACGGGACCTTAAAGATCATCCAGTTCCAACCCTGCTGCCGTGAGCAGGGACACCTCCCACTGGACCAGGCTGCTCAAAGCCCCATCCAACCTGGCCTCGAACACCTCCAGGGATGGGGCAGCCACAGCTTCTCTAGGAAACCTGCATCGGGGCCTCACCACCCTCATTGTGAAGAATTTCTTCCTAATGTCCAATCTAAATCTTCTCCTTTCCATTTTGAACTGTGAAATTACTGCACCCAAACTTTCACCCAGAGAAGCAGGCAGCTGTAGCGAGAATCTTACAGCAAGCTTTGATCTAAAAGGTGGCATCACACATACAAGCACAAACTCACCCTTTTTACTGTAAGTACATCTACATATTGTCACTAATACAATACAGATTTTTTTTTGTTTGTTTTGGTTATTCAGGATAGATTTAACACTACTTATCTTCAAGTTAATGGAAATTCCCATTGACTTGACAGCACAGGCAGACCACGGCTTAGTGATTTTAAAAGTAAAGTGCAAGCTTGAGTCAGAAACAAGGACAAATGATGTTAGCTTTAATCTATGTGCTTTTTTTATGCATAAGGTAATGGTGGAGTAGAACAGAGGTGCAAGTCTCCGGTTTTAATTTATTAAACTACTAGTTTATAAGTAGAACTAGTTTTGATCCCTGCATTTTTCATTTGACTTTCATTCCAAGAATTTTTGCTTCTTTTGCAGTAGTTTAAAGGAAAAAGACTGCCAGGAGAAAGATTTTTCATATTCAGAACAGGACTAGAATTTTAACAATTCCAGATGGGTTCAACAACAGGAACATGGTACAGTTTAATTCAAAGATGTCGTTATGCTTTCAATTCTCTAAAATATTGTATACAAGTGTATTAAATATTGTTATTTAGCCACTAAAATGACAGAAAACATAATTGAAAGCATTTTAAGATGCTATTTAGCTCACTTTCCTCTAACAAGACAAAATCAATTGTATCATTCCTGACAAATGTTTGGCTATTATCAAAACCCTCCACTGATAAGGATTTTGTAGCACCCTCAAGCAATACTCTTCTGTGCTGAACTCTCTTTACTCCTAATACATTTTCCTTAATTCTAATCTGAACCTTCCCTGCTGCAATGTTATTCCAGAACTATTTCTCCTGTCCAGCAGGAAAATGAACCCTGTTTATTCTATTCTAATTTTCAGTAACATTTCACATCATTCAGGAGCTAGAGGAAAAATGGTAGCAATTTTCACTTCTCCAGATGAAACAATACCAGTTCACTCAATCTTTTCTCCTCAGTCATATTTTTCTAGGTCTTTGATCATTATTTTTACTTTCATTTTCAATCAGACGTCATCTCTCTTGCAGTCTGTACCCCAAATCAACACAGTATTTCAGCAAAGGTCTTACAAATGTGGTTAGGTAATATATCCCACTTATACTTGGCTGTCTATAAACAGATTATGATGCAATAACTCACATACGTCCTTTTCTATAGAATCTCTGCTTCTGAAATTAGTTATTTGTTTTTATAAGATGCATGTTTCATTATGTAAAGACATTTAAAGACAATCAGTAGAAGATCAGGAAACATATTTACTACTTTGCTTTCTTATGGATAAATATTGGAACTATGCATATCCATGCATAGAAATAATTTTAAAATATTCTTTTCCTCACTATACCCTGCTTTTTGTTTCATTAATATCTTAGTTGCATTCAGAAAATTCAGTTCTGTCAATACTGTGTGTACACCAAACTACATTCTATTAATGAACCACTTTTCTTTTAATGAAGCACCTCATTTGCCTGAATTGACCACACGTAAATACATTTGCCCAAATAGGGTTGTTAATTTATCTGCCTGTTTCAGTCAGGCACTTAAGTATATCCTTTACTGGAGATTCACTTTATAGCGACCTAAAACTGGGAATAAGCCATTCATTCAATATAAAATAATAAATCCTTACTCTCATAAACTACAGTCTGGAAATATATTGTACTGGAAAGCACCTAAATTACTTTAAAATAACAATTTCGTTTCAGGAAATAATTTAGTAATTGGAATGACAATCTATTGGACAAGACAATACCGAACAATTTTCTTTTTTTTAAAGTATATTGAGATTTTTTTTTTCCCCACATGAAGACAGGGGTTTCATTTTCTTATCCCTTCCAGAGAATGGCAGCTCTTCTGACAGAACTGCAGTGTTTCTCCTGGATGTGACCCAAGCAAGCTGACATTTGAGAGACATTACAGAGCTGGGAGGAACTATATTAATTATTATAAAAAGTCAAAGCTGTCTTCAGTATGTCTCAAACACAACCATGGAGCTAAGTACTGCGTAATACACGTCTGGAGATAAATCATTTCCCAAATATTATCTTAAGCACTGATATTTGTTATACGTCCATTTTTAACTAAACAGCAAACCCTACACATCAGGTGTAATGCTTTCATGAGAATGAAATATTTAGAGGTGACATGTTTATCCGGTGAGTATGCTAAAGGGCTTTAATGCCCTGATTCAAAGCCCACTGAAACAAATGGAAAGACACCACATACACCAGCCCAGGGTCAGCCTCCAGGTCAATACTGTCAAAGGTACCTCACAAACTTGTGACTTTTGTTCACAATTTCTCTGTGTTTTCCTTTCCTGCCCTGCCCTGAAATAGCTGTGTGCACAAACAAACCTGCCCATTTCCCTGTCTCCAAAGCTTTGGGCAGTTCACCATTCTTAGGCTCATTTCCATTTAACATTCATTTCATCACATCTTTTTTTGGCTGTTTGTTTTTTTTTTTAACCCATTCTTGAGTGTTTTCACATCTGTCCCCAGCATCTCTTCCTCGACTCTCTTTTGTCTCCAACTCTGTCTTCTTCCACATTACTACTAGCAAACTGGGACCCTACAAGAAAGCTGGGGAGGGACTGTTTGCAAGGGCATGAAGTGATAGGACGAGGGGTAACGGCTTTAAATTCGAAGTGGGAAGATTTAGGAAGAAATTCTTCATGATGAGGGGTGTGAGGCACTGGAACAGGTTGCCCGGAGAAGTTGTGGATGCCTCTTCTCTGCACGTGTTCAAGGCCAGGTTGGATGGGGCTTTGAGCAGCCTGATCCAGTGGGAGGTGTCCCTGCCCATGGCAGGGGGGTTGGAACTGGATGATCATAAGGTCCCTTCTAACCCAAACCATCCTATGACTCTATTTCATAACAACAGCCTCATATGAGTTCTCAAGAAAGGGTCTCTCACTACGTATGGACACTGACTACAGACTTGATTTTAAGACTTATTTCTTGTATCTAGCTACATCCTCATTTTTCTCTACTATAACTCTTCCTCTTCTCTTTTTGCTAATCTGATGCATAAATTTCCTGCAAATGCAATGCATCCTCAAGGCTCACTGTTACTCAATGCGTACATTAAGCTAGAATGACTTCCAAATATATCAACTTTCTAAGTATAGCTGTGATATCAGGTTTTCAGGCAGTTTCTGTTTGGGTTGTAATCTCTTTGGCACACACTCCATCTTAATTTGCATTTTGTACATAACACTTGATAATTTATTTTAAATTTTGTTGTTGTTTTTGTCACTTGTGGCTTTAGCATCAAAGCTATATCATAGCTTGTATCTCAAAAAGTTCAGGCTTTAGAAAGTTTCTATTCAGTCTTAATACAGGCAAAATTTGACTGGATTTAATGAAATCTGTGACTAAATCCAGACTGATGTAATACTTAGATCTGTGAACACTGGAAATTTTCCATTACGTAAATGAATCCAGAGAAATAATCTAGAGACGCATTATGAATGAGACTACTTACATAATATAATTTAATGCAAAAAACTATGTGATTGGAAACACTTTTTTTGTACATGTGTGCGTGAGTAACCATAGCCTGGTACTTCCTGAGTTTTACTGCTTTTTCATTACAGTTATTTCTAAAAATGAGTACTGTGTGGAAGCAGACAGAAATGCTGATTACCACATGCATTAGAAATTTTATTTTGCATATTCAGGATTAATTTTATTTTTCATGAACACCTAAATTTTTTAAACACCTAATTTTCAGACTTTAGAGCAAGAACTGCCAGGAGCTTGAATTCAAACAATTTATTTGTGAGGTCACATGAATAATTTCTGTAAACCATTCATACATGTCATATGGACGCTCTAAGAGTGATATTGCAGCAGTTCATCTCTTAGTTCCAAGGTAATCACCAGCTGAATTAATGAATTCACATCCTGACCTTGATGCTTTACTATTTGGTTTATCACAGGTAGAGTAAGTATATATAATCCCTCCTCTACACCTTTCTTTCTCTCTCCAAATATACTACATATATATGGAGATATATATAGATATACAGATATTCATGCTGACTGACATTTCTGTTTGAGCCATGCTATTAACTATTAGTCATTATAATCCTGAAAAATCTTTTGAATCACTGGTATTACACTTACAACAACTGAATTTTATCAAGGAGTTCATTTCTGCCAGCTTTCTTTGGAGCTCTTAGAATTTATTTTACCAGAGGAGCTAATAGCATACCCACCCTGCTAAAAATTCAGACGCAATGAAGAGAGCAAAACTTTACAAGAAAAAGAGTCTCTATTACAAGAACAGAGGCAATACTTCTTTCACTCCCTCATCACTTAGCTGTTTTTACTTAACTGATGCTATTGTTTCGCCTTTTCCAAACATATAACCTTAGTGAAGGCCTACCAGTGACTCCTAGTCAAAATCTGGCAAAGATCCCAAAGAAATTTTCAATCTTATCAGCTAATAATCCTGCTGCTAAAGGCAAGCATCCACTCCTTTACTAGAATCTTTATAAGGCTTTGTTAAAACATTTTTCTTTCTGGCTTGCCAGCAGCCAGACTAACAAGACTTCAGTGACAAATGATCTACTTAACCCTCCAGAAAGGAATCCTGACTTGCTTTTTAGAACAGTTTTCATTTTATGTCTGAAAGATCAGACAAAGACACACTACCTTTCAAGGAAAGTGATGATGCAACTGCAACGTTTGGAAAAGAATCTCATTCCACCTGAGTGATTTTGTCTTTTTCTTTGATTACCTTCAGGGGAAGAAGAAGATACATGCAGAATGTAATAAAATCTGATCTACAGTGATGAGATTGTCCTAAAATTCTTGAGATGCTATTTTCCAAATTCAGTAGGACAAACAAATTATGTTTTTAACTTTAAGTGAAAGAGCTTGGAACAACCACATATCTCCACATATTTTAAGTGTCATTAATGAGTTGATGCAGTTAAATAGTCGAAGTGAATAGATGTAGATGAGACCTTTAGAGGTGATTTAGGGTCTCCCTTTCTCCTTGGCCATTGTTTCATAACTCTGTGTCAGTCAGAGGATTTTTTTGTTTCTGAATCTCAGACTTAAACAAAGTGAGTTTGCTTCAGTTAATAGATTTACATTCAAAGAAATGCAGCAAAAAAAGATTTGGAAAAGATTTACTCTTACCTTACAAGACATTTCTTTCAGTGAGGGAGACCTGTCTAAAGCACTTACTTTTCAGATATGCATAAAAAATGAACCAGGAGATATCTACAAAGTCATCTCGCCCTTATATAAATCTCAGAGTAGGTAATACTATGTTGTTATTGATTTCAGCATAAGGTGATTTAATCCCATTAACAGGATTTTTTTATTTTTTTTTACCCACAAGTAAACTGGTCAAAAGACTTCTACCCATGAGAAGCAGCTCAACATGTGTCAGGAACATGCACTAGCAGCCCAGAAAGCCAACCATATCCTAGGCTGCATCAAAAGAATTGTGACCAGCAGGTCAAGAGAGGGGATTTTCTCCCCTCTACTCCACTGTTACGAGACCTCCCATATGAGGACAGGCTGGGAGAGTTGGGTTTCTTTAGCCTAGAAAAGAGAAGGCTCCAGGGAGATCACATAGCAGCCTTCCAGTACTTAAAGGGGGGCTATAGGAAAGCTGGGGAGGTGCCTTGAGCATCCTGATCCAGTGGAAGTTGTCCTTGCCCATGGTAGAGGAGTTGGAACTGGATTATCCTTAAAATCCCTTCCAACCCAAATCATTCTATAATTCTATGACTCAATGGTACTCATCAGGTTTACTGAGCCTCAAGTAATTCCATATTTGTCTTGACCTTCTTAATGAAGAAATCATTGAACTTCAGCCTTAACCCTTCTTGCATTCATCTCATTCCTTCTCATAAAGTTACACACCACTGGAACTAACAGTTACATCATCACCTTCAACAATTCACCTTCTTTTTTTTTTTCATAACCATGCTTTTCAAACACCTACATACATATCACATCCTCCTTAGTTGCTCTAGATCCAATGTTTTAACTAATTCCTCATGACAGGATGTCAGTGTCAACTACTATTGAGCCTTAAACAGTGTCAGGGATTGACAAATGTAATATTCAAGCATCTTCCCAACAATTACATAGAAACTGCTAAGAGATGACTGCAGGGGGGACTTGATTCAGCTGCACTTACATTTCTGAGAATGACTTTTAAACCTTTTTTTTTTTTTCTTTAAGATTTGGTTCTGCTTCTTTGTTCTGAAGGGTGCACCACTGTGTTGCTGTAAGAGCTTATATGAAAATTATGTTCAGTCTTCATCATTACAGCAGAAGAGGCTACGAAGTCAAGTCTCAGCAAAGAAGCTCTTGACAAAAAATGTGTGGTCTACTTTCCTTTTCCTTCAGATATATTGTGGAAATGATATGATGGTGCAGTTTAAAGGAATTTTTCATGGGCTTTTGAAAAATAAATAGGAAGGTTAGAATTGTCTTTAAATTTTGAAATAAATGTCCTTTAACAACTGTCGCTAAGATGGATGGTTCAAAAATGCATGATATTATAGGAGAAGGAAAACAAAATTGTGAAAATGAAGTGAATTTATTTCAAAAATTGCTGTACTATATTGCCAAACCATTTTCATATATACATATTAAGAAAATAAAACCAAAAAAATCACACGAGGCCACACAAGTGGAAATTTGGCATAATTATTACTCTTTTGACAACTGGGAAACAACTGTTTTCAATCTGTAATTCAGCTGAGCTGATGGCAGACTTCTCCTCATCATCATTGATTTATGAGTTCATATTGTCAACTTTTTCCCCCTTCCCACATTATTTACACAAGTTGAGGCATTTTTTTCTCTTTGAACAAATGGAAACATCTCAAGAAATTCTATCAAACTGCGTAAATCCTTAACTGTCTTTTGAAATTAAACAGATTTTCTCTGGATGCTATAGCTCAAGTACTGTAACACTAGGAAATAATCAGAAAGCAAAACTAACCCATCAGTATATAATGAGAGTCCAAATGTCTCAAAAGTATTTTTAATTTTTTTTTCCCCTATTTCTCGCTCCAAAGACAGTTCCTGCTATCACAAGTGTCTTCATTAGGATTGTTGGTTAGGACCACTTAGATCACGATCTGGAGAAGAGAAGACTCCAAGGAGACCTTATAGCGACCTACCAGTACCTGAAGGTGGCCTACAAGAAAGCTGGGGATACCTTCTGTATTTGTAAAATATCAGCTGAAAATGAAATATTTCACATTCCACAGTAACAAGGAAGATGAAATGGGAACGCCAGTGGAAGTCACAGATTTTAAATAAGCATTTTTAACTGAATTACATTAGAGTCTTAAGAGTTAGATGGTCAGCGCTCTGAGATGTAGGGGGAATAGAGATACACAAAGAAGAGTGGCCGTATGAGACAAACTTCAGAAGTTGAACCACACACAAGGGGAGATTTCTGTATCATACGTATTTTTGGGCTAGACATTTTAGAACATTACTTTTTAGACAGTGAAATTTTACTGAATGACTCAACTTCTTTCTAAACTTTTCAAAATTCCAGCATTTAATTTCTCAAAATAAAATATATCACCGAGTTCTTCTTTTCTGTCCTTCTCTTATCTCCTACAATTTACATAATCTTTTTGATGTCACACCTTTAATATGAAGGAAAAGAGTTGGAAGACAAATTGTAGACATGTAATTATGACACTATGATTAGTAGATAGTATACGTCCTTGCATGAAGTTAGGAAACAATAGCAAGTAAAAGCGCCTTCCTGATTCTTTTGATTAGCTGAATAATCAAGCTGTTGTTTCTTCGAATGACCTTTCCTGTTATGATATAGCTTATTATCAGCTTCCCTACATTGCATGTCCTCTATATACCATTCTCTCTATTGTAATTTTATTCTTGACTCAGGAGAATATATTTTCTCCTATAGTTTTCTCCTGTCGAAATTGTCAGCTTCTCCCACATTGCCAGCGCTTTGACCTATTAGAACAAGGTAATTGAATGCTTATCTCTTATTTAAATGATACTATTTATATTATGATCTCATTTTCATATCAGTCTTATTTCATATAATGTATGATATACGCAAGCTTCTAGAATCCTGTCAGTATATGATATTTCTTCAGAAATACTAGAGTCAGATAATGCTTTCAAATCACTGGTCAAGCATACGATTACTTCATTTAGCATGAAATACATACAGGGATTTGTTAATTGTGTTCAGATGTCAAGCTCTACAAAATCTTGAATGAAGGATATTGTGTAAGAGTTTCTTGGGTCCAGTAAATGTGGTGTGGAAAAGTCCAGTGTCTTTAAGTAACAATACTTGCAAAAGCAAAGACATTTAGTATGAATAACTACCAGAGGGCTAGGTCCATCATTTGCATGTGCTTTTTTCCACACTCAGTCCTACAAAGAGAATTTAGTTTACCTATCTCAAATTCTAGAAAAAAACTTAAAAAAAAGTGCAATTAGTTTTTGTTGATCTAATTTATGGAGCTAGTTCAGAAAAAAACACATAATGTCAGCAAAGGGAACTATTTTTATCACAGCATATTGTTTAACAACCCTTCACGGTCATCAAATTTAGTACACCTATAAAATGCAAGGCAGCTGCAGAGGATGAACCAGCAGTTTAAAAATACTAAAGAGCCAAAAATTATCTGATTCTCCATTTCCCCAATCCACTGACATTGTTCATGCTGCACCAAAATGATGTGTATATACAGTATTTACAAAAACTTGTCAAAGTTCTAAAATCAGACAATTTTAGGAAGCAATTGAAGCAATTATTAAAAATAGGAAAGTGGATGACTGACCGAAGTCACAAGACGGGTTAATATCCTCAGAAATACTTTCTTTTGAATTAAACAGTGGAGTTCTAACCCTGAGGTAGAATTAACACCACTGAAGTTCACAGAAGTATGTTGGTGTCAAGCCATACACAGATCAGAACCAGAGGGCCAAAATCACAATTAATGTGAGCTGCTGAATTTCATTAACTTCTGAGGAGCTGTGCCAGTTTCCATCACAGTTGTGCAGAAACCTCATGCATAACTGAAAACTGTTAATGGCCCAAGCCTCCATATTATAATATTTTATAAAAATATTATTGTAGGGGGGTTGACCTTGGTTTTCCTTTGATCTACATCCTGATAGCATGTGTAAGAATTAATCTCTGTGCTGACACTCCAAGTTAGTGGGGGAAAAAAGGTATTGCTCAAACTAGCCTCAAATATTTGGCTCCATGTTAACTATTCATGTCTTTCAGCTTCCACATTCTGCTGCTGTCAAGCCCACATCCACTCTTTCCCCCACTGATATTTCCGTCACCAATCCTACCCTTCAACCCTCCCTACCTGCTCCTTTTCCAATCAATCTTTCAAGGTTTTGTCTCTTTTTTTGGAGTCAAAGACATATCTCAAAGATTAAGGCAGAAAAATACTGCTGTGAAGAGCTAACTAAACACTAGAAAAATCACAACAACAAGGAACTGGATGTCTGTTCCAAGAAGCAATGAAAGAGAACCCTTCCATGCCTGGATAAAAACCTCCAAGCCAGCACTGGGTATGGCATCGGGGCAGTGACTATTAACACTTAGCTGAGAAGTATTTAGCTTAGAAATCCACTATGTCTAGGAGTCAATAAATATCTGCTCTATAGTCTTAAATTGTGTGCATACTGCTTGTAGAATCTTCCTGCACACGACAAAAGATGCTCAAACAAAAGTGGTGCAGAGGAAGGGATGCATAGGCAGCCAACTATGGTTTTTTTCATCTTGGCAGGGCTGAATTTTCCTAACGATTTTACTAGGGACAGAGCCGGTGAGCCATGACCTTATGTCACTGCAAGGATAATCCAATTCCAGCCAAAATGCAACCATTTTGGAGAAAAATCACAGCCACTACCAAATTTTGCAGCAGCTTGATAAGTACTCACTGTATTTATGCAGACTAACAATTCAATTTTATTTAATGAACGCTGTTTTCCATTTTGTGCTGAAACCTTCCAAAGAGTAACAAACACCCCTGCATCTACCACAGCACTAGACATGGAAAACAATAAGAGTCCGTAAGGAGGCTGATTTTCATTAACGTGGGAACAGCATGGAACAACTAGCAGGCCAGTACCCCTAAGAAATAGTCATAGAATCATAGAATAACAAGGTTGGAAGAGACCCACTGGATCATCGAGTCCAACCATTCCTATCAAACACTAAACCATGCCCCTCAGAACCTCATCCACCCGTGCCTTAAACACCTCCAGGGAAGGTGAATCAACCACCTCCCTGGGCAGCCTCTGCCAGTGCCCAGTGACACTTCCTGTGAAAAACGTTTTCCTAATGCCCAGCCTAAATCTCTCCTGGTGGAGCTTGAGGCCATTCCCTCTTGTCCTGTCCCCTGTCACTTGGGAGAAGAGCCCAGCTCCCTCCTCTCTGCAACCTCCTTTCAGGTAGTTGTAGAGGGCAATGAGGTCTCCCCTCAACCTCCTCTTCTCCAGGCTAAACAACCCCAGCTCTCTCATAAGGCCTGTTCTCCAGCCCCCTCACCAGCTTTGTTGCTCTTCTCTGGACTCACTCCAGAGCCTCAACATCCTTCTTGTGGTGAGGGGCCCAGAACTGAACACAGGATTCGAGGAGCGGTCTCACCAGTGCTGAGTCCAGAGGGAGAAGAACCTCCCTGGACCTGCTGGTCACGCCGTTTCTGATACAAGCCAAGATGCCATTGGCCTTCTTGGCCACCTGGGCCACTGCTGGCTCATGTTCAGTCGCTGTCAACCAACACCCCCAGGTCCCTCTCCTCCAGGCAGCTTTCTAGACAGACTTCTCCAAGTCTGTAGCACTGCATAGGGTTGTTGTGCCCCAAGTGCAGGACCCGAGACTTGGCCTTGTTAAACCTCATGCCAATGGACTCTGCCCAGCGGTCCAGCCTGTTCAGATCCCTTTGCAGAGCCTCCCGACCCTCCAGCAGATCAACACTTCCACCCAGCTTAGTATCATCCGCAAACTTGCTAAGGGTGCACTCGATGCCTTCATCCAGGTCATTGATAAAGACACTGAACAGGGCTGGGCCCAGCCCTGAGCCCTGGGGAACCCCACTTGTCACTGGCCTCCAGCTGGATTTCACACCATTTCCCACCACTCTCTGGGCCCTCCAGCCAACCAGTTTTCCACCCAGGAGAGTGTGCGCCTGTCCAGGCCAGAGGTGACAGTTTCCAAAGCAGAATGCTGTGAGAAACTGTGTCAAAGGCTTTACTGAAGTCCAGGAAGACACATCCACAGCCTTTCCCTCATCCAGCAGCCGAGTCACTTTGTCATAGAAGGCGATCAGGTTAGTTTGGCAAGTCAGGTTAGTCCTGCCATGTTGCTTTGAAATCCTTCACTTATTTTTAAGGATAGATTAAAATCAGAAAAAAAAGAAAAATATTATCAGAAGGAGAAAACAGGAATCTCTTGGTTCCTAAGTGACTTTACATAGCCTGATATTGCTGATTTTCACACAGACTCTAATGCTGCTTAGTCGTATACTTCACTTTTCTTTTTTATTTGTTTGGAAAAGCATATCAAAGTGACAAAAGTTACATAAATCTTACAAAATTACAGCAGACAATAGCACTATTGTACAATTATGCACAGTTAACTCTCCTCCTCATTTCTTCCCGTTGGCTGCAAGTGGCATTTCTACATGCCAGTACCTATTAGTGCTGCCTTTCAGAGGCCTTAGATGTCTCTTTTCCCATTTTGTAAAGAGAAATTTGTTTTCAGCTCTAAGGGTCACTCTAAGATTAAAAAGTCATTGTTGATAATCAAAACCCTGAAGTTCCTTTGTGTCTGTGGATCTTTAGATTTCAAAATATCTACATTAAAATCACTGCAAAAGGAACAGCAAGGAATTTCACTGGAATTTCTCAGGCAATTCATCCAGACCCATGTCCAGCTACAGTGTAGATAGATACAATGTTAATCAGAGATATTATCAATTAATGAGTGCCAAATTTACACATACATAACCTTTGGCCTTATCATCCTTGAATTATGAGGTCTTGCAGATCTTTCAAAAACACTGCATTTCTCCCTGTCTTCCATGCCACAAGACAAGGAGGTCTTTGCTGTTAAAGAATGGTTTTCCATATAAATTAAAATATTTTAGTTAAAAGTACTTAGCTCCAAGTAGAAATAATTACAAAAAAAAATATCCTACCATAAAGGACTGGAACACAGGACTTTCAAGGTTGAACCTGGTCTGTTTAGGAAAAGGTCGATCATAGAATCACAAAATCATACAATGGTTTGGGCTGGAAGGGACCTTGAAGGGATCTTGAATTGAGCAAGGACAGTTCTGCTAGATCAGGTCAGCGGACAGATGGTCTGCTCATAGCCTCATCCAACCTGGTCTAGAACATCTCGAGGGAAGGGGCATCCACGACTTCTCTGGGCAGCCTGTGCCAGTGCCTCACCATCCTCACAGGAAACAAATTCTTCCTAAAATCTAATCTACCTCTACTCTCTTTCAGCTTGAAACGATTACCGCTCATCCTATCCCTCCATGCCCTGATGAAGAAACCGTCCCCAGCTTTCCTTTAGCACCCCTGTAAGTACTGGAAGGTTGCTATAAGGTCTCCTCAGAGCCTTCTCTAGACTGAACAACACCTGTCCTCTCAGCTTGTGGTCATCTGGGAGGTGCTCCAGCCCTCTGATCATCTTTGTGGCTCCTCGCTCTAACTGATCCATGTCCTTTCTGTGCAGAGGACTCCAGAACTGAGGGCAGGACTCCAGGTAAGGCAGGTCTCATAAGAGCAGAGTAGCAGTCAATGTTAGAATGGGATAGGTTTCTATAAATCAGGGAGCCCTTTCTTGCTCCCTATTTCTAATCTATGGGTTCCCAAAGAATATTTTATATAAGCATATAATAATACGCTTACCAATACTGTGGATGTGGATGCTCAGCAGCAAATGCTTTACATGAGACTTTAAAACAGTATGTGCTACAGTCTTATTTCTCTGTTCTGACAACTTCTGCAAACGTTTACACTCCTCGTATTTGCTTCTCTGAAGATATTTCCACTTCTTTGTATAGAATAAATAGTTCCAATAAGAACATAAAAAATTGTAACAAAATAAATGAAAACTAACCCAGAAAATAAGGGTAAAACAGTTCAGCATTTATAGCTGAAATCAACCTGCCTCTGAGAACCAGCAGGGGACACAATGCAAAAGTCTCCTGAATATAATGACCATAGCTTTGAAGATAAATTGAAATCATGACTGTGAGGAAAAAGAGGTGAGCTCCTTCACATTTTTGCAATACTATGAAACATTCTGTAGATTTAAAGCATTACTGAGCTAATTTCAGAGTTAGCCCCGCAAAGTCACATGCAGGGGAATACCCATTTTAAATTCAAATAAATTAATTACTTTAATTCACTCATTAAAATAGGCAAGATAATTATGGCATAAACCCATTATTCTCAGCTTGGTCACTAGCAGTGTTATTTACTTTTTCTAGACCTGTCCATGATGCTCCATCTCTCAAGCTAACAGGTAACAACAGAGCTCATCTAGGAAGACAAATTGATCTACAGACACATGTTTTTTTCCATGCTAATCTTCTCCCTC
This sequence comes from Phaenicophaeus curvirostris, assembly GCF_032191515.1. Taxonomy (NCBI): domain Eukaryota; kingdom Metazoa; phylum Chordata; class Aves; order Cuculiformes; family Cuculidae; genus Phaenicophaeus; species Phaenicophaeus curvirostris. Next base: position 74,320,879 of record NC_091395.1, read on the forward strand.
AAAAAGACACATATACAACAGCACAGAGAACTCCTATATAAATCACATAACTCAATAACTTTTCCACCTGCATATTTTTCTAATGTTATCTTAAAAAAGATGCTGTGATCTTCCATAACAGAGAAAGGAAGTTCCTTGTCTCTATGAATGATTTACAAACAGAAAATAAACACCATAGATAGCCTGCAGTCAATGTTTGGGATTGTTTTATTTTTTTTAATGTTAGAGAATCCTGATTTATCAGCATTTGACAATTTTGTCAAGACTTTTCTCCACTCTCCTGACTGCACTCTCTAGAAGGAGGGAGACAGACATAAAATCATTCAGACAGACAAAGGGCAGAATAAATAATTCTGCTCTGTGTAGACCAATGAATCTTTAATTGTGTACACAAACTGAAAGCTGCAATAGGAGACACTAATTCCACACTTTTGTGGTCCTGGTAATTGTTTTGATTGTCAGGCTCAAATTTCTGTGTCAATCCTGGTACAGCAAAGGCTGTGTTTCCCATATCCCTCAGTTACTGTGTTCAGAGAACACAGATCTGTGTTTCAAAACACCTTTGAGTTCCACAAGAACGCTTCACGGCTTAAGAAATGGCTTTTCACCTTTATTTTTAGTGATTCATTCTGGTATATAGACGTACACACGCACACATATATGTCTATACATGTAGATAAAACAACAATGGCACTACGTAAATGAAAGGCATAACTGGAAACCACAAAGTGCAACGTACAAAATTATGATTCAATTGAAAAAGATTATTTTCATCGTTAGAAATAACACTCCATTAATATTAACTTAAGCCTAAATAACTCCAATGCTTAATTTCTAGATTACTCAAGCAGTAAGATCTTGGATCCTTGCAATAAACTATTCCAGACCATCAAAGCAGAGATCTCTCATAGCTGAGATGTTGGGACAGCAAATCATGCAGAGAGTGGAGCTTTTCTTCTCCTATATTCTTTCCTCAAGGCTGAAAAGATGCATTTTGGATAGGGAGAAGAGCACAGTGGGAGGACATTCTGGGAAAAGCAGACTAGATAACTGTACAAGTATAATGCTACACAGTAATGCATAAAACTTCCTTTTTTTTTTAAGGTGTATGCATTTTGCCATCTAAATGTTTTAACATTAAAAACAAACAAAAAAACATTAAAAACAGAAAAAAAGAAAAAGCTTGCAGATGGTAGCTGAACTGAGATTACGTGTTACCAAAACAGAATCTGATTTAATTGATCTAAAAGACTCTTAACGCTCCTCCAGCCTACGCATCTCTTTTCCATTTAACTCTGCTTGGTACCAAAGGGATTATGGTTTTGCACGCGTTAGAAATAATTGATTTAGGATGAGCAAAAGTCTAATTCTAAGCATAGCAGTGATAACGACATGTGGATGCAATCCTAAGAGAAATACACATCATCTGTATGAGTAAATGGTGATTCAGGGAAAACAAAACCTAGCTGCTGATTCTGAAAGCTGCTAAGAAAGATGCCTAGACATGGAAGTGACACCTCAGTGACACTAATGTCCTCCTTAAAAGGAACTGTAAAAATCTAAGGATTGTACTGAAAATTATGGAGTGAAGTTTCGTGCTTTCCAAATTGTTTAACTTAGCCTTAATAAAGCAGAGACACTGGTAACCATGGGTAGGCTGAGCAGCACAGTAAAGGATAAGTAGAATAGAAAATTCAATATTAAGCGTATGGTCTGACAGCCACATTCCCAATAGTTTACTGGTGCATACCACAGAGACCATCACTAAATGTGCTGATAAAGATTGAGTGTTGCTGAACCAGATGCAGTTACTTACTGTCACCCACCCTCTGCCTACACTCAGGTTTTCTTTTCCATTCTCACCACCCCTGAGTCTTTAGTGGCTCTTTTCTCACCCCTTAATTCCATACAAATATTTTCCTAAGGCTGCCTCAAATGTGCAAAAGAGGAATAATCGAAAATCAAGCAAGCTAACCAATCTAAACACTAATTTTAGCATTTTATTTGCAAGGAAGGCTTTTTTTTTTTTTTTTTACCCACATTGACTTACCCAGTGTAACTGTTAAATTCTTGGTGGCAGAGGCTGTCTCACATCCTGACTCTTCCTATTGCTCATTGCAAAATGAAACTGCATCTCAAATTGTCTCCTAGTGTTTTTGTTTTATAAGCAAATAATTAATAATAATAGCTTAAAATAAATTAACCTATTAGCATTGATTGACTGGAGAAGGATATAATTGAATTTAAAAGAAAGTTAATACCTCCTATTCAGTCAGAAGAATCAAAAAGAAAATTCAATAGTTAATTTTTTGGCAAAGATTCACAGTTTTTCTAAAAGCAGTTTGAGATACCTTTTCACTTCAGAAGCCTCACTCTACAATGTCATTTTATTACTGATTAGTTATCAAAAATGAATGTGACTATTTATATACTAAATAATACAAGATTACTAATCTAAGAAACTTAGATTGGCCACTTATTTTGAATAAACTCAGTTTTGAAGGCCAAATTGAGCTTCCTACTATAAAGCTACAGACTGTTAGGAACCGTAAATGTATTTTTTTTTTTATCCTATATAAATTCTATGATCATTAAAAAGTCATGGCATTCAGCCCATAAGCTAGAAAGACCATTCCAAAAATTAAAAGGAAAAGACGTTTTGAAACAGACTATATGAACTTCAGTTCTTTACCACTGAAGTCAAAGTGAAATTACATGCTTCTTATATCCACCTAATATTAACATTACAAAAAAACCCCAAACAAACAACAACAAACCCAAACCTTAATGAAAGCATTTAAAAGAACTGCAGAAGAATTTGATCCCCTAAATTTTTGGAACTCTAAAATTTTGGATGATAATGCAGTGTGTTTATCAGAATCCTATATATTAAGCCATAATAATTTAAACAAAATTAAAATCTGTAACATAAGTGTAGGAAAAAACCAGCTTTTTGGTATCTGTGACTTTCAGTAATTAATCAATAAGATACCATAAATGCACACAAAAATTTCCTACCTATTATCAGTAAGAAACAACAGCAAACACCAGATGTGGTAATTTACAACCCTCATGCTGTCTGAGGATAGATTGCAAACTGTCATCCTATCAAGATCATTTCCTACTGAAGTATTGGTGCATCAAGGCTTGAAATCAAATACCGGCCCTGTGGTCAACACACCATTTTTCTTTCTAGCATATCATTTGGTCAGACTCTAGAAATGTGATCATGAAAATTGGAAAACCCCAAGTCGTAGATTATTCCACACCTTTGCCAACTGGATAGGTACTACAGCAGCTAGAAAGCTTAACTAATTCAGTTTAGTGCAACAACAAAAGCTTGTTGACAGTCCTGAGCCATATATATCTGTGCTTAGCATGAACTGGATGACCTTCCAGTACCTGAAGGGGCTACAAGAAAGCTGGGGAGGGACTGTTCACAAAGGCTTGGAGTGATAGGAGTGGGGGTGATGGGTATAAACTGGAGAGGGGCAGATTTTGACTAGACATAAGGAAGAAATTCTTCACTATGAGGGTGGTGAGGTTACCCAGGGAAGTTGTGGCTGCCCCATCCCTGGAGATGTTCAAGGCCAGGTTGGATGGGGCTTTGGGCAGCCTGATCCAGTGGAAGGTGTCCCTGCCCATGGCAGGGGGGTTGGAACTAGATGATCTTTAAGATTCCTTCCAACCCAAACTATTCCGTGATTCTATGACTTTACAACTATGTTTTCTCAATATGCAATAGCAATCGAACACAATAAAAATGTTAATGAGATAAATTAAGTGCAAGAAGTTAAATGATGCTGATAACCCTGTGTCAGCTGTCTTATGTATAATATTCACAGTAAGTTAAAGGAAGGAGGCGGTGTAAGCAATTTGTATAAAGCATGACAGTTTGTGAAACCTAAACAGTCTTTTCAAATAATGAATTCACAAGACAAAGTCAGAACGAAAATATTTTTCAGACGTCAGTGGTGTGGAATATCTTTTGTTCAAAGTTTAATTTTCCATTTGTTTTAGGCCTATTAAAATAAAGTAAGGGGAGAGGAAAGAAAGAAAAGCTTATAATACACACCAAACAGAAAACAGATTGGAAATGTACTACTGATAGTGATCTGTTTCTTTCTCACTCTGTGCTCCACATGTATTTTCACAGGAGCTGGAGCATGCTCACACTGTCATGTACCTAAATTGTAGGATACAGTAGACTCCTCTCATTGACATAATTCTCCTCTTGGTGAAGTCCTGGAGGAGTAAAATGACAAGCAGAAACTCCACATCCCACTGTGGACTGCTCTGCGCCTGTGGCCAAGCTCACACAGGCCCAAAGGAATATATGAATACCAAAATGCTTCAAATGCTGATTGGGAAGCTTAAGGTAAGCTGCCTCTGATTTCTAGAAATGTGAAACACTTCAATGGTCCCATATGATTTGACTGAAGTTGTCTGGAATTGGGAATAAAAAAAAAAAGGAAAGATACAGCAAACTGACTGACAATGCTGGCTCTTACTGACAATGCCGACCACCAACTCCGAGTTGCTTCAGTCTACTAGAGGCATTTTTGCCACTGCACAGCGAGCATTAGCTTCACTGGACAGAAGCAATACTTCTATTTTATAGCAATAAACTGCAAATTCCTTCTTTCTAGCTTTACACTAAAACACGTATTATTGATAATTTAAGCAAGATACACCTTGTACTCAGTTATTTCCTGATTGTACAGCTAGACTGGTTCATTACCACCATAAATACTGGCAGACATGCTGTAAGTATATAATGCAGTATATACTGAAACACTGTGTACAGCTAAATTACAATTACAGGCATCACAGTGCATATTTATATACTATTTTTTCTAGTCTCTTTTTCACATCCTAGTCAATTACAATCAATGTTTCTTCCCCCTGGCTCTATACGTGACACTGTACCCTATTTTACCCGGCTGCACTGTTAATGTTCCCTCCACACATGCATTTCCTGACCTGTGGGTCAATGAAGGTTATCAGTGCAGAGTTCAGCACAAAGATGTGGTATTGATTGCCATCATTTTTTAATTTATTTGCTTTCAAGTGCACTCAAGTGGTTCTCAAACAAGAATTAAGTCTGGGTTTGGTTTGGTTTTTGGGTTGCGGGTTGTTTTTCTTTTTTCTATGGTTGGATGAGATTTGACTTCACATTGATGATTTTTCTCCACCAGAGAGTGGCTTAAAACATCTTTGAATTTCTTATGTCAAGCTTTATTTGACTTTATTGCACCAAATTTTGCTGTACCTGCTTGGCTCTGACACTGGTCCTTCTTTTACTACTGTGCTCTATAATTCTATAGCTCTCTACAACACTTGGATCTGCTCTGCTGTCTTAAGTCTGTAGTTGCTGTGAATGGTTTATGGATCAGCATAGCCTCAGCTGCCATCTTTCCGAATGTATGTGACTTTTTGAGGTTTGAATCATCAACTCATTGTCCATCTCAGTTTCTCATCTCCTTTGCTGCATTAGGCTGCTAACAACACCTCAGCACCTCTTGGTAGGTTCTGTCTGCTTTTTGTTACATCTATTTTTCCTACATTTCTGTTGTAGATATCGAGGATACTCAAAACTTGCTTTGATAAGACCTTGAGCAACCTGATCTAAAATGACCAGAGGCTTGGACCAGATAATTTCACAGGTCCAGTCTGTTCCAACCTAATTACTCTGTGGTTGTCTCACTTTGCAATGTACAACTGAATGAGAAATTGAATCTAGGTTGTCCAGTCTGCTTTGATGCTGTAGAGCACTACCCAGCTTTGCTCTGTATTGTCTTGACTTACATTCTTTTGAAAACTCGCTTACTTTTTTACTTTGCCACCAATGCCTTTTGTTACTCTGTGGATATCAAGACAAAGTCAGCCCGTACTCAAATTCCATGTATAGCTAGCACTCTGTCCTTGCTATTTGGAGGCATTTCATTTGCTCAGGTCTGCTTTTCTCAGTGAATGAATCACAATTCCCATGAACACTCCTGCTTCTAATTAGAGATTCCTTAACATTTTCAAGGCTATTCCCAGATATCACAGTTCTAACACTTCAGTATCTACTATTTTGCTTTTTTATTCCATGCAAGAGAAAATGTAGAGAGCTGAAGAACAATGATCCAAATCCATTGAGGGCAAGAGTCATCAAAACACATATAATTCCTTATGTTAATGCCTCTATATTCACCCTATTTTCTCCACAAAATAGGGCAGATAAATTCAGAATTAAGAATTGTTATTTTGGTTGCCCTACACACACTCAGTGCTCTTATTCTGGTGGTACAGCCAGTGACCTGGGTAGCAACACCTATGGAATTTTCTTCCAAGCTTTGGGATTCACCAGACAGAAGTGATCACTCAGATCAGTTTGTTTCTGGTAACAGCTTTTAAAAGACTCTGTACCAGTACAGTGAAACTCTTGCTTCATAATGGGGCACTGGCAGAAATTCTGCAACTAAACAATGCCTTCAAGGCATCGTTTGCTTGTGTCCTCCAAACATTGATGTCCTACACCTGGCCATTTCTCCAGCTTTGAGATAGACCACTGTAAATGCATAATTTAAAAGACGTAAAAAGTTTTCACAGGGAAAGTTAGGGAGAAGGAGTCACACTACATTTAGCTTTAGAATAGTTGGATTAAGAAAATAAAAATGTCTCTTAAGGGGAGGATTCTTATTTTTTAATTTGACTGTCTCCATTCATTGAGTTTTTAATGCAGTCCTATACATAATTTCAGTGAGAAGCACAACCGGAAGGCAGCTTTGCACGGCATGATACTGAAAATGAGCAAAAGGATAACTGAAATTCTGGAATCATATTTTTGTTTTATTAGAGAAAGATTAATACAAAGCCCTCCCCTAAAGGAACTTTGTATGTAAACCATAGTCAATTACCAGTATGGCCCAGTTGCTTTTTTATTAAAACATGTATCTGCAATTGCAGAAATTAGAATCACCCAGAACTCTCCTGAATTGGTGTCATGAGTATGATGCGATAAAGGACGCAATCTCAGAACTGTACGGTCTGACCAAAACCCTACCTACCTCTGAGAAGAGTCTTACTCATTTTTATAAGATTTGATCTATTTCTTATTTTAATAGTAGTTTATTGCTGGAGGAAGATATTCCAAATTGTTCTGCATTTTCAAGTTAAGAGCATGTCTTGAAAAATTCCATACAAAAAAATATTCAGTTACAACTTTCTCTTGATTTATCCCATGCTAATTTCATATAGACCATTCAGGAGTAAACCTGAATCACTCCATCAGACTTTTATCTTCCCCCTGACATTTTGCTAATACCCCAAAATGATCAAGAAGACAAACTCTGTAATGGAGTTGGCTACTTTCACTATCAAGTTGCAGCTTTACACCTAGGGTTCATGTTTCACGTAGCAAGTGAAATAGAATTTATTTTCAATGTTTATTTTCAACTGAACAATTTAGTTTTCCTTCCATTAATAGGAAAATAAAATAAAAGTATCAGAGCAATAGAAGTGGAGCTCAGTCACGTGGTAGGGTAGTTTGAAAAGAATATTTTTGGAGTAGTTGGGTGAAGTTAAATCTTCCCTACAGAAATTAAAAAATAAAAAATATGATTGCCAAACGTTCCTGGCTTAAATACATTCCTGAGGACACTTCAGCTTTAAGTGAGACTCTCAAGACAAAAATACAGTTTTATCTATAAAAAAAAAAATCTCATTTTTTATTTCCAATTAGGAGGAAAGAAAGAGGAGGCAGATAGGTAGGAAAACACAGATTAAGGAAAAATGTGAGTATACTTAGAGCTTAAAAATGAGACACCACATCTGTTTTCATATTGTTTTTCTGCATTATTATTACACATCTCCAATGTAGGTTTCCTCTGTTTCATTTGTTTTCAACTGCCTTTATCAAATCAATTCTTTGCTTCCTTATATATTCTATTTTCTACTTTTTTTGCCTCTCAGTTCCCTCTCTCCTCTTTTCCCTGGCAGATAATCATGTGGTTTTGCCCTTATGGCCCAACCTATGCAGCACTGCTGCTACCCTGCTCCATCTAGTGAGATTATTGCAGCGTGTGCTCCAAAACCCTGTATCACAGGGGAAAAGAGATGAAGAGCACAGAAACCAGCCTGGCTACCGATAACAGCCAGCTTCCAAAGACTGCAGCCTATTATGTGGCTAGATTTAACTCTTAAGTCCACAGTTTATTTTAAAAATGTCGAACACAAGCCAAAATTGTTACTCCTATTATCTGACACCACAGCAAGCGTTACAATTCTGAGCACCCAGGGAATTTACAGACCATAGCAACCAGGTTTTTATCTCATTTGTATCAAATAAAAGTAAATGCAAATCAACCAACACTGACTGAAGATGTATGACCGAAAGGATATTACATGGGAAAGTTGAACTGATGCAAGCCCTTCCTTGTTTTCAAACAGACTCTGTTCATCAATTCGGTCAATAAAGTATTTAAGCCCTCAGTGCTATGTGGACTGTTGTAAGATTAATTTTTGAAAGCCATTTGCTGTGTAAAATGGCTTTAATTTATTTTCACTCTAGGCATCATGGTCAGCAGCACAGCAAACTTGCTTTCCAGTTATTCATTTAATATCAAGGCTTCTGTGAGCTGGTGCACAAGGCAGAACTTATATCTTTTGCTTCTATGTATATTCACTATGCTTTGAGCCCTGAAGCGCTGACTCGAGGAAAGTCTCTTTTTAGCACACACTAAATAAATACGGATCTTACCGTCGGGCTCAGATTTACTCGCGGTGGTGACAGCTGAGTCAGCGTGTCTAGTGAATTTGGAATTTAAGATGTTTGGATTTTAGGGCCAGCAGAGCGAGCTTGCCTGTCTCTGTGCCCAGCCAGGAAAGGATCTGAAAATGGGTTTGCAGAACAATCTCTCAGAAATTCTGATGACAGTGTGTCCTACCGGGTCACGTGTCATTCAGACTGCGTAAAAACTCAAGAATATAACCCTGATGTTACTGAAGTTGGAAAGACTTTTGAGGACTGAATGTATCAGAAACGGCGTGGCCAGCAGGTCCAGGAAGGTTCTTCTCCCTCTATACTCAGCACTGGTGAGACCGCTCCTCGAATCCTGGGGTCAGTTCTGGGCCCCTCACCACAAGAAGGATGTTGAGGCTCTGGAGAGAGTCCAGAGAAGAGCAACAAAGCTGATGAAGAGGCTGGAGAACAGGCCTTATGAGGAACAGCTGAGAGAGCTGGGGGTGTTTAGCCTGGAGAAGAGGAGGCTGAGGGGAGACCTCATTGCTCTCTATAACTACCTGAAAGGAGGTTGTGGAGAGGAGGGTGCTGGCCTCTTCTCCCAAGGGACAGGGGACAGGACAAGAGGGAATGGCCTCAAGCTCCGCCAGGGGAGATTTAGGCTGGACATTAGGAAAAAATTTTTCACAGAAAGGGTCGTTGGTCCCTGGCAGAGGCTGCCCAGGGAGGAGGTTGATTCACCTTCCCTGGAGGTGTTTAAGGGATGGGTGGACGAGGTGCTGAGGGATATGGTTTAGTGTTTGATAGGAATGGTTGGACTCGGTAATCTGGTGGGTCTCTTCCAACCTGGTGATTCTATGATTCTACAATTCAAACTCCTAATTTTATATTTTGCCTTATGCACCCAGTTCCTGAGACAATGAAGCTGGCTTCTCCATCTGATCTCAAATGCCAAACTCGCTCCTTTTTCAGCTGGGCACATGGCACCCACACATACACCCACTCAAAGCAAATTGCACAGAAATCAAGACACTTGTATGACGGTGCAGTATGTGGAAATGCTTTAAGTATGTGGTAATTTCCAAGTCAGCGACACCACGACGAAGATAACACTCATGGCTGCCTCTTTTTTACGAGAGGTGAGTAAGTAACAGTTCCAGAAATCAATCAACAGGAGAACTTTGAAAGTGTCATCATCTTTTAGCAGTACTAACTACAGATATTAGTTACTACCAAACATGGAACATTCAAATGGATATTTGCCAACTAAATTCAGGCACATAATGTAGTCTGGGTTCTTAATATAGTTAGTGGGGAAAGGCAGGTGTTCTTGGAAGGCCTTTAGAGCAGAAATTTAACTACTGTCTACTACAGGTACTCTCAGTCATCCAAAGTTAGGTGCTGAATAGAAGATAACTATCTCTTGGTGCTCTCCATGAATGCTTTTGTGTGACTTCTGTGCCTCTGAATGTAAAATCCGCTGCCTCTGTGAGTGTCCAAGTGTTTATTATCCCAAAGCAGCCCATCTGCTCTGCGTTCACACCCAGCAGTATGTTACTTCAGAGTCTGAACAAATTACATCTGTGATGTGGCCGCGTGTCACTGATCCAAACTGAGTACAAGCCTGGTTCTGCAGTGCACCAGCACAGCCACACACGTTCCTTGGGGATGGACATCGCATATGGCCATGAGTGCATTGCACAGCACAAGAGTACATGCTGTATGGTGAGCGGCACCGCAGGGGATGGCAGCTCTAGTCACTAGAGCTGCCTCGTGATTTACTCTGCCTATATGTTCTGTGGGGTTTACTCTTGGGTATCTAACAATATGTAGTTTGCATTGTGATTAAATGTCAGAGGTTTCTACAGAGTAGATTAAGCACACTGTAACGAATACAAATCAATGGATATATTAAATTCTTTAACTTTTGTTGTATCAGAATTACCTTTTTTTTTATTCTGAGCATGCATGTTAAATCAAGAAACTTGAGCAGAAGATACACACGTACAAATACCACCACCTTCCCACTGCTATGTTTACTGTTTACCAAGTGATCCGATATCCCTGTTAAAATTCACCGTATCAAAGTCGCCTCACATCTATAAACACCCCATAATCAGAAGATAACACATGGCAACTTGGACTGCTGTCTTGAGTTGCCTCCTGATCTAAGTGCTTTTAAGCAGTTTTGGAAGCCCATGCTTGTACTGCGTGTAGTATCTAGAATGATAAACAGTGAGACTGTAGTAAAGTAGAGCCCACTGGAGTCACCGCTTTGCTGTGGTGTATGTATATGTGTTTATTTAATGATTGCAGGAGTTATTCTGACTTCAGCACCCTGCAGTCTCTGACCCAATATACCACTCCGCTGGATATAAAAGCCACATGCTCAGGCACAAATTGGCTCACAGATCTTGTTAGTAGTAAGCAGAACTGCTTTGCAAGTCCCATCTGCTGGGAGGTCAAGACTTCATTATCAGAACCAGTAAACGAGAGATTAAAATGGACTCTAGCCAATTTAACACATCTGCCATGGAGGAACATCAACCACAAGTGCTTTCAGGGGAGATGGGTTATGAAATGAAGTTTCTCCAGAGATATAAAAGGTATGGAAGACACAACAATATGTCAGCTGCCTCTCACTGGGACAAATCATCTTCCTGATCCACCTCCCCCATAGACATCCTTGGATGTATTATAACTCTGTATGTCCACTGAGGTGACTGTGCTCCTATGTCTATCCTGTAAAGAAGTTACTAAATCAACACAAAATTTACTGGCACATCCCTTGATGATCAGACATAAAACATACATTTTTGACAAATTCTACAATATGGCCCACGAACAAGTGAGTACAACAGATGTGAGATATATATTAAATAATAATCAAAAATGGAATAACATCCCAAAAGAGTTTAATTTCCAACACAAACACAAATCAGCTTGTAAACGGAACCCAACATGTATCCACTAAGCTGCAGGCAAAGCACATGCTTAGTGGTAAGCATCTGATGTTGCAAATAGTGGTTTGTAGTAATTTATTACTTTCATTTTCTTCATTAAGATTAACAGCTGAACCTCAGTTTTCTAAGGGAACCAAGTCTGATTATGCCACTTGTTTTTTTAATCCTGACCTACCTACAGAAAGAAGGAAAACACATTTCATGTTTTTCTTCCCAGGTGTTTTGTTGTACCAGTAAAATCACACTTAAGGTTCCTAATGTATGACTCAAAAGAACCTCTAAAAAATGTCTCCTCAGACTGAATTGTAACAGTTGTTTGGTAAAGTCCAGTAGAATTAATTTGCTATCATTTTGCATAGTGATGCTACACTGTGATAAGTGTCAAATACATCAGATTTTCTGTTGTCAGGAAAAAATGTTTTTAGTATGGCTTGGTACAATAATTCTCACTTAAAGCTAATTTTTTCAGGATTAAGAATAGCAAAAAATAGTGTATTTAAAGTTCTAAATCCTGCAAATCAAGAAGCATAAAATAAATCTCAAATAGAAAAGCCTCCCTATTGTTATAGTCCCAACTTGACTATAACTAACACGAAGAAGAATTTGGTAATGACATAAAATATTTGTAACTAGAACAAGAGGAATGGTAGAGTTCAACAGCTCCAGGAATATGTTTCCCCTTTTTACTCTGATCATAAACAGTTTTGTAGGCTTAGGCTTCCTGTAGTTAATGTCAAACTCCACTAGGTGTCATCTACCACTGTATTTCTACCGGGAATATGAAAACGCTGGCTTCTAACATGTCTTGGGTTAATACCTCTTTACATTAGTCATTTCTTGTGTTAAAGTTATTGGGACACATCTATAAATTCCCATTCTATGTATTACTTATACACATATCATTATAGCCACTCTTGCTACTCCTAATTAAGCTTCATGAAGGTATGGAAAGCTGTTGCACTCTCAGAAAAAAAACACGTCCAAACCAACTCCAAAGGAAAACACAACCTGTTCCATGTCTTTTTATATGATGTTCCTTATGCCTGAACTATTTCTGGATGAATAAACCATTCCTGAGACACAGATAGAAATTATTGCAATCCTGTAACAATACTACCCTGGATGGTGCCGAGAGCTTATAATTCAAGGTATATTCCTGCATATTCTGATAGCACCATTAAAACTGCATTGCTGAGAGGCTGATATCCATCAGATAAGTAGCTGAAGCAAGCTTGCTAGTGTAGAAATCACATTAGTACAGATACCCTGAACTATTTACCTTTAGCGTTCTGACTTACTACATGTCAAGGCAATCTTTCCAACCCCCCTCTGTTTAGTTTCAATTTACATCTGGTCATAATTAATGGAGACAAAATGTTCAGCTGAGATTTTAAACCAGCAAACAGTGAGATAAATATAGTTTTCAGATATATGATGGAGTTTGTTTATCAGCCTGTATAGAAAGGTATCATTACTGCTGTGTGAGGCATTGATATTGAAACACAATAAAAAATTCCATCATTCCTGTTCAAGATCTATAAACCTCAAATATAAATACTGAAAGAAAATTGCTGTCAAAACACTCAGAAGAACAGGGCGGTCTAGACAAGGAATGGGGCCCCAAGGAACCTGCTTTGATTAGAAGAGCAAATAAAACCAGAAGGACATAATATCATGAACAGCCAATACCTCTAGAAGAAAGGAGCAGGAAAAAAGTGGTTCAAGTTCGGGGGCAATTCTGACCCACGAAAACCTAGATATGACAATCAATTAATGCAGGATTACTCAGAAAACATAAATAAACATTAAAATATTAACGTTTCTGAAACAGCTTCTTAGTTAAGTGAGGTAGCTGGACAACTGCTTTTTACGGTGGACATTTCTCAGTTTATCAAAGTTCTATGATACAATTCCTGTTGGAAGAGGTTAAAGAAAAAAATAAAATTCAATGAATCAATGTTTTTCTGAAGCAACTGAGCTAATATCAAGCTTTTCTTCACAGTGTTGACATTAGCCACAGAAATAAATTTAATGTGATTTTACTTTTATTATGTTCAAACATTTTACTATCTCAAAATATATCACATATTTTCTCCCTCAATGAAACAACATACTATAAAGTAGTAATCACTTATCTGTGATAAGGAACCAGATGGAACTAGTCAAGAATAATTTTTATTCCTTCTCATTTTATTATCTGTCAGGAACTGATGTGAGAGCAGCTACCAGCGAGGTTCTAATATATTTTAATGAATTTATTTATATTTTTATATACAACACTATATTATAGATTATATGGAGGTATACTATGTTACTAACAAGATGTCATGATAATATCATAATGTGTTTATAATCCTGAAAAATTAATAATTACCTTCTTTTGCATGCCACACACTGGACATTGGATTTGCAGAATTTGTAAGTCAATATAACTCTTTTGCGATTAATTTACTCCTGTAACTCATATATTGTTTTAATGCTTGGCAGACACTGCATAATTAAACTAGGAGACATCTTTTTGTGCTTTATGCAGGTGATACGAGAGTAAAAAATTGTAAATAAAAGCCAAAATTCAAAAAAAAAAATAAAAATAAAACTACAGGCAAAATGTAAACATGAAAGCTTCAGGCTGAAATTGAGTATTGCTAAAGAACAAAGAAGCCCAGATAATAAAGACGGAAAATATTCTACAAAATTAAGCAGAATTTGCCATGGGACTGTATAAGATCGACCAGCCGTGTTGATGGGAAGTGGTGTAACTCCAAATACTGTCACATTAGGTTCTTCGATGCATACCCTACCAGATAATGTTAGAGCAGGCAGGAGAAGACAAGATCCCTTTCTGCTGCCATTACGCGAGGACATCTGTGGTCACACTCTTGGATCAGAACAATTTATTACAGCCATATAATCTGCAGTTTTATTTTTCTGTGTTGTGTCTCCAAAGAGTCAAACAGGAAATTTTTATGAAGTTTCTAATTTCCAGGTGAATTTTTGGGAATCATATTTAGCAAACTAAATCAAAGAACAGGAGTTTGAGGAAACAAATAAACTAACAACTCTCTCTGTAGAAATTTCATTTCTTATCTTTGGTAACTTCACCCATGTTATCAGACAATACTTAACTCAATGGAAAATGTTTCCCTTATCATTAACAAAGATAGCACTGCCTGGTTGGCTTCCTATATGGATCTCTATTCCTATAGTTTCTCTTCTTGTACTAATAATGTGTGTAAAATATTGAACAAATAATGCACAATTACACCATATAGTTGTACTTCAATTTTCATATGCTAAATTTAGATTTCATATGCTAAAAAGGTTTTCAAATGGCTTCTCTCAATAGTCATTTAGTGAAAAGATTTACCTTGCCTATGGATATCTAAGTTACTGAATCAGCTTAATTTTCCCTCATAATAGATGTGCACAAGCCCCTCAGGATGGAGAACCCACATCCTAATTAGCAGCTGGTATTCTACTGTTCCTCCTTTTTCCACTCATTATTAGCAGTAACTAGAAACCTCTCAACTTACTATCTTGCCATTTCTAAGGCAAACCCACCAAAATACAAGTGCTTTCCTCTGATCTTCAAGAAACATTTGGAAATTTAAGGTGTAAAGATCACAGACAGTCTCCAAAAAGACTGCAAGAGCACATAGGAATCCATAAGAAATGCAAACAAACTAGTGAAAATTCAAATTCTGAGAGAAATCTAATGCTCCCAGATAAAAGTATAAGGAAAGATTTATTCTGTTAGCAGCTTGCCTTTTCATGCCCTGCCCCTCAAGTACAGAAGGATTCACACCATAACTATCACTGAGATCATGTATTTCTGGTATCAAGTTGTATTTCCAGAAAAAGTATGTCTAGCACTAAATGCTATGTATTTTTTGTAAAATGGAAGAGAAAGTATAACTTGAAAAACAGTTTTAATGAAGAAGTGCTTTCACAAACCCCCGTGGGAACCAGATCCTATGTTATTTTAACAAGCATCACCGAGGCCACAGACTAGGTGACAGGTTTGTCTAACACAGAGTGTAAAAGATGGAACTTTACCAGAATAGAATATTATATCAAGGTGAGCTATTAATCTTACATGGTGAGACCTGCTTGTGGTTGATGTTCCAGACACGCTATACATTGTCTACCTATGTAAATATCAAGGTGTATGAATTATTTACACGCCTTTCCTCTCTGAATCCAAATGCTTCATTGATGAGGTGGAATTAGAGCAGACATCTAGAGCAACATGCTAACAAAAAGGGAAAAAGAAAAGCAATAGTTATTTTTGTAGTTAAAAAGTATCTGTATCTTTAAAAGGTTAAGCCCCAGGTGTGTAATTACAGGGAAAACCTAATGGAGCTTCTAATTCCTAATTAACAGTTTCCATATGCAATGGCAGGGTCAAAACTACAAAATTCCTGCCTTGCACTGAAGAGACCACTCTGTCAGCATGGGAGCTATCAAAGTCCTACCAGCTTTGGTCACATAAATAATTCAAACAGTCTTCACTTAATGGGATTAGTCGGTAGAGTGATAACTAGATAATGGTAGATTTGGTCCAGGAGAGGTTACAAGTTACACAAAGAGATTCCAGACCTCCGCACTCCTACTCATACGAAAATGCCCATTTCATCTTTGTACACACGCATACAGCAACATCTGCAAAATTTCCAAATTATTTCATTTTATTGGGAGAGAGAGACTGTAATTGGGTGGGCTGTGCAAGCTCTTTCTTTCTTCTGCTAGTTAAGTCACAGACATTCATCTTTCCACAAAGAGCCCAAATTGTTCCCATCTGTGCTGCATGTTTTGTTGTCTCATTTTAACTGACCTATTAGACCATAAAGAGTGGAACAAGGCCTTCATATCTCTTAATTGGTGTCATTAAGAGTCCTTTCTCATTTCCTATGAAAAGGACTAGCATCTCCTAGAGAAGAACTGAAAGCCTTGCGTGCAATCTCTCAGATTTGAAGTCAGAAGTGACGTTGCTTAAATATAATCATAATTATAAAATACAAAGTAGATGGGACTGGCTCTTTGAGTACACAGACATTTCTTATTAAAGTTCAAACAAATAAATAAAGTTCTCTTGTGGTTTTCTCTGTCCTGCGTTGTTCCCCTTAAAGGCTGCTGGCTCGCTGTGAAGGAGAGCAGCAGGATTATATTCACGTGACTCTGAAGTTTCACCTGTCTGAATAAAATACACTATTTCTAATATACTCGCTTCCAGAAAACATACATCAGCTAAATGCTTTGAAATTTCAATTAACAAATGACCTGTAGGCAGCGTTGCCTCACTATGGTCTGTGAACACACATAAAACAGCATATTAAACCACTGTTACATTAAACAGCTTCACAGAGCACTGAACAGCTGAAGACACCCTGTTCTCTTTCTACCTTCAAAAAAAAGATTTTGTTCCTTTACCAATACTGCAAGATACAAACTGTTCCTAACAAGATACTCTGATTGTAAAACACAGCAATGACCGACGGACAGCACAGAAGGACATTAATAAAGCCATGATCCGGCCCCTTGAGAGATCCATCGCTATCTATGCTTTTAACAAGGATATTATACAGCATGAATATCCAGTAATAAGGTCATTGCTACTTGCCTGGCCTTATTAATAAGATAAAATCATGCTGACTTAATCGAGGCAGTTCAAAGGATGCAGCAGGAGCGTGTGGGAGGGCAGAAAGGTGGCTGAAGCCCTGATTGCTGCTGTCGGAGCCTGAGGGCTGCATGGACACAGCAAAGTGGTGGCCAAGCTGTTCTGGCAAAGGGAACGCAGTAGCAAAGAACTGACTTACAGATATTCGGTGGTAGCCCTGAAGAGGCCTAAATATAAGTTATTTTGCCTACCAGCAGAACATATGTCAACATTTTGGCTTAGACTTGTTTCACCAGTTTTAGCATTTACCCTGGAGAACAAAACAGCAACTAGAAAACCCTATAATATATTCAAGTACCTGATTAAATTATACCATGTAACAATTCTGTTGGACTTTCCAGGGCTTATATCTCTTAATCAGGCAGCTTATGGAGCTTTTTCATAGAAACATATTGCAGCTCAACAACTATTTAGTAATTTTCATTCCACAGGTGATGGGATCTGTCTGTAACACCTTTCAGCAGTACATCAGGAACCTGCTCCTTGACTACCATAGTAATTTTTCTGATCTAAAACAAGCAACAACTTCATTTATTTTTTTTTGGCAGCATTTGGAAAAGGAAAGCTTTATCTTGACGGCTAATGATGCAAATAATAAAAACAATCGAGGGTTTACTTTACCCTCCCCTCAAAACTCTTGCAGTCACAGAAATTGTATTCATTTATATAACAGCAGAATTTCACTCCCAGTTTATAACTAAAACGACTGGTATGATATAATCAATGAAATAAACACGTTGTGTCACTCATGTGTCTCTTTTCATACTGGATTATGTATTAGCAGCTCTTCAAATAAGACTGCTAGACTGTTCCTTGCTAAGGGTTTCCTTTGTTTCAGAAATCAACTGAGGGACCACAACAAAGACAGTGAAATCCTATACATGAAGATGATTTCTACTCTATCTGGTCATGTCAACTTTCTTACCCTTTTGTTGCCCTGCAAACTTCCCAGGAATCAATGAGTATCTAGGTCTCCAGGTCAGCAAGCTCCCTTCAGCAACCAGATATATCTGAAATATCTGTGAGCACAGGAACATGAAGGAGCATCTAGCCCAGGGGCTGCTTCTGCAGAAAGACTTGAAATAGGGGAGATGTCAAAAATACCAGGTTTATGCTGTTCGCACATTGTTTTTCTAGTAGGTATTTTCTGTGGATTCATTACCCTTTATCAGAGCTATTTAAGATAATGACCGGAAAGAACAATCCCAAATGTGAATGTCCTTTCTGTTGACCAAAAAAACCCCAAAACAATTCTATACCAAAATGTAATCCCTCAACATGAGAGAAAACAGTACCTAATAATTTTCTTGGATGTGTTTTAATGCCATTTGGTTATTAATATCTGGAGGGAGGTAAGTTAATATTAACAGAGTTCCTATGTCTACATACATTTAAAAAAATTGCTTTACTCAATAGGTATAAGTAGACTTGAGGTACTGATAATCCAAGTAGTTTCCCTGACATACTCAGATAGAATATTTTGGATATTTATTGAATATTTATTTTCACTGATGCAAACCAAAAGCCCGCATATGGATAAGAGTCATTCTAGATATCTTGAACACTTCAGATTAAATGCAAATGGTGTCTTTCTGATGCAGCTCATCTTCAGTTTTACTCCTCTCTATAGGAAGAAAAGATTCTGACTCTACCTGTAATGGTTGATAGAGATATATTTACAAGACTCAATACTTAGCTATTGGAGCAAATTCAGAATACCAATAAACTCTTAAGCAAGAATAATGAACCCAGAGGAAAACTGATCAAGGCTCAGTGAAATCTGAAGATCAAAGCTGCATGAGAAGTGTTCATATGAACTAATTTGAGACAGTTAAATACAAGGCCAGTCTAAACCAGAGTGCAGGCAATGGGGATGGACAAGACCCTCAGCAGGCAGCTCAATTCATTCCATTTTAAGTAACTGAACACATGGGATGAATTTTTCTTAAAAGGTGCCTCTCTTTTTTCTTATTACTTAAGAAAGCCAAGAATATATGACTTTTTTTGAGAGAGATTATGTTGGGTGAGATACATTATTCATCGTCTTTCAAAGAAGCACAGGCTTAATCATCAGACCTAATGCAGGTGGAAATTTATGTCATATGTTATGCCAAAGGTCAGATTACACATAATCAGAACGGCCCTTTTGACTTTAAAATCTATAATGCTTATAGATTAGGAACAGCTCCCTTGAAGGCAACGCAGTTACGTGGATGGGGAATTGATGTGAGATGAAAGTCATTCATGACAACTCTGTTATATTTCTTTTTAATAATGGACGACCATAAAGAACAGCTCAGTTCATTTTTAAATGACTGAACTTTTTGAAGCGATCTGCTAATGGCTTCAATGACATTGACAAAAGCTGAACAACATTTATCAGGTACATAAAGTTGGGAACCTGGTTTGTACCTGGTATCAGAGAAATTTATCCTAAGCTGTCCTGTACTGGCTGACATCTTTTAAAAAAATGGCTTTTTTTCCCCAATAAATATTAATACTGTCTCAACAGATAGATGATATAAAATTCTTCCATTTCCCAACAAACTAATATATTTTATCTGTATATAATATTGGGTTTTGACTTGTGTCTGGAAATAATGCAAACAAGCAATTTAATAAACATAGTAACTCAGTTGAGGGGGGAGGAGGAAAGCTGAGTAACCTCAGATTTATGTCCCTTTTAAATAAAGTTTGTCTGACAAGGTTGTAATATTTTAGCCCATTCAGTTTGGATGCTTTCACTGGGATTTGCCAGATGCATGTACCTAAACGAGCAGGACTGAGATACGACTGCGTACAGGACCACATTTTCCTGGTAAAATAGATAAATTACAGTAGATTCAGAGAAAGCATTTTTTCTTAAAACATGTACTATAAACCCTTCGTATTTTGGCATCTTCATGATTTGTATTTAAATACGATGATTTTTTCCCAGTAAGAACAATAAAACTGACCCTCTATTTTGTTTTATCTTTTTTTTTTTTTTTTTTTTAAATGGCAGGAGTTCTCCATTGACAAAATAGAATGATGTGTTTTAGTCACACAATGACATTTTTATTAATACACTGATATAACAGAAAGAAAATAATAAACCACAAGAGAAATGATTATTTGGCATGGCTATGAAGGGTAGAGATGTTCAGTGGATAGTAGAAGCCAGATCTTATAAGATCTGTAGCTATAGCTACAATTTCCTCTGAAGTATTGTTAATACAATTTAATTTCTCAGTAATTTACTTATCTGAAGACCATTAAGAAATTACTATAAAAACAATTTGGACTCTCAAAAGTACTTAAAAACTTGGAACTGAACTGAGTCACTAGGCAGCCTGCAAAGTTGCCTCAGGGATTATAAAATGCTTTAAAAACCCTCAAACCTACAGTTAAATTAAAGGCTAAATTCTACGTGCCAAAGGTAAATCTGATAGCAAGTAGAGAACATGGCAGCTTACAAACATCACCATGTCCTGGCTCCCTTTAACCATATGAATTACATGGAACAAAGTGGTTCCAAAAAGTAGGGAAGACAACTCAGTCCCCAAAATCCTTGTTAATTTTTTGTAAGAGAGAATAAATTCTTATTGATGCCAAATCTGGTGACGTTAACATCCCTAAGCAGAAGAATTGAATCCCAGTAGGAGCACCTTGCCTGTAACACATCTCTTGGCTCATAGCAAGCCAAAAACAGTCAGAGAAATGATGAAACCAAATTAGGAAAAGGAGTAAAGACTTAACAGTCATAGAAAGCCTTGGATTAAAAATGAACAGCTTATAAACACACTCCAACTACTAGGTATATCGAAAGGCTGTATTTTAAAGATAAATGTTCTCTGGAAATAAAATTAATCTTATTCTTGTCATCATAATCATTGCTAGGAAAATGAGTAAATAAAGCACTTCTTTACAGTAATCTTCAAATTTTGATTAAATATGTTCAGATTTAGGTCCTGTTTCTCTTCCACTTACTAGTAAAATTCTCTTACTCGATTGTACAGCTGAAGGTTTTTAGTCTGTTCGTCTCTCCATATTTAATATATTGAGGTAGAGATTTTAACATCCATCTACTGCATACAAACGTATCACCAGGCAAAGGTAGATGAGCAAGATATAATTACCTTTATAAGGCACCACCACATGAGTAGGATTGCATGACTGATTCCTTAACAAAAGCTCTGTGAGAAACTATTTGGTACAAAGAGAAATTCCCTCATAGATCTGTATACTCTTAACACCCTCAGTTTTCCCTGTGAGGCTAAGTTATTAGCAGAATCTCACAGGGATCTGCTTTGTGTCTCTGTTCATCTTTATGTTCATAACTGTTATAGAGCTGGTGAAGTGGTGAAATCTGCTCCTGATACCAAAATATTCAGTATAGTCAAAGCTAACTGCAAGCTGCTCAGAAACAAACAAACAAACAAAAAATCCATCTTTAGTGTTTGTGCTTGCGGCACCCCAACTGTATACTTACAAAACTATTTTCTACTTTAGCAATTCACTCAGGAAGGAAATTTTGTGTTTCTTTAGGCTGTTCTCGAAAAGCACACCTGTAATCTTCTTGAATGATCAAGAACACAAACAGAAGGATCTATTCTGAAAGGGTTAGAGAGCAACACAGAGACCATTGTCATGAAACCATACAGATGTAGGGTGTGCCTTTGCCTGCATTGGACAGGTGAACCAAAGAACAGAAAATACAGAAAAGATCAGTAAAGATGTAGAGAGACTTCCATTCAAAATGAGCTTTGTGGAAAAGGGAGGAAAAAAATGAAAAAGGCAGATCTATGCATTTATATCCTTAAAGGAAAAGGTACATGGAAGGTAATTATTCATTGTTTACACTATACAAGATCTTGGAGACAACTGCACTGAATGATTGGACAGAAGAAAATACTTTCTGACATACAAACATTTGTCATAGATACCTTGGAGACACATATCAAAGGACTCAAGAAGCAGTAAAACAAATTCAAGACTTATTACACAAGTTCTGCAATTCCTTGAATCCCAAAGTGAAGGATTACTCAGCACTCGTCCAGCTTTACTGTTAGCAGCTACTCTCAGGAACAGATTAAGCCTAGAGATCGTTAATCTCTCAATCTCTGCAGGTATAACTACGTTCTTACTTTGTTGTGAACACCCTCTCCTCTCCACCATCCCTCACTCTGAGTCCAACACATGCGCCAGCATCTCAAATTGCTCCCCACAAAGAATCCCAAATCCTATCTATGTCATCATAACATTTCTTTCCACTCAGTCTTCTCAGCCTGTGATGGAGCCCATCCATTCCCAAACCCTCCATACAATTCTGAGCTTTTCCCAGGCTCCCGCTTCATATCCTTTAATCCTGAGACCCATCCTGGCTGTTACAACTCCTCCTGCCTGGTTTGCTGAGGTCTTAAATTGTGCTCTGACAGCCACCACTCTGCTGCTGAGTTCTCCTACAAATTTCACTGTCCCTGGAGAAGTAAAGCCCTTGAACTTGCTCTCACAAAGATCAAAATCCAACAAAGCCCCCTAAGGCAGAAAGCTGTTATCAAAAAATGACATGATTCTGGAAGCCAAAAAGGGGGACGTAAGGGATAAAAACCATAAAGGATGGTTTCCAGGCTGAATAGGTTAAAGTAACTAATTTTCAGATTATTTGCTTCTCTTTTCAGTGCTTCATTTTTGGGGAAAAACATCCTGTATAATTTACTAACACAAAATGCTCTTTTGAAGTGTGAATTCTTTTTATCTTTAGCAGTCAGACAATTTATTCGAATGTCTAAAAATGGATATAATAGAAAAATATTTCATTTCTGTCAGTTCAAAAAAAAAAAATAAATAGTACACCAAGATTCAGTGCTTCCTGTACTGTTGTATCTTATCTTAGAAAGGCCTAAAAAACCTCTTGAGAACTCCATAACAAGCCTGTAGATGAGTTAGACTTTTGCATTAAAAATGCTCTTTTTCCAGAAGGCAGAAATAATTGCGGGGAAAATATCATAAGTCTCATCCAAAGTCAGTAGGAAGACTCCTACTGACATCATCATACCTGGATCAAGCCCAGCATTTGTATTGTAGCTTAATGTATTTTTGTACTGGCACTGCAATGAATTCCAACAAAAATAAAGTTTTAAAATGTTAAAGGGGGACGAATAGGTTACACAGCTAAATCTAGGGAAATTTTGCAACGGATGTGCTTCCTACGTACAGAGCATCAATTCTGTTCTTCTATTCCTGTCTACAACAACATAAAAGCCCCAGTAGGTGTAAAAATCTTCTCATAATGCTGTCTCCTTTTCAATACATACAAGACAAAATGCACTCCCTAAACATATTTCCCTTCAGAAACTGGTAGTTAAATAACAATTTCATCTCCTCCTCTCCTCCTTATGTTAGTCCCATCTCCCCTTTAGCTCTAAACATTTAAAGAGCTTTATACCACTGCTGATCCCTGTTTGATAAAATTTGCAAGGCTGTTTATTTCTTGCAGTGATTTGAGAAATAATCTATCAATGGAACTCTCAGCTTCTCAATAGAATATATTTGTGAACACGTACACTTTTCTTCAGAAGATAAATCAGTTTTTCAGATGCCATTGCTTAACTCGGGCTGAGAGGTATCCAAATCAACAGTACTGAAACTCTTCAAGGAAGATTTTCAGTGCAGGTAAAAAAACATTTTGATAAAAGTGGTTTTCCTTTAAGGTAGAAAATTTATCTACAACACAAACTATCACCAGATTAAAAAAAAAAACCAAAAAACCAAATAAAGTATGTTCCTCTAGAGATTATTAGTGATTTCACATTTTGCACTTTCAAAACATGCCAGGGAAGAACCAGTGAGCACGTTTACAATATATTATTAAAACTATAGAGATGTTATAATAGAAAACATGGGGATTTTTTCATCAGAGATGAAACAGCAGTGAAATCTCATTCCCTCACAAATGTCGGGTCAGCTAGGATCATGAATCTTGAATCTGAGTATTGTTTTTTTCTTACAGCATGTCAGATGCAGCTGCTGGAATTGGGATGCGGTAGTTGGTTTGCAATCCAGTGCTGGATATCATGAATTTCAGAGCAGACTGTTGTCTGAGAGGTGAAAGACTGCACGAATAAAAGATTAAGGACATGAGGGTATGAACTCATCAATATTTGTACTTCCAGAGGATCTGAACCTTGGTCACATACTCCTGCAGCATCACTGTATGGTCCTTAATGTAAACAGCACTTTTTTTCTCCCTCCTTTTTCTTTCCTCCTTGACAAATGGTGGTAATTATATAAAACTGCATAGCTACCAAGAATTTAATTTTGTGCTTTAACAATACAGAAATTAGGCACCAGCACAGCTTCTCTAAATGAGATTCGCTTCATTTCCCTGTCTCCTAGACAGAATGCTCCCTCCTTCCAGAATAAAATACACAGAAAACTGCAATAGCCCAAGGGAATCCCCTTGACAATGGATCCCCTCTAGAACATGGACTCATGGAATAAGAAATGTTGGAAGGCTCCAGGTAGCAGCCTGAAGGAAACTCAAGGCATATGCCTGTCCCCAACCACCTACTCTTTCCCTTCCTTCACCTCTAAATAGAATACATTTTCAGCTTACCCTAAGTCTACTAATGCCTCCTAGGCTTAATATTAAGTTTCTTCAGATATGGGTTAGACATTTTTCAGCTGGTGAGGTAATGCACAACTGCAGATCACAGTAGGATCTCTACCTTTGCTGATAATTGGTAAATACAGCAAATAGAGCTCTGTGGGAAGACTTGGTGGATAACAGCATTTTGAGAGCAACTCATAACTTGATCAATAATGTCAGCATGCTAGATTTAATTAATTTAATTTAATTAATGCCACATTCAATTGATATAGAAAAGTAGAAATATTTCAGTGAAGCAGGATTTATGAATAATGATTTAAGCATTACAGTTTGGGCTGGTTTTGGAGGGGGGACTGTTGTTCCTGTTTTTAACTTGATCAAAACTGCTATGTATTTAATGTGAAAATTGTCCTGAAAAATCACTGACTGTGTTGCTGAACAGATCAAATAAAAAGGAGCATCCTTTAATGTCAATATTGGACTATATTTTAATTTCTGGTGTCTCAATAAAATCATCTGAAATGGCTATCCTTCCTCCAATAATTTATCTTGCAGAATTTTTTTGCAATGAATATTAATGCCCTTTGCTTGATCTGATGTCACTGATATCAGTATTTATTGCAGTTTTTGATTAGCTGTGCTATTATAATTCACAGAAAACAAGGCACAGCACAAATAAGAAGTGCTGTAAATCGCTATAGAAAGCAGAGGCAATCAAGTTCCTATCAAGGTGTGTGCTTTAGGCTCAGTTCTAATAAAGCACTTTATTGCACAAAGACTAAGACTATCTATATGTTTTAGGTAGGTACAGAATTTTACATGCTTTATAACATCACAACCAAACTTCCAGATATGCGAATGGAAGGATGGTCATTATTAAAAAGTAACTTTCCGCTACAATCAGCACTAGGTTTCATGGGAGATACGCGACTCTCCAGAGTGCTATGTCCAGCTCTGGAATCCTCAGCACAAGAAAGAAACAGAAGTCTTGGAGCAGGTCCAGAGGAGGGCCATAAAAATGTTCAGAGGGATGGAACATCTCTGCTATGAAGAACGAAAGAGAAGTGGAGTTGTTCAGTCTGGAGAAGAGCAGGCTCTGGGAGACCTTACTGCAGCCTTTCAATACTTAAAGGGGGCAAGAAAGGTGGGGAACAATTATTTTATCAGGGACTGTAGTGATAGGACAAGGGGTAATGGTTTTTAACTAAAAAAGGGGAGATTCAGAATCAGCATAGCAGGAAAAAAAATTACGATGAGGGTGGTAAAACACAGGAACAGGATGCCCAAAGAGGTAGTAGATGCCCAAACCCTAGAAACCAACCTGATGAGACCTTATAGAGACCTTCCAGTACCTGATGGGGGCCTGTGAGAAAGCTGGGGAGGGACTGTTTACAAAGGTTTGTAGAGATAGTTCCAGGGGCAATGGGAATAAACTGGAGAGGGGCAGATTTAGACTAGACAAAAGGAGGAATTTCTTTTCTATGAGAGTGGTGAGGCACTGGAACAGGTTGCCCAGGGAAGTTGTGGCTGCCCCATCCCTCGAGGCGTTCAAGATCAGGTTGGATGGGGCTTTGGGCAGCCTGATACAATGGGAGGTGTCCCTGGCCACGGCAGGGGGGTTGGAACTGGATGGGCTTTAAGGTCCCTTCCAACCTAAACTATTTTATGATTCTGTGAAACCTTCAAGGTCAGCCTGGACAGGGCTGAGCTGCCTGATCTGGTTGAAGATGTCCTCACTCATTGCATGGGGGTTGGACAAGATTACCTACAAATGCTCCTTGCAATCCAAAGCATTCTTCAGTTATTTGGAGCAACCTGCGATTATGATATCGCTTGGAGACTGTTCCTGATGTTCCTCTGGTCAAAGGACACCTACTTCTTCAGAGAAGTCTGAACAATAGAGGTCTGAGAGTATAGTAGCATTTTAAACTGTTAACTGTCAAATCTAACAGAAAAAGAAACCAAAATTCTGCATGTTTTGGCAGAGCACTTGATTCCCATAAAATAAAATATACAATAATAATAATAATGAAGTAGCACATACTGAATCATCAGCCTTTTTTAACAGAGAGAGTTTGTGGTGTGTTTAACCCTTTTTTGAAGACTGGTGTTTGCCTCAGACTGTCACTGTGAGTGCTGGAAGCAATCTTAAAAGCAGTGCTACTGCTTCTCCACCCACATGGAGGTTTATGAGGTTTTTCAGACAGTCACACCTGCCTCAGATGCCAAACCCATTTGGCTTTTCTGTCATTGAGCCTAGTATGATGCTTTAATTATTCCTTAGATGGCAGGCATAAAAATATAGGGGTGCTTAACTCAGTGACAGACTTATAAAGCAAGTTATGTAAAATTTATTCCTATTTTAAAATACATGAGTGCAAGTAATTCTAAGGATGACTTAACTTTATGTATTTATGTACTCATTTACTTATGGGCAGAGAAAAGGGGTGCCTTGTAAATTCACAAATTTATTAAAAATAAAATTAATATGACATTATTGCCATGTAGCTGTTGAACAAGAAGTTCTACAGAAGTTTAAAGGTAGCTCACTTGCAAAACTGGGCTCTTTCCACGCCTAACATTGGCAATATTAGGCACACTGATTTCTGGGAAATGTAACTTAGTGTTAGAGAGATTGCACTTAAACAAAACTCTGTTAAAAAGAACTTGGTTTAAAATGAAACAGACATAAACTGTAGAGAAGAAAAGACCAGAAGTCAGCATGTGAGGCTGATTAAACATTCTACAGAAGCCAGTTTTATATCATAATGGAGAATCTGCAAGCAAATTTCCATTGCAAATGTCATTTGTCTATAAATATGGATCCATAAATATTAGCTAGAACTATTTTCTACAGCTACATTAGTACAACTTGCATATCCACAATGTAAATAAAATAGTTTACTATTTTTAATGTTACTACTTGCAAAACCAGATTTCTGGACATGTTTTATTTATGCGATTAAATTATATCATTAACTAAATAAAATTATAGTACCGTATGCACAGGATGGAACATGAGATTCATCATCACAGGTATACTTAACACTTCATACAAAAAAAATTGTGACCATATTAGAGATAATAGTATAATAAAATGTAAACTTCAGTGAGCAATATTATATTGCTTCTTAAGAAACAAAGTTAGGAATGCTCTATAGATAACTATAATAGTATAACACCAGTTATTACTACAACCATAATACTGCTTGAAGTCCATTCAAAAGGAAGCCTAAAACTTTAAAAGTTCTGTCAAGTGATACCTGTTTGGAGGTGAAATTTATAAGTAAAAGATCTTAAAGTCGCAAACTTTAAAATATCACAGTAGGAGAAAAATCCAGACTTTCTAGGAAAACAGAATGAATGACCTAAAATGGCATTTCATTCATCCTGCAAAAGATTCACCAAGGGATGGAGCAAAATTGTTGCCCAAATTAGAAATGCTCCCATGCAAGTGAATAAGAGTAAATAAGGAGCATTCTTGACTATTTGGGATGGTCATTCCTGCAAAAGATCACCAAAAGTAGGACATTCAGCACAAATACGAAGGTAGAGAAAGGGAAGGAGAATAAAATTTATCTTACCTGATGTGAGTCACCCTATAGTTGTGCCTATAAAGTACATTAGACAGGAAAGAGCAATGCATATTCAGAGAACGATTCCTCCCATCCTAAGACAAGCACCTGAGGCAGTGGATAAAATTATCCTCTTTCCTCCTTTTGCTGACAATAAGGAAAACACAGAGATAATTAATTTTACTTGTCTAGAGAGTCGGTGAAGTGCAGAAAGGGCAGTGTTCTGGCTGTGTACCTGCAACAGCCCAGCTCACCGAATCAGACAAACGTAGAACGGAACCCTAGCAGGTTTTCCTAACTGTGCATGGTATGAAACAAACTCCACTATCACAATGTGAACGTTACTCTAAGCCTGGTGTGAGTTGATTTATGGTAAAAATGTTAGGTGATCACTTGGAATTGATTTTTTTTTGTTCGATTAAAAATAAAAATGTAATAAAATGTCTGCTAAAATAAACATAATAAATGCAATAATACGTTAAAAATAAAATAAAACAATAAAATATGTATCATATTAACCACACTCTAGGTATGGCATATAATTAAGCAATACATTTTTACCTATTTAGTGCTTTTCACTGTAGACTGTATTTGTCGAAAATAGATCAACGTACCAGTGGGAAATAATGTACCACTGTTGTAAAACCCAAGTCCAGGCATTAACATAGTCTTTGCAAATAGTTTAACTCACAGCAATTGCATATAAATGACCAATTCATTCAATGTACACCTAGAAAACCCTTGAAAGGAGATCTATAGTAACAGAAGTAATCAAAACCTGAAATAATTCCAGATTAGAATAATTCCTCCAAACTGAACCAGTCAGTTGCTTTTGAAATCATAACCACAGCATGATATTCCCTGAATTTATTACTTACGTTTACATTGTACATGGAGACCAGAACTTGGGTGAACCACACCCTGGCAGTCACTGTATGAAGTTGTATTAACTTAAATATTCTAAGAATCCACAGAGGGATTTTCCAGATGACTGTGTGGGGCGGCATCAAATATAATTTTTTTTCTGTCATTTTTTAACTTTTATTTTCTCAGTCAAGGATAGGGACGAGAAAAAAAAATAAAATAAAAGAGAGGAATTTTCAATGGATGTGCAAATTTAGGCATATTTTAACTATCCACAAACCAACATAGCTACCGCCTGCCTAACGATAGAGTTAAGATTGCTGCTGAAAAAACTAATAAAATATCAAATAGTGAACTCTGCACTCAAAGCCCATATGGTAGACCTAGTTTTATCAGAATCACAGAATCATTAAGGTTGGAGAAGACCCCTAAAATCATCAAGTCTGTCAGCCCAACACCACTGTGCCATGTCCTAAAATGCCATGTCTACACTTTTTTTGAACGCCTCC
Source organism: Phaenicophaeus curvirostris (assembly GCF_032191515.1). Classification (NCBI taxonomy): domain Eukaryota; kingdom Metazoa; phylum Chordata; class Aves; order Cuculiformes; family Cuculidae; genus Phaenicophaeus; species Phaenicophaeus curvirostris. The sequence continues at coordinate 74,350,786 of NC_091395.1, forward strand.
AGGGCTGGCGACTCCACCGCTTCCCTGGGCAGCCTCTTCCAATGCCTGACCAGCTAATGTCTCCATTCACATCCCTTATAGGGGATAAAACCAATTGAAACATCTTAACCTGCAAATCCCCTACTAAACACTGACAAAGCAGAGAAAAATATAAACTGGTTTTATTTAGTGTTTATTCAACTTTTTCCTACCATAACTGCCTGTTTCACTAACCAGAGAAATGGGACACAAATGACATGTTCTGAGAAAAGCTGGGACTATCTGGCCTAAGAATGGAGTTACCATTTTTATATCTGTTCTTTTGCAAGTAGCTACTAATAAATAATTTCCCATTGCCTACACGGGCAATCACTTCCACAATGCAAGAAATTTAAAGTGACAATCTTAGCTGTCTTATGATAGCTTCCTATCATTCAAATAATTCTACTACATAAATAACTGTGAAATAAATACCAGCATTTGATTAAAAGTCAAAAATGCAACAGCAGCAAATTGCATCCAATATTCTGCCTAAGAAAATACATAAATGAAACTATTGCTTCAGGGCAGGAAACGTAATTTTCTTTTAGTATAAAACATTTAGCATCATGGGATCCAAATCTAGCTGATAAACATGTCTAGCCAAATAAAAGAGTCTTTTCCAATAAATCTGAATACTTTTAATCAACTTGTTTATCACAACTAAATATTTATTTACTAATTAAAATCTTAAACACAGGGCTTTTAAACTTAAGAGACTCAAGCACAGCAGGTCTGCATTTGTTGACTATGAATCCTATGCTGTTTGTAGTCTGTATTCTCAAGGAACTGAGGTTTGTGTATCCATGCTTGCTGTTAAATCCATCTGCAGGCTTTCACATATATACATGAACTTACACATTATCATAAAATCATGGAACAATTTGGGTTGGAAGAGACCTCTAAAGGTCATCTTGTCCGACCCTCTGCAATGCTCAGGGACATCTTCAACCACATCAGTTTGCTCAGAGCCCCATCCAACCTGACCTTAAAGGCTTCCAGGGATGGGAGGTCTCCCGCGTCTCTGGGCAATCTTTTCCAGTGCTCTATCACCATCATCATGAAAAATTTCTTCCTTCTATGTACTCTGAATCTACCCTCTCTTTTAGTTTAAAAGCATTATCCCTGGCCCTACTATATTGGATTCTGCTTTCTTACAAGTACCCATTAAGTACTGAAAGATCATAATAAGGTGTCCCCAGAGCCTTCTCTTCTCCAGGAAGAAATCTCTAGATGAACACGTGAATCTTCCTCTCAGTTTCACTGTAACATGATAGAAGGTAACAGCAGCTCTGAAAATACCTAACATCTGAAAACACATATTCAGAAGATAAAGGAGAGGCATCCTATTTGTTTGGCCCTTTACAAAAACACGGCAAAGTAAACTCAACCTTTCCTATTCACCAAGAAACCCAAACAGGAACCCCACCCACCTTAAGAGACAAGTTCAGTGATTCTGTTATCCACAAAAGTGTTTTTTCTTCCTTCGGGCTAGGCTAGAGTAGAGTAGACAACGTATGTTCGAATTTACTTGGACTGAGAGAGCAAAAACCTTTTAAATTCAACTTAGCTAAAGAATTTTCTATTTGGGGATGAAATCTTTTCTGTCCAATGAAACTAACAGACACCTGGAAAACTGAACTTTTAGTGATGGTTTTGATCTAATTCCCATTAACATCAACTGAAATGCTGTAATTTAAGTTCCTTTATGAAGGACCAAATCTCATCTCATTGGCTTTACACTGACTACCATATTTTTCAATAACTTATTTTCCTCCTGTACTTTGTCACTACAGAAATTGCAAAAAAGTGGTTAAAAATGAAATAAAACCAAAAGAATAAATACTTTAATATTGAAGTACTTTTAAGTACATTTTTTTCTTCTCTATTCCCAGTTTTGTAGAACTAGTTGGAACTTGATCCTGCTCATAACTCTGAATGGCCCTGTTAATTCTGACAATTGCTGCTTTTATCTGATGGATTTTTTTAGAATAAGAAGTTCTTCCTTTAATTCCTCAATTTCTTTGGGATCTGTTTTCTTGGATGATTTCAGCTGGCACAAAACTCTCTGGGCATATTTTGGGTCACACTTAAGTGACCTTAGGTTATGTTGGTGGTTTTTACAGTTAAACAGTTATTGCTCAAGCCAATCAGTTATGTTAAGTCCAAAATTTGTGTTGCCAAGATAACAAGCATTAAACCAACGAATTATATTACATTAAAAACAAGTGACAGATGAACCTGGTTTCTTTTTTTTTCGCTAGAACCTCCCTAGCTAAACAAGTAGAAACGGGTTTATCTTTGATTTTCTGTTCAGTCTGCTAAATCCTGATGCTGTCCAACCATTTTACCCGCTATTTCAGAACAGGATTATCAGATTTGAGATACCAGAGTATTATATTATGAGTGGTACAAAATACAATACTTCACAGAGAAAAGAGGCATGAGTGACTCTGCTCTAGTGGCATTCTCCATGCTCTGTGGAATTTCTCTTCATCATTTCTCTTCCCCAAATACCCTCTATCAAACCAAAAATTGCATATCCCAAAAATAAGAAAATGCGAATCAGAAAAGAATGAGCTCTTGAAAAGCGTATTTATTAGCCAAGGTAAAAGTCATTTTATGCAGGGTTGATTCACAAATATATACAGAGGAAAAAATACATAATATAAGAGCAGGGAAGTTTTTCTATAACATTTTCCTTAATTCTGAAAACATATATAGATAGAGAGAGGTATGTGTATATACCACACACAATCACTTAGCTCTTCAAGGTCTTAATAGCACCATATACTTTTGTTTGCTGAAGCACCAAGGTAGTTGGTAACAGTAAGGTAGATGTGAATAGTCCATCCACGTGAACCCAGTTACTCATAAGTTTAAAGACCAGTGTACATTAAACACCTTCAAGCTACAAAACCTGAATAGTAAGAAATTAGAAATGCTTTTGGCAAAACATGCTTTTGGCTAAACATACTTCTGGCACAGCTTTCATTGCCTACAATACAATGGTGCAAACATTCATGCCCCTGCACCTTTCTACATATTTTTAAACAACACGTACATTTATAAGTTTGATGCTAAACTACATATCAAACATGCAGTGCAGATGTAACCTAATCTCTCCTGCTTTTGTTTAAAACTTCCTCTTCCTGTGCTTTTGATTCATATTCTGATCTCTCTTCTTTTCCTTGTAAAAAACTCCCTTATGCTTGCACTCTGTCTGACTTAAGAGACTGTACAGTGGGGAGATCTCATCTTTACTATCATGAAATTATTCAACATAACAGCGATATATTCAAGGAAGCATCCCGAGGACAAACCAGTGCTCCTTTACTCCTCTTGGAATGGGCATCTCACAGCAACTTAACAGTTCTTTGCAAAGGAAACATTACTAGTGGGGCTTGGGGAATACACTGCTGCTGAAAACAAGTGGAAGCACCATATCTTGCCAGATCACATACAGAATCACTCATACAAATAAAATTTTTATTAAAAAGAAAGATAAAATTAGACTGTCAAGATTCCAAATTCAGAAACATAATTAATGCTGCAGGCTTGAAGATCACCCACCCATGGAAATCCGGTTTCCTCTGGGACACACTAATGCAGATGTAGGAAATAAAGAATACTACAAACAAAAACCCCTCAAACACATGCTAGCTGGAAACGCAAAGCATGTTCAGAGCTACTGTCCACTTTGAATAACTGCAATGACTGACCTTCTTACTTTCATCCAAGCTGCAGCATAATACAACTCAAAACAAGAACCTTCCTAAACATAGCCCAGAGAGGTAACAGCAAAATCCCTTCTTACTAGGGGGAATAAAATTCATCCTACACAAAATGGCTCTTACAATTTCAATCTCCATAATATAAATATTCAAAACAGATATATTTAAAGGCAGCAATTAAGAGAAGGGGAAAACACCCAAACACTTTTCAGAATGTCATTTGAAATAAATTTATCTCTATATAAAAGTGGAAACTTATTAAGTTTGTCAAGTGTTTTAATGAGACCTTCTTAGAGAAAACACAGAATCAATGTCTGAAAGGAAGTCCAGCTCAACAGGCTGTGCCAGCAATACTCACTGACATATTCTCCCCTTAATAATGTATTATCTTGACTTATACTTTATATGAGTTGTCTTGTCTTAACAATGGTAAATACAGGCAGAGAGCAATGAGAAGTATCAGCAGGATGATGACACTAATTGTACTGTCTTGACTGGAATTAAAATTGCTGAGCAGTAAATGAGATTACTAGCCTAAAGATAATCTTAATTTAAATGAGCAGCTGCATTTATCTCATCTCAGATGCAATTTTCCAAAGTGCTTAAAAAAAACAATACCAGGCAGTAGTCTAATAGGAACCTTTATTTCTGAAGATTTTAAAGATAATTAAAAGTGCCCTCATATGTTGTGTTCTATTGGTATATTTTATATCAAGAATTTGAAGGTCCAAAAAGAAGAATCAGATAGTTTCTCAAATTGTTGTAACTCTTTCTGTCTTTGATATAGTCTTCTAATTTTTGTTGGACATGTCCAAGATGGAATGTCTTCAATGAACATAAGATCAAATAGTTAAAACAAATGATATTCCATATGCTCATGACTTAAGGGGAGTCTATCCTAGATCATATAATTTTCTTGTAAGAATTGTAAGGTGTCGGAAAAGCATTATGAAAATGATTTTAAAATATTACTTATCCTGCCAACTCTAAATAGCAGCTAATGTGCCAGTTTTTCTATTAAAAGATTATATGGCAAGCTTAATTATAAGTTTCACAAACAGAAATCATGCTTTCATTGTATTTGCATATACATCTGTCCCCAGAATATAAGACTTGTCTGAAAACATTCTTTTTCTCTTTTTAATTCACATTAGACTAAATATTGAATATATCTCCCCATCCCTGGAGGTGTTCAAGGCCAGGTTGGATGGCGATTTGAGCAGCTTGATCTAGTGGGACATGCCCCTGCCCATCACAGGGAGGTTGGAACTAGGTGATCTTTAAGGTCCCTTCCAATACAAACTATTTTATGATTCTATATTAGTAGCAGCTCCTGCACTCTGTCACGTACTTGCAATCCATGTTTGTCTGCAGTTACTTTGGCATGAAGGAGGATCCTGACTGGCACAACGCAAAGCCTCAAATTTTAAAACAACAGAACTCAAACAAACCTCAAAGTCATCTGAGATAAGTACCACTCAATGGATTAAAATGCTTTTTCAAGATCTTAAAATGCCGATTTTCACAGGAGAGTCAGCATCTTTGTTAAAATATCTCATACCTTCTTCAGACTCTTTTCCAAATTTCCTATACCCTTATCACTCTGAAGTAATATTTATTATTAGTTAAGTTTCTTCACAGTAGTTAAGGAGTATTCTGATACTCTAAAAGTCTTCAAGCAACTCTATTTCCTATGTAAATTGGATCAGGGCTGCAGGTAGTTCCATTTGGAGTGGAAAACATGATTTTCAGCTGCAATCACTCTTCTATATAACATGAACTGGAGCAGAGATGATATATTAAAAATTTTAAGGGGTATGCAGGCTACCATCGCTTAAGGTCTCTTTTTTTCCACCAATAAATTCACACCTGAATTCTATGTCTGTCCAATATTTTTTCTCACACTAACAATCACTCTGAAGAGCAATAAACTAGGAGTACTATAATATAAAACAGTGAGGGAGTGCAGCAATTAACAAAAAAAGGCATTTTAACCTGAGCACAGAAATATATTTATGATATAGATCTCTACTCTGATAGATGACTAAAGTCCTTATACAGTGAATAGGGCCAGGGCACTTTTAGGGCACTATAAACTTATCTGCAGATAAATTTGTAAACCACATCAGCTGAACCATCCTGGTTTTCCCATTAGCTACTGGAGCATTACAACCGGCTTAGGTGTATGGTGAAGAGACTTCTACTGGCCTTGCAAAGGACTGGTGGCTGTAGCTTTTTGGAAAACTATATGAACCAATATCTACTTTGAGGTCATGCACATTACTGTGCGTCCACTGACCCCAGATAGGTCAACTTCCCTGGTACAGAATCACAGAATCACTACGTTGGAAAAGACTTCCAGGATCATTGAGTCCAACCACTCCTATCAACCACTAAACCATGTCTCTCAGCACCTCATCTACTCACCCTTTAAATGCCTCCAGGTATGGTGACTCAACCACCTCCCTGGGCAGCCTGTTCCAGTGGCCGATGAAGCTTTCTGTGATATTTTTTTTTTTTTCTGATGTCCAGGCTGAACCTCCCCTGGCAGAGCTTGAGGCCATTGCCCCTTGTCCTGTCCCCTGTCACTTGGGAGAAGAGGCCAGCTCCCTCCTCTCAACAACCTCCTTTCAGGCAGTTGTAGAGAGAGTTGGATTACATCATCATCATATCCCAATATCCCTTTTCTGATGCACAGCTAGAAACTATAAGCATTCTCTTAAATGTCTGCCTCTCCGCGGGCTGTCTTCCAACAGGTTGTGATACTCTTCATGCAGACTTACATGCAGAAGAAAGTGGCCTCCTTTACCTTGTCATCGTTCATGCTGTCAGGATATAAAACCTTCCCTGTGTTACTACATTTGAATGTTTTCTTTTGTAGCTCTGTTTGCCTCAATATGAGGATTTGTATTGATCTTCATTTGAAATGCAATTCTTTTCTATAATTGATAATCTTTCATGCCTTCAGAACTCTAGGCTGGCATTTAACAACAGACTCCAGCAGACTGTGGAAGTGCTGAAACATAAAGGTCAAGGACAAAACAGCAGCTTTCATGAATTGCAGCTCTCCAACCATGCTGCTTACTAAAATGTTTTTTCAATTAGCAAGATCTGTTGATGTTGAGCAGATGTAAGAAAACGGATCTTGTTTGTTATCTGTTACAGTAAAGAAAACATCTTATTCCACTGAGCTCAGACCACCTTAACATTCTCTCCATCCAAAGTGCCGGACTTAAATTTGCCACCTAGTGTACACGCCTATTCTGAAACACTTAGTTCTCACAAGTCACAAAAAATAGTGCTAACTATATTTCATGTTGTGATAAAATGTCCCAAGATGGATGAATCAAGGTCTATAGAAAAAAAAATAATAAAAAAAAATTGCTCCCTCTTTTTCTAACTTTAGTTGTGAAAGTAGCTGGAGTTTTAATAAATGAAACCCTCTTTTCTTCTCCAGATATACACAAACATTGAAGTAGACTTACTCCTTCCTCCAGTAAAACCAATCCTCCCTTAAAATGTAATAAATCCATCTGTGTCACTCCTCCAGAAGAATCCAGGTTCTGTCTACAATGATCAATCAACCTATGGTCTAGGCTTATTTAAATTAAAAAAACCCCTCTTCCCTCTGGGTAGATGCAATTGCATCTTGGTAAGAGAAAGTAGTCACATTTTTTTCCAAGTATAATGTTCAGTTATTAATACTTTTTGCTTCCTTATCTTTTTGTGTCACCAAAACGTATATTTTTATAGTATAATCATCGTTCTTTAATTCTCCTATGAATACTATGATATCCAATGCTATCTTCTAACTAAATGCAAAGAGTCTCTTAATTCAGCATAACTGCATAATATGATACAATTTATTAATGCTGGTGACTTTATGTTTATCTACTTTTTATAATGATTGCATGGTTTTTCTTCTGTTCATTTTAATAATGTATTTGAAAGTAACTCTTATAGAATTATAAGAATGGGGAGGGATTTTTTACAAAGGCTTGTAGTGATAGGACTAGGGGCAATGGGTATAAACTGGAGAGGGGCAGATTTAGACTAGACATTAGGAGGAATTTCTTCACTGTGAGGGTGGTGAGGTTGCCCAGGGAAGTTGTTGTCCCATCCCGGGAGGTGTTCAAGGCCAGGTTGGATGGGGCTTGGGCAGCCTGATCTAGTGTGAGGTGTCCCTGCCCAGGGGGGCTTGGAACTAGATGATCTTTAAGGTCCCTTCCAACACAAACTATTCTATGTTTCTAAGTCAGGGGTTTGTTTTGTTTTGTTATGTTTTTGATTTTTGGTGGTGTTTCTTTTTTATTATTGTATATCTTAGCATTTACCATTACGCATTTTAGAAGACTGCTTCCATTTAGAGATCTAGCTTGTGGTCTTTGAGTAATTCTTTCATGACTATTTGTAAAGATAAACTGTATGACTCACCAAATTAATAGGCATAAAGTGTCATAATAAAGAACTTAATTAAAAACTTAATAAGAGTCTTTCAAACTGACCTTCTGTACTAGTGGTGTCTGCAGTAATGTTAACAGGAGGCAGCTGGGAGTTGCTAGAAAGAAGACTAACAAATGGAGGGGTGCAGGAGGAGATGTAAAACACAAAACACAAATCTGAAAATATTTCCATTTCCTTGATAAAAAAATACAATATTGGATAGTCTGTTGTTGTTTTCTTTTAGGAAGTGATGGAGTCTATATTGAGTACTTTTGGTCATTATGATTTCTAAGGAGAAGAACAGAAATATGACTATACAGATTAGGTTTTGCCTTCTGTGATGCTAATCACCTATCCTGTTTCTCTTTTTCCTGATCCCCGAAGTGCTGTATATGCGTATGTTGCATAAAAATCAGCTCTCTGTCATATCTAATTATTACTTCTATAGGAAAAAAAGATGAAAATGAAACATTAATACATTAATTTGCATACGACAAATCCACACACAGATTAAGAATTGGTTTAATTTCACCTAACCATACACGTGTGAAATTGAGGCATCCAGCCTAAGCTAGTTATCTATGAAATATAGATCTATCTTTAGAAACATAGAAGAGAGGAAGGCTTCCTCAGAAGATACAGTTGAACCGTCATGAACAGCTATTCTAGATGAGGAGGAATCCCCTCTGAAGATAAATCTACTGAATTCAGAAGGATTGTAAACAATGAGATTAGATTTGACCCTTCCATTTGAGATAGGTAGAGCTTGGAGAAAATTCTGCTCTCTGTTTTCCTCCTAAGAATATACAGCTATGGCTGAATCAACAGAATATGGGTCTCCTAAGTCCCTTAAGCACAAGAACATTTCCTGGGCAGTTGCATAACACAAATGCTTTCTGTAACAGGTACAAGAGAAACTGATATACAATTCAGTTAACATGGCATTTCCAACCTATAATTTGGCCAAGTGGACAACACAGTTTTCTACATGGATATTTCACAGAATATGGTTGATCTGCCCATAGAAAAAAAGCCTTCCAAGGTCACCCAACCACAGGCTGTGGTATTTTGAGCATATAAACCTGTATGTAGCTTGTAGCACCACACATTTAATGGTTTATTGAGACTAGACAGAAAATGTGAATGAAAAGTTCCATCTCCCTGTGTACTGTCACCAAATTATTAGAAAAGCTTGAAAAAGACTGAAAAAATGTAGAATTTAAACAGAAACAAATATGGATTTTTTAATTTTTTTTATACTTTTATGACTATGCCTGTTTGTCCTTTATGAAGAAAAGCAGAAAAACAGAATTTAATTTTTTTTATCCTTTCCTTTTTCCTAGAATTCCCCCCATATATGTTCTTTTTTTCACTGACCCTATCTATGTCTACAACAAAATTTTGATTTCAAGAACATCTTCCTCTATATACCCCAAAGCTTTCTAAATATTGTGGTAGAAGTTTCCAATATCCACTGACTGAAGTGCCCCCAAATTACTTTTATGATACTACTTTTATAAAAAAAATGACTTTAAAGTACTTTTAAAAGTATGCTTTATAAAAGCAAAAGCGCTACTTGTTTCAGAAGGTCCATTATTCTGTTTGGAGAGTTAAAAATTACTCTCATTGCATGTGATAAAAAAAGCACCATTTCCTCCTAGTAGATGAGTCGTTGGAATTATAGATGAATCTTTCAAGAAGATATTGTGCTGCAGAAGATGTTGAAAAAAAATTGACTTTTAATATATTAACTCATGGAATTTTATCCACTAACGTGCAACCATAAATTAGGGTACGTGCTAAAGAAATAACACAGAAACAATAATGACCAAGTCGGTGAGTTACTGAAACAAAGCTAAAGTAGGTTAGGCTCAAGAGAAAAACTGATTCTATGTTCTTGCATTTCTGAAAAACTCTCTTGGATACTTTAAACCATACGGCACATATATTCTGATCCTGAAAAATTAAGGGATGGTAAAGGCAATCATGAATAAAGAGTGCCAAAACCGATATTAGATGGACTTCATTGCCTTCCCTGCTTAAGAAAAAAGCCCTCATTGAAAACAGCCTTCACAGCATCTATTAGACATATGCTTTCATGGTACTACAGAAGGCAAGTTCTATTTTACCTTTCTTTAGATTAATTTTCTACAGTTATTCTCACGTATTTTTTTTCCTTCTTTTTTTTCTTTTCTTCTTTTCTCCAAGCTCAGTATCCTGCCTGACTAATGTAACAGTATTCCCTTTACATTTTATTTACAGTCTCCTGTGACTTCACAAGCTCACCTATCACCGGGTTTTTCCTGAGTCAAGTAGTCTTACTGAGAAATACGAGATGGACCAAACGTTTCTCTATCACATCTATGTCTCTCACCTTTACACTATTTCATCCATTACCTCTCTTCCATGCCTTCATATGAGTTAAATAGTCCATGAAATTATCTTATATTTCTCCTAAACTTTGACAGTATTGAGATAATCCTGTTTCCTCCACCTATCTATTGTCATTCCCATGTCCCCCCATGAAAATAATGTCCTACGGGTCTTCTATTTTCAAATCTTATTCCTTTTTAAATGCACTCTGCCTCTCTAGTGAGAATTTCTCCTCATTCTGCCTCTGTTCTGCATGCTAGACTCACCTGCATTCCCTTCTATTGGGAGTAAAACAGCTTAACTAATTGTTATAAGTAAATTAATCACCACCTGCAATACTTACTGAAGACAGTAATCATCTTAGTAATAGCTGCAGCCTATTCTATAGAGAGCAATGTGATTTATTTAAGCAAAATAAATTTAAAAAAAAAAAAAAAAAAAGAAGAATAAAGGACCTAACATAACACAGCTGAAAATACTGTGATTTTTCCAGATTGCTGTAGCACCCAGGAACTTGGCCTGAACTCAGCTCTTTGCTTCCTTCTCAGATGCAACAACATGAAATACAAGGTCCCTAGGACACCCAGGCTTTCCCAGCCAGCACAGAACGGCACCTCTACGTCATTTAAACACTTGAGTGTACAGGAAAGAACACAGTCACTGCCATGCCTTCCACTACTGCCTACAGGAAAGGTAATCATGGAACTTGGTGCATGCATGGAGTAGCCTAGCAGTGGTCAGTACTTACACAGAAAGCCTCCAAGAACAATCAAGGCGTAGCGGGAAGCGGTGGCAATGATGCAAGATTGCAGGTGGCCTGCTTCTCTCCATGCCAACAGTAAATTAAAGACTTAGCGCAAATTGAGATAGTGGTGAGTTATTATGCATGCCACTATCAAATGACATAAAATCAAATAAAGTCTGAAAATCTTCAGTTCAATGAAAACGGTGATGCAAGAATAAAAGACAGAAATCATGGTGCTATAATTAAGACACTCTGCTGTCAAACAGACATCTTGCATGACTTAAGATGTTTCATTGGATTTCTGAAACAAAGATAACTATTTTCTACCTGATGGGACTACTTGTGTGGTAAGAAGTTATTTAATGGGAATATCAGCAAAAAGTCTTCTTTCCTGTAGCCTAGCTTTTCATAATTAGCCTGCTAAAATACCCTTTGCTCACTGCCTGCTTAGAGGGTATGTTCTTTAGAGCAGAGTTCTTTCTTTAGGGTGTTGTGATATCTACTGCAATGGGCCTCCAAAGTGCTTTTGATCATTCCAATAAACATCTCTATTTTCACCACATTCTAATTTGTTTAATTATTTTTTCTTATCTGCACTTCCACCCTAATATAATTTATATTCTTCAACACTTCTGTATTTTCCAAATGCTGTTGCATCTTTTTGAAACTGCTACAACCTTTTAAAGGATGGCTGTATTGTAGCAACCATTTAAAAATTAATGCAAGTGAAATATTTTGTATGTTTGAAGGGAAGAGGGATGTATACAAATCATCATTATTGTTTTTTAAAAAGTACATCTTAGGAGGCACATGGAGATATTCTTCTGCTGCTGTTTTAAACCTAAGAAGAAGAAAAGAGAGGGAAAGACACAAAAAAGGGGTAAGGAGAAGAAGACAATAACAAAGAGAAAAAGAAAGTTAAGTGAAATAAATACCATGTAGGTGACTGAAAGTGGAAGGAAAAATACATGAATTTCCAAACATCACTTCTAAAAGCACTATAATCTTTTTTTGGGGGGCCAAAACCTTAAGCTTTTCTTGTTTTGGAATATATCTTCACACAACTTAACACGCCAACCTCAGTTTTGCATGATGATGACTTTTATTTCTTTCCCAGGTCCTTTTGAAAATTGTCAGAAGATATGAGGAAAGAGTATCAATCCCTTTATTAAGGTCATTTAACAATTCTCATGATACTCATTTCCCCAGCTGCCTTCTTAATAACCTTAATAATTCTATAATTTGCAATGACACTTTGAAATTTATCCAAGGGTTAGCAGACATCAAGGAGATGTCCTCAAGCTAACCTGCTTGAACTTGGCAAAATTATAAGTTTCAGAAAAACGTTATTTGCATGTTTGCTGTAAGTGCTTGCCAGAAACATGTTCCTACAACCTTTCAGGTTTATCATAAGATCTAGAATTTTCTACTAACTTGATTATTTTGTTTGTCAAAATACTTATTGGAGGAGCAGTCTCCCAAAACTACATAAACTAGAAACAAAACCTTATTTCTAATATAAAAGTAGTGTCACATGCAACCCAGAGATGGTATAAGAGTTGTATGGATACTGGAATCAACATTTCAGAAAAAAAGATCTCTTCAGTCACAGAGGAGAGTACTTTTAAACAAATACCACGTTTCTTATGTGGAAATACCACAAGTTTTTAGGAAAATCCAAGGTACCATTCAATTAACAAATATTTTCAGTCTTCCAGATCTATCTGGAGTATCCTCATCATAATCAAGCACTAAAACAGTGAACAAAGAGCTTGGACAGATGAAATAATCAAAATGTAGCCAAAACCAGGACTTTCGATCTTAGTATTTCCCATGGAAAAGATGTTATACTGGAAAATTTCCAGTCAACTTGGGTTATTCTCTTTTCAGAGAGCTTAGGTACATTGCAAATCAAAGGGGAAACAGGTCTACAAGCCATGTTTCCTTAAGATCATACATCAACATCAAATGTAACTCATATTCACATATACTTGAATTTTCAAAGCAGTTCTCAGGAGTAGAGGAGCTCAGCCTGGGCATTAAGAAAAGGCTATACATCTTGACAAGTACCAGAACAAAATTTTTAAGCAAACTGTTTACCATCAAGGTAATGATTTCCCACAAGGCTTCATAACTTTTTCTTTTGTCTTCCTGCTGCCTATTCCTGTTCCCAACTATAGTCATTCAACTCATATAGTTAATGAAGTAAGGAGCCTCATTCATTATCTAACACAGAATTATTTCAAAACACGATTCACTGATCAGTGGTTACGATCAATTAAATAATTAAGTTTAATTAAAAAACAAGTTATGCTGAAGCCACTCCTAGTCATTTAACCTGGGAACTGAAACTTGTCCTTAATATTCACTTCAGGAGCCTTCAAGCTTTAACTTTTGTGAGTCCTCCCTTACCCCCTCTCCCTGTTTCATCTTTCATCATATACAGTTTTCAAAACGAGGTCTTTGTGCCCAGACTCTAGTAGTGTACAAGAATGAACTAAGTATCCCTCTGACATTTCTTCCAGCTTTATAATGACTGATTTTTTATGTAATCTATTTTAAGAGATATGTTAAAAAAGACAGCACTGTTTTGAAATCATAAAAGCAAAACTATTTGATTATTGAAAATCAAAGATTTTTGGTTTATTCTGTTCAGTATATGTATTTTAAACTCAATTAGAAGCATGCAAGAGAAAAACGTTAAATGGAATTGTAGACACTATAAAAACCAAGGAGAGAACTGCAACAACAGCCAGGTGTCTAATAAGCTCACTTAACATACAGAATAGACAAATATCATTATTTTGGGTCAAAGGCAAAGACATGTCATGTAAAATACAGTATTAAAATGTGAAAACAGGACATTATAGTTTTGGATTGATTTATCTTAGGAGAAATCTATACCAGCTTAATAGTTGCAGCCTTTCACTGAGAAAAAGAATTAAAAATACAACAAAACCCAACAAATACCCATTTCTGTACAGCACGTATATAGAGAAGAGATGAATGATTTATAAACTCAAAATCCAAATAAGTGGAGGGAGTTTTTTATACAGCAAGTGTAAAACTTCTTCAAATTATTGTTTAGTCAATTCTTTCTCCTACAGTGTACAATTTTTCAGCACTATATCTTTTTTTCACTTCCTCCCACATAATAAATCAGCAATTTTTTCTGGCATTTTCCAGGGACAACAGATGCAATATTTACATTGCTTTATGATAATGCTGAAAAGTACCTTAAGCAGTAAATATTCAGTTTTGCTGCCAACCACACTGGTTTTCTACTATATATCTATATTTGTACTTTATGTATATGTATATGTATACTTACATAAGCTATAAATTTCCTCTCATGCACACACACATATAGAAACATCTATGTTTAAATATCTATTGAATGATAACAATCCAACTTTTAAATGTTTATTTACTCTTGTTATAAAATAGAGACACTTAAGAAAATATTATTTTATTAAAATATTAAAAGATCTTAATTATTTGGCATGCATTCACAACATGTATTAATCTATGGACTGGAAACCTTTCCTACAGTCCCTCAATCAGTTTGATCTGGGCTGCATATTTTCATACTGTAATGCGGCTGAATATCACAGAATGATAGAATGGTTTGGGTTGGAAGGAACCTCAAAGAACATCTAGTTCCAAAACCCCTGCCATGGGCAGGGACACCTCCCACTAGACCAGAGTGCTCAAGGCCCCATCTAATTCAGCCCTGAACACATCCAGGGAGGGGGGATCCACAACGTCCCTGGGCAACCTGTGCCAGTGCCTCACCACCCTTGTAGTGAAATGAAATAAAACTGCACGTGCTTCAGATGATGCTTTTCAGATGCAGCTCCGATCCAATTCTCACTATACCTGCCCTGAAGTGTAGCTATTGATCTTTCTAAGAATTCACAAAGTGCTGGACAACAGTTGTGCTTAAGGAACATGAAAAATCTTCATGGATAATGCTCTTTCCTCAAGAAGAAAGACACTATAACTTCATAGCAAGGCTTGGCTAGGAGATACATATAAATATAAAGGCATGATGTGAGAAGATGATAATTAGATTTTGCAAGATGAGTTAGGAGTGTCTAGTGGTGACAGTAAAGATTCTTATTTACAAAAACTGGAATATTTTGGGAAGAGGAAAGTAAAAAACTGGGGTGAAAGCACAATAAAATTCCATAGAATCATAGAACAGTTTGGGTTTGAAAGGACCTTAAAGATCGTGCAATTCAAAGCCTCATGCCACCTTCCAATATATCATGTTGCTCAAAGCCACAGTTTCTATAACTATCAAAACATGAATAAATGCCATGAAGACTGCAACAAATACTAACCATTAGTATGACTACAAATGATTCTTTTGTTTTTTTCTGCCTTATAAATGCCTCCTTGCTTTAATACCAAAATGCCTTTGTAAAATATTTTCTAGGAAGTTCTGCTCAATGTAGTATTTGTCCTTCAGTTCCAGAATCACAGAAGAAGGAAAAATAAAAACAACTTTAGAGAAATAATTAAATACAAAAGATATTTACTTAAAGAGAAGTCAAAAAGAGGAAAAAATCTACAGCTACTACACAAAACACCTTTAGTCATGATGAAGTACCAATATCAATTCCACCTATTAAAGAAATATGGAAAAACTCTTCACCTAGCATCAGTAAAAGGCCAACCATTCTTGGCAAGATGAGAGGGTAATGAAAGCTGATTCTTGCTTTCCCTGAAAAGAAGCAAGAAACGGTAATTCTGAGAAGCATCAATTTGAATGTGACCCCACGACTGAGAAAGCCATTTAGAGTTTATTACTTTTTTTTTAAACAGCACCATCGATTTTATATGTGGTTCAACCTAAAGTTATGAGATGTAATGGAAATCCAATTTGGGTTGAAAACTTATTGGAAGCAGCATGTTCCAATGGACAGGGCATTAGACATGGTAAAATAACTTGCAATATTACTTCAGCGACTCTGAGTAAAATAACAGACAGTACTTAGTTTCCCTATCTGCAAAATTCAATAGTGATAGTTCTTATCCTTTGTCATGTATTTTGACATGCCTAGATAAAAGGCATAAAGGCAGATAAGTAATATTAAATTCTTTGTTTGCAATGGATGTAATTATCTTCATCCACACAACTTTCTATGACTTTTTTTCATCGGAAATGTTAGTTACAGGCAGTTTCAAAATCCAACTTTACATTAACCTAAGTGATATTATTTTAGAAAAAAAGAAAGAATAAAAGATCATTACACATGACAGTTCCAAGAGATAATTTGTTCCATCACAAAAACGTGTCTTAATAGTGTGTGATTTTTTCCCCCTGTATGTCTCTCCATTGGCTACAGCAGGATAATTATCTGTCATTTAGGGCAAAACTTTTACGCAGCTGCAGTTAGCTAAGAAGCTATAAACACAGAGCATCAGGATTTGGGGTCTGAACTCACAGCTTTTGGGTTGTAAACTGCAGAAGTGCAGTGTTTATAGCATGCAATTTTGAAGCTAAACACATTAAAAAATGGAAGTGAGATTCTTCTTTACTTTTCCAATATCATTAATGAGATGATATGAGGAGTTGGATTTTACTGCTGATGTGTTAGAAAATCGTATTTTTAATTGGAGAGGGATAAAAACATACTAGAGACTATATTGTAGGGTCTTGATTTCTGCATTTTAAGAGTATATTGCCAATATTTTATTTTGTCTACAGATTATTCCTCTCTCTCAATTATTTAGAGGAGCTATCGATCACTGAGCCACTGCTCCAGGAACTTCAGTGGAATCAGTGTACCAGTTACTTTCTTATCAGGGGAATAAAAGAAAGCTTGATATAATTACTCATGACTGAACTTTAAGCTGTCTTAAAACTTTCCATTGCTTGATGTTTTTTAATTAAGTTTTAAAAAGAAATATTCATTTTTTTCTATTTGTATATATAGCATTATGACTTTTCTTTAACCCTCTGAAATCTTAACGTATCCATTGCATATAGGCAGGTACTGAAGTAACTATGAAGTCCCTCACTACTTAGTATCAACTCACTTCAGCAAATGGAAATAATAAAGTGTTCAAGCAAACTATCTGAAATAAAACCTACATACTAACTAATAGATGCATATAAAGCCCCTTATAAATAAACTAGACTTTTCCACTCATCTTTAAATATATATAAACGTCCATGTCTTCCATTTCAAGCTGAAACACTGTTATAAATAGCTTTCTCTATACAGTTCAGCTACTCAAAATAACAAAGACATTTTGGTATTGCTATTCTGGCTAAAGCTAATATTTGTTCTGCAGCAACAGCGTATGTTGTTTTCTTCTCTACATGTTCTGAACTGTTACAGTGACATCTCTATATTACAAGAAACGGATTTTAAATTAATTCAATATTTATATTCTGATCACATTTTCTATCATGTATCTGAAAGAATGCATTCTGCTGATGATAAAGTGCTACAGGAAGAAAATACTGATTATTTAGAATTAAAAGGGATAACTTGAAGATATTTTAGGCTGGAAAGAGCCTATTGATGCATTATTTGCTTGGTGCAGTAAAGCCACATATACAAGGACCAAGTAGGTGATAACCGAAGGTGTACATGCAGCAGAACCGGGTGTTTGACCTTCCCAGTGCTCAGAAAGAGGGGACACAACTCCTCATGCCTCTCCCTGGGGGCTGTACTGCTGTACTTCCCCCAGCCACCTTCACAGAGCAGCCAGAAAAGTTCTGGAAATTTCATTGTCTTGTTTCTAATTATACAACTGCTAAGAAGTAATAGCAAATAGCTGTATGTCAGAGCTTTTGGGTAACTCAGTCTCAGCTGTACTGACCCTATGAATTGGCGATCAACAAATTGTAAAGGAACACACTCATACAAAGGAGGGCTAAACGATGGAATCACATGGTGTAAGTGCTACATCCCGTATACCAATATTGCAGCTATCCCTTTATGTATACATAAACCAGTAAATTTACGAGCCCTTGCCCTTCATCGTCATCACCGTCATCATTAGAAAGGTATCTACACATTTGTAAGAGACTGGGACATCTTTTCATAAGACAAGGTAGATGCAGCTGCACGACTCATGGTATTTAGCCATATTATTCCCAAACACATAAAAGATAATTGCCAGGGAAAACACTGCAGGTCCCTGCAGCAGAATCCTTCCATGGACTAACATAGCAATCAGTAATTGGCACAACTACATTTCCAGGTCAGAAGAGGTTTCAACATCGCTTGCCCTGGCAACCATTATCTTCCTATTAGATAGTTTGAACCAAAAGAAGAAGCTGAATCACAGTACTAGCAAACCCCATCAGTACGGCTGAAAAGAAAGAGCTTTATACTTTGACAGTTTTGTTAATGCAACACTCCTTATTTTAATATTTCTAATATACTGCCCCACATCTTCAACAGGTAAAAGGCTAAGCATCTAAGTACAAGTATTGAAAATTATTCTTTAGACATAAACCTGTCCTGGACATCATCTCCATGGATTTTTTCATCCCCACAGACTATATTTTGACAATACTTTTATATAAAGTATGAAAGAGGATTTGAGAGTTTCCACTTCAGAAATTTAATGTTCTCCCCTATTGCTTCTGGGTTTTTCTCCACCACAAAAGATTTGTAGTGTTCTGCATTGCTGAAGGTCATGGATGGTTTTATCATCCAGCCAAGCAAATAACCAGAATTTGACCAGGCAGCAGAAAGTAATTTTTCAAGTTTTGCAACTGCCTGTCACAAAAAGACGATCAGGCCGCAAGATTTCATTTTAATTAGTCTCTTTTCTCCCTCAAGCTGATCTTCCCTTGATTCAAAGAAGGTCAAAAACTGACTTCATCTATGACTGCAGACATTGTTTGCAAATTTTAATAATAATTCACCTGAAGGTGGGATTAACTGCCTCAAATATTTTCAAATGTCAACTAGATACTTTGTATTCAGTTAAAGAAAAAAAGAAAATCATATTAACTTTACTTTTCTATCTATTCTTGCTCCATGAGAGAAATTTAATTCCTAACACAAGATGCTGCATATACATGTCTTCAAAAAAAAAAAATTTGGCGTGTCAAAGAAAATCAGTTATAATATAGTATTTCAAATCAAAACATACATCTTGTTTACAAAAGCACCTCCCTCAGATCATTTCCATCAGTTGATTAGGCAATCTTTAACACACATGCTTTACTTTATGATTTACTTTAAAATTTATGTTTACAACTTCCCACTGAGACTCAACTAACAATGGCAAATAGACCACAGTGACTACAGGCTGGACTTTTGCCAGGTGCAATGATCCTCTTTGAAAAAGAATATCACTTTTCTAGGTCAAAATAAAACAAAGTAATGTGTAATTCATCCCTGTGCCAATGCTAACCAACCAAAACATCTCAAACTGTTATCAGCTCTTCCCCATCATCCAACAAGGTTTGACTTTCAATTATCACCTACAATTGTAATTGAATCAAGACAAGTATATTAAAAGCAATAACAAAAAAGTCTGTCTAATTAAACTTAAATAAAACTAATTTTCCAGTGAGTTATACAGCCTGAGACTCATAGATAGATATTAGTTCAGGAAGTATTTTTTTCTTTGTAAAACCAGCAGGCAATTTTTTCATTTCATGCTGGGAAAGAAGCGATCACCCTACTAGAAGCTCTAGCTAGAGAGTGGCACAGTGAACAGTACTGATTTCTCAGCCATGCAGGCTGCAGGGAGAACAGCAAACCTGTCCTTCATTCCTTTGACAAAGGTAACACTCTTCACTGCAGGAGACAGCTTTTTTATTGCCTAGCTTGGAACTTTGTGGGAAAAAAAATACCTATGAAAAATAACACAAATGTCTATGTTCAACAAACATATAGAGAAGGCTGAAGAATATATAAAGATATAGATGAATAAAGACAAAAATGAAGCTACAGACATAGGAAGATGACGAAGCATATTCAGAGAAGTATGTCGTGAAAATGGCACATTAATAATGCAATGCCTATTTTACAAAAGTATTTTTACTCTGAAAAGGAAAGATAAATAGTTTGTAAAAGCTATTTGACATATTTTTACACATATATTACTGGAAAATACTCAATAGAATGTCAGTGAGCCAGAAGAAGCAGAAGCTGGCAAGCATGACAGCAAGAAAATTTAGGGAATTCAACAGCTGAACATTTTAAAAATAATTGATATTTCAAGTTTGACTGCACAAGTATAATTTACTCTAAAAAAAAAATCTATTCATTAGCACATTGGTTGCAAAATTCTCAAATGCAACAGAGTTATAAAGAATTAATAATTTGGAAAAAATAAATAAAACTCAAAAGCCCATCTAACTTTCTACAAGGAATTACAAATACCAAATGTAAAAGAAACTGGTTGGAAAAAATATGCCAATCTGAAAAAAAAAAAAATAATAATCTGAATCCTGAGAGAACAAATCACAGCAACTGGAATGAAGCACTGACATCTCCCAACAGTCACTTCTTCTTCGCTAACATCACTTTGATTATACTGAAAAAGAAAAAAAAATAAAATTAAAAAAAAAAAAAAATCAGTGAGTGACTCCAGCTGACTTTAAGGATTAGGTGAGCTGTTAACCTGCTGGATTTGCTTATCTCACTGTCCTTTGGGCTGGTTTTCTATACCAGCCTTTCCATCTAAATACAGAATTTCAACAGTGTAGCTGTGCATCAAAAACTGCTGCTCTTCACTTCTCTTTGGCACACAAGCCTACCTTTCATACCAGTCCTCAGACCAGAATCCAAACTGATTTACTGAAGTAAATAGCTTATTTTACCAGGTTATCAACATTTACTTTATGCTGGCAGTTTAGACATTGTTAACTCCGAATAAAGGACTGGAGTTGTGTTTCCGTTTTCCCTAGAAGTTGTTTTAATTATGGTGAAGCTGTTTTCCAAACCATACTCTTTCATCATTCAGCATAATAAAATCTCATTCAAAAAGAGATTATTTTTGTTGTTTTTCTTTATCTGGACTTCTAAATGAAGTTCTCCTGCAGTGAAATTATCTTTCCAATGTATCATAAGAGTCATCTACATGAGAACACTGTTTCAATTTAACCATTCCCAATTTGATTTAGTTGAATGCAACCTTGCTTTATTTCAATTTACCTTGTTACAGTTTAAGTTAATGGGGAATTGACTTAAGTTCTGTCTCAGCTGCACAGAAGCAAACAGCTGTGGTGATTTACAATGTTCCCGTTCTCCAGCTGCTCTCTCTGTCCCTCATCCAGGTATTACTGTCCCTAGAAACCTGGCAAAAGTGAGCTTGAGCTCAAGTCCTAGCCATGGTCGCTGGTATTTGCGTATATTGATGTAAATGCATCTTCACATATTTCCTCTGTTAAATCTACCGAAGGAACAATAACCTTCAGAAAAGGGACACAACAGAGTGTGGACACCATCACTTGAATGTCATTTGAAGACAGCTTTCTGCTGCTCACCTCTTGCTGAATAGCACTGTTCAACATCCCACATGAGGAACTTTCTTGAAACTGTTCTTCCACTGACATGAGAAATACACCACATTGTTAACTCTATAAAATTTTCCAAACATTTTGCATAATTAATAAATTTATCTGCATGCATTTGTCTGCTTGAGTTCCTTGATTTCATAGAAAGTGTGTCTTGCATCTGCCAGGTTCATTTTAGCTCTATTCAGTGCCAGAAATGTTAATTGATTAAAACAATGGTGTGAGATTAAATTCTTGATTCCTAAACTGGGAAGCAGAGTGACAGACAGGAACATTTAACGTAATACCATAAAACCTTAGAAATTATTTCCCTTCCAACATACCAAATGGAATTTCTTAGTGAACTCTGTGGGAGGGCAAGACAAGGCAATGGTGTAGCACTCCATCCCTAAACAACTATCTTTCAAAACTGACCTTTAAAACAGGGGAAAGGAAGTGGATTCCTATCTACTCAACACTTTAAGTCCAGAAATAGTTTGGTTTTGGGAGTTTTGTGTATCTGTATCCTTCCATGTTTCCTTGCTCAAGACAAGAGCCCAGAAATGCATTAGCAGAAGGATTATTTTTAGAATAGTCTTCCTGTAATTCACAACATTTTCATATTTGATGGAGTATTTTTATAAAAAGAATGCATATCTTTCCCAAGTTATCATTTTGCTGTCAGATCTCCCAAAAGCCTGTTCATGGCATAGTACAGGTGATAGCTTATGCATGCCAGGTATTTTCTCCAAAATCATCTCCTCCCACCAACATTTCAGAGCTCATGATGTCATAGCAACTACCTAAACGTCCACACAGCCAGATCTGCCTTAGAGCCCATCTGTCACACCTCCATCTAAAATTATATTACTGGTTCTCCCGAGAAAACAAGACTGAATGTGAGAGGTCTTAACATTTAAAATTTCCACTTTTTAACAGCTTCATTAACTGTTTGGGTAGAGTTGTAGGAAAGGTGGAATAAGATCTGAAATGCCTTAAGATTTCTATAGTGATTCTAGAAATATATGACTTTCATGAATTGCAACTAATCATCATGGTTAAGCATGGTGTTAACCACTACATACCAGAAACTCCTGATACTAGAGTAGATTACAAGTTTTATTCTTTTTCAGTGTATTTGCCTTTTTCCCCATAGAACTCAAAGGTTATATCACCTTCAAGTAATTATAGGCATTTAACTGCACTGGGGCTCCAGCATCACTATACTCTATAATCTCAAAAAACCACTTATTCTCTGAGGGCTATTATTCTTCAAGTTTTACAGATTTATTTATTGCCTATAGTTTATTTTCTCAACTTATCAGCTGCCAAAACTATACTGTGCAGAAAAATAAATAATCCTACTTCTGCTTTCACTTATTTGTTTTTAAAACAAAAAATATTAAACTTTAATAAAGAGATTTATTACTGTAATTATTCCCCTAAAATTCCAACAGCTAAACCAGAAATGTATTAAAAAGCATCTCAGCATTGCTAATATTTTATCTTCCAGCCCTGAAGATTTGCTTATGTTAAGATGCAAGAGTACTTAATAATAATAATAATAGTAGTAATAAGAATATAATCATCATCTTATTTCTCTTTTAAAAATAATTATATTTAAGAGAGCAGCCTTTGTTTTGAGGCAAAGAAGGGTGAAGGTTTATCTTACATCTTCCTACTCCAGGTATAAATAGTGCTATCCCAAGGACTTCTTCCAGACTATCTCTCGCTGCATGGTTTATTAACTGATATACAATAAATCAAAAGCTACCTCTAGCCAGTACTTTTCTGCTGAGCACACTAGACTCAGAGTCACAGGAGACACTGTTTCCTTGCTTTTATCAACCGTCTTGACAAGAAAGATTTTGCCTAAGGTACTAGCCAAATTATCTAACAGAAAGTTCTTCATTCTGCTAGTTACATCACTTCAGCAGGAGTTAAAATGTCACATACTGCATAACTGCACTGAATAAAAGTACAGTACAACATCAGAGCTAGTGTGGAACAAAGCAGGAACATTTAGACACCAAAATATAGTATGATACAACCACATAGTTGTTTTTGCTTCAGTGGGTAAGTCCAGCTCCTTAAACTGACTGACTCCTCCTCAAGAAAGAACCCTTCAGTAAGTCCATCTGCACAATCTCAAATTATATTGACAGGATTTTTTGAAGAAAAAAAAGCCAAACAAGCTTTTTGCAATATAAGAGGAACTGGTGTTATTCTTGCACTAAATCACAAGGGCAGTCTTTATATTATAATGTGTGAATTATTTAACAGTACATGTTAAAATGGTAAAATGTTAAGAATATAATATAGTTCATGTGTCTGAATACGTATATGTGTTTATATAACAGAATCATGGAATAGTTTGGGTTGGAAGGGACTTTAAAGATCATCCAGTTCCAAGCACCTCGACATGGGCAGGGACACCTCCCACTGGATCAGGCTGCTCCAAGCCCCATCCAACCTGGCCTTGAACACCTCCAGGGATGGGGCAGCTACAACTTCCCTGGGAAACCTGTGCCA
The DNA here is from genome assembly GCF_032191515.1 of Phaenicophaeus curvirostris. Classification (NCBI taxonomy): domain Eukaryota; kingdom Metazoa; phylum Chordata; class Aves; order Cuculiformes; family Cuculidae; genus Phaenicophaeus; species Phaenicophaeus curvirostris. The sequence goes on from NC_091395.1 coordinate 74,375,114, forward strand.
CTGCCTCACCACCTTCAGAGTGAAGAAATTCCTCCTTATGTCTATAGTCTAAATCTACCCTTCTCCAGTTTATAGACATTATACGTACAAAAGCATGAACTCATGCTGAGAATTCAGGTTTTCAAAAAAATGTTTCAAGATTATTCCATCCATAGAAATGGAAATGCTAGGAACAATTGGAATGTAATATCACAAAAAGCTGAACAAATCAATTATTTTCTTCAACACACCCATGCCTACAGATTCACCCTGCAAGAACAACATTCCATGCTTTCTCTAACCCATGTCCTCCTTTTTCTGGTTCTTTACTCCACTTGTTGCAAGCAAAACTAAAGATGGATTGCTCACACTCTTCTATCAAAACATACTAAATGGACTCTCAGGTAAAATGGAAATGGAAACTGTTTACAAACAACACCACAGCATAGCACTAAGAAAAACAAGTTCTGTTAAGCTTTATATGAAACAGAAAACTGAACTGAAAATCTAACACGAAAGACAATTTACTAAGAAAACTGATATAATTTCATGAGTGGCTAGAGGGATGAAACAGTGTGGTTAGTGGACTAAAAGACTGAGAAATGTTTTTTAATAGTCGGAATATGAACAGCACTAGATAAATGCCTAATACTCTTCAAAGTAGTCAATTTTTTTCCAACAGCAAATACAACAATAAGTATTAGGTTAGATACCTGTATATGCCTTATAACTACTTGAAGTATATTCATAATCACATTTTCTACAGCACACAGACACTTAGATATTAAAGATCAAACCTCATCCATATTCCCCAGAATAGTATTAAGCCCATCAGTCCTCACCAGCTGTCACTGAGTTTCATTGCATTTCATCCAGTTCTGAAACTGGATGTTGAAAAAAGGGAGAAAGAAACAAGGAGGAAGAAGGATCTTTAGATCTCCCCAAAACTCATCTTCCCAACCACACTCTTGAACTGCTTCCCTAGAAGAGTGAAAACTTATTCCATACCACAGAATTAATGATTTTTTTCTTCCTCTTCTCAAAGGAGGCAGAATCTGATCTGCAAAGCATTTAATTATGGCATTTAATAACTTGGCTTTCCTGAACACACAGAAAAAGAGATTAGACACTAATAATTTTTTAACCTTGATTTTGAGGAGAAAAAAGAGAAACCCATTTAAAATTATAAACTGATTAAGGAGAACATGAACGCTACAAATCATCTCTTAATGTTTTGATGCAGTGTTTCAGCCATCTGCAAACCACCTTATAGCCTCCCACTAACCTGACTTCTCTAATACACTGCAGGTTGACATCTATTGGCATCAGACATTAAAAATGCTTCAATCAAGATCTGTATAATCCTCATAACTAAAATGTCTCTGTTCTGTTTTATGATCAAACATTTCTGAAAACACAGCCACCAGTCCCAGCAAGTATTCAAGATGCTCACAGGTGAGTTAAGGCACAATAAAAAGAACAGTAATCTAGCAAATCTCCTTGGAGAATGTGTTGTTTATCACCATGCTTGCAGGCTCTTACACTGCAAATATATTGGCAACCAGTTCTAGCAGATCATATACAAAGACATGAATGTAATTTGAAAAGTTTAGAGATGCAAAGAAAAAGCAATCAACAACCTCAATAGGAAATTTCAGGCAAATGTAAAATGATTTGGTAAACATGAACTATTGTTAAGTCGTTCAAAGGAAAAAAAGAGGGGGAACTGAAGCAGCAATGACCTTTTGTACCCATCCATAAAGTAGTAGTTTTCAGAAACTTTTGTATTGCCCATAAAATTAGCTAGAAGATAAATCTCACTATGGTGATTTGCTCTTTATAAGACCAAAGCCAGTGTTCTCAGTTCTCACTGTATAATTACTTCCATATAGATAAAGCATGAGTCATCTGTTCTACTCTAACCTTTGCATTTAAATTTGAATTTTATTCTTCCTTATCTTTTTTTCCTAAATTGATATTACTGTCTACTATGTTTATTAAAAACAACTTAAAGCCATAGTGCATGTCAAACTCTGCATTGAGGCACCATTTGTTGTGTTATTTTAATTAACATGTCTCAGAGAGATTACAATTCTAATCATTTCTATTAACTATGTCAAAGTTTTCTTTCTCTTAAATGTCAGATTTTGTTTCCCATACCAAATTATGCCTTAATATCCAAGAGGTTTTTAATAAATGTTCTGCACGCCCAGCTATGAAACTCAGAGGCACTGTCTTCTTTTTCTGCTAACATCACAACCAAGGTTGATGAGGCAGTGTCTTCAGTGGGTTCCTAAATTTGCCCTCTCTGAATCTTTTCCTCCTCTCCCATTCTTAGTGAAAAAAAATCTCCATGACACAGAATTCAGCAAAACTATATGTTGGAAATAAAGCACTGAATGGAACCATAGTACTTTCTAAAATTCAGGAAATACATTCCTTGACCCAGAATGAGAACAGCTGGTACTCTCCCCTCTCTGTTAATAAGCTCATTCTAGAGCAGGACTATACTCAAGAGTAAATTAAAATGAACGTCACCCACATATAGACTACAGTGACAGCAGATATTAAGGTTAAATACTTAAAACTCTGTATATTTTTGCACATGACTTATCATAATCCTTCAAACGCATGTTTGGATAGTAAACTGAATTTCAATGAGCTTATGTGGCTGCAGGATGAGCTGCTACACACAGAGGAAACATTCAGTTAATACGTTGTTTAGGTGAATTTCTTATAAAGCTGGTTCCAGGTTTCTAACAGTGGCTCTAAGCACTGAAACAGGAAGGAAAACCCCACCTACCTAGACTTAAGTGTGTTGCAGTTACTTTTACAGGTTCCCGTTCATAGAATCATAGAATCACCAGGTTGGAAGAGACCCACCGGATCATCAAGTCCAACCATTCCTATCAAACACTAAACCATGTCCCTCAGCACCTCATCCACCCGTCCCTTAAACACCTCCAGGGAAGGTGACTCAATCACCTCCCTGGGCAGCCTGTTCCAGTGCCCAATGACCCTTTTTGCGAAAATTTTTTTCCTAACCTCCAGCCTCCTCCTCCTTTCCTTTTTCACTCAACCATTTTATCTACTATTTTTACCCAGCTGTTTTAGAACTGCGTAGTATCACTTTCTGATCATCTGAATAAATGAAACCACAGCAGATATTGAGCATTTTGAATGGAACTCCCTTATTAATTAAATACCCTTTTCTTTCTCACATCCAATGGACATGAGCTGATTGGAAGAAGCACTGCGCAGCAGAGCATGCTTGGTGCTGTCGGGCTATGCTGCAAGAAGCTGAATCTAGAGAAGGTTTTGCAAATTGCTAGTAGAGAAAGCAGACAAAGGCATGCCATACTTAGACACCACATGAACAACTTTCTTTATTGTTCCTTGTTTGTTTTTTTTTTAATTAAATGATGAGCGGTCAATTCACTACCATTAAGATTAATTCACAGTCTGAAGCATCACAAGAGTCTTAAAGCTTTTAGGCTTGAGACAGTAGGATGTAGTGACAGCTGCAGCTTCTCTACTACTAATTTAATTCAACACTGCTGTCCACCTGTGCTTTTGGAAATCCCAAACAAAATTAATGGAGTTTAGATTGAGTTTTCCCTCAGACTTAAAAAAAACAAAAGAAAAAAAAAATTGAGATTTGGTAGTAAAGTGAATCTTAAGATCTATTAACTGCTGTGCAAATATGCAAAAGTAGACCTTTCTCTGCCAATTTTTATAGTATTTAATTTATAGTAAGAGGTCAGGATCTTTGAATGGAAGATTGAAGTGTTATCTGTGAAAAAAAAAAGATTCCTCGACTCTTTACATGAAACTATAACGTTTTGCCTTCCTTTTGTTGTGTAAAGCAAGAGAGACTACAAGAAAAGGCTCATTATTATTCCTGCATCTGTATCCTTCAGATATGTTTAAAATCAAACTATTTCAATTCTACCAAACTCATCTTTTCATCCCCACCTAAAAGCATGGTATAACTTCCATATTTATAATAATTTCTTCATAAATTTTTCTTCAAGTCCTACAATCTTTTTCTTACTGGTCTCTGAATTTGCTGAACTATGTTGATCCAAATAACCAGACCCTTACAATTATCAGCAGGGTCCTAGATGGGCTTTCACAATTATTTTGCAGTGTTGTAATTCTTTGCATAACTTTCTATATCAGAGTAGGTATATCCTAGCTAGCAGCATAGTGTTTCACCTGAGAAGGATATCACTTTATTTTGCAATTTCTAACACACTCATAGTTTTTTTTTCCCACCTATTTTCTCTAAACTGTTATTTTAAAATTATTTTTGACATTTGAATATATTTTTATCACTATCTCCCTTCTGGTGAAATATATGTGGGTTTGATTTGAGTGTCCCTTAGCGCATGTTTAGAAGGCACATTTTAAAAGCACAGCAGACCTAGGAATGAAAAGATGAAAGACCAGTTTTAGCCTAAAACCACAGAAGTAGACACAAAAAAAAAAAAGATCAAATCCATCAGCCTTTCTGGTACTTATTCAATGGATGCTCTAGTAGCATTCACGTTTGTTCATCCACCACTTCAGTTCCTGAGCAAGCATAGCATCTATTGCCAATCTTCTGTGTGAAAGAATGAATTGACACTAAACTGGGGTGGATTAAGGGCTTCCTTGCCTCAGACTCTGCTTTAAGCCTAAGGAGACCATGACCCAAAGTCTTAGACATCATGAAGCCAAATAACATTGGCAAGATTGCAGAGAGTGCAATGAGATCTGTATAAACATCATTTAAGAGTTCCTAACACCCCTTTCAGAACCTTGTGGGAGAGTATTTAATAGGTGAAGTGATCCTTCTCACTAAATTAGACTCTGCATTTAGAAAAAAACACCTATCTCACTGAAGAAACTCTTAAGCACAACTTGGGTATAAGCCTACATAGAGACTTAATATTAAAAGCCCTTCAAGGAATTCAACTGATTTCCCAGAATAACCTCTTCGAGAATCAGGGAGATACAGAACTATTTGTCTAAGAACTACTCTACCAATTTTAGCCCAGGCTTCTCTAAAATACAATGTAAGGAAATTCTCCATTCTCATCTGACCAACAACTAAATTTTGCACTTCACAAGAGGTTGAGATAAAAAAGAAGGGGAGAGAGGGAGAAGGAACTTGTATAAAATCAGATCCCAGAAGAAAACCTGCAAGGGAACAGAGGAGAGGGAAAAGCTGAGGAAAAATTCATCTAGGCAAATTATTTTCTGTCCATATCTCTCAGTTTACTTTTTAGTGCATTTGTCCATAAGACTTTAAAAAAGCTTGGAATGTGATGGGCCTTATATACAGTGGGACTAAAAAATATGTAGAATATTTTGATTTTGTGTGTGTGTGTCACTGCTAATCCCAAAGAAATTCCTAGATTGGTGGCACTGATCTGCACATACAAGGTACATTTTTGCACCTACAAGGTATTTTGTAAATACAAGGTAGATTTTTGGCACCATTTCTACACTGAGAAAATTCTTACAAAGGAGAGTTAAAACACTTTGCTAAGAGTCACTAAGTTTAGCAGAGCCATATAATTATGTCTTGTTGCTTTTCCCCATTTCATCAAACTATTCAAAACAATGGGATATGAAATGAATTATTTTTGTTTATTTGGCAGCTATCCAGCATTAAAATAGCAGGGTGGCTGCTGTGCTCAGGATTGAATTGTCCCAGCACATTATACTTGTACAATTTCATCTCTGTAGTACACAAGCAGGCAAGGGAATAACATTTTTTTTAATATTCTGTCTTTACAGCAAGCAAACAATGCAGAAGAGTGGATTTCAAATTTCAGCTGAGGATTAACATCAAAATGTTCTGAAAACTAGGGATATAATTACGTGAAGTCAATTGCAATTTTCAATTACATATTTCCTAGGGCTTTATATTAAGAAATGTCTGGCATCCTGGGCTTGTAATTCCTTGCAGTCCGTTGCATCTTCTGTCAACAAAGAAACACCACAACAAATTGACTCACAAAAAATGGAGTTGAGTCTCACAGGTAAGTGAATTTGAAGAAATAGCTGTGTGTCTTAACTTCAAAAACTAAGTGAGGTGGTCATCCAAAGATGCTGCTATGCTGGTGATAAAACCAAAAAGCTAAGGACCTGTACATATTTTTTTCATTGCTGCATCTGTTTATTTCATGGTTGAATTGCAATACAAAATAAAGAATGGCGTTAAGCGGAAAGAGGGGAGATTTAGATGAGATATTAAGAAGAAATTCTTTACTGAAAGGGTGGTGAGCTACTGGAACAAGTTGTCCAGAGAAACTGTGGATTTCCCATCCCTGGAGGTGTCTAAGGCCAGGTAGGATTAGACTTCGAGCAGCCTGAGTGGATGTCTACCTGCCCACGGCAGGGGGGTTGGAACTGGATGATCTTTAAGGTCCCTTCCAGCCCAAACCATTCTATGATTCGATGATTAATAAAAGCAATGTGAGTATATGTTCACCTTTCTCAAATTTTATTCAGTTTATAAGTAACAAAGAAGTGGGAGTCAATTAACCGTACTGAATCTAAACATAAGCCCATAAATTCTTTTACTGAGTTACAGCTTTGCGTACTAACAGCTCATATTAATTTCATTTCTTTCCCTATAACTTTTCTGTGTAACATGGTAATTGCATAAATTGCAGCATTCCTTTTAAGTGGCTGTTGGAAAAAAGTATTTGGCTTTTAAAAGAATCATTGTTTCCTTGCTTTTAAAAGAGTCTTACATCTGTACATCTAAGTGTCACACATTTGAAAAGAGCACTCCAGGGAAATGTTCCATCACTGGAGAATTCAACTCTAATATTTTCCAGAATTAGAAGTGTCAACAATAAACATAGTTAATAACAAAGGTGACAGTGGTTGAGGAAGAGACCCTCAGATAAAGCACTGAATCTATTTACGGCATCGCATTTCATAACTGCAAACCTCTTGGAGAACGTACAAATGCAAACTGCAAGCATGTTGAAAAGATTTGAAAATACATCCCATGAGAAAAGATTTTTTGTTTACTCTTAAGACGACAAAAAAAGGGTCGTTACACATTAGTCAGGTACAGCATGAGTAATGCTAGTCTCAAGAGGACCTTAGCGGGCTAGAAGAAAATCTTTTGGAGACGAACTCTATTTTATCTCGCTGTTAAATGAGAAGAAGGGATAGAGGTGTTCTTTAGACATTCTGTAGGCAATTCTATGATTCTTTTAAAACAAGCTGAAGAGGTAATCTGAAATTGAATGGAGCTTTAAACAATTTCATGTAGGTTTTTAAGTTTTACAAGAGCTAAATCAACTTTAATTTCCAGGTTACACAAACAATAATTTGTTCTGTACTTGTTACGTGACTACAAATAGCAAACAAAAGTGTTTAAATTATGCATGGCTACAAGAATTGCCATGTTTTTGAAGCAATTTACTGAATACCCTTTGCACACCTCATAAATGTCTCTATATAATAATGACCAAAGCCTTTGCTACCTCTGTTTCTGCTATTCACTCATTACAGTCCAGTATCAGAACTTAAAACATGCTTGATAAAATAAGATTTTTAATCAGTTGCATACTGCTAAGCAGAAAATAGAGAAAATGGTCATTTCTATTTCTTATTGCTTAATATCCATCACTTTAATGGAAATGAGATAAAGTAGATAATGGTAATAAGAATAGTATTAGCAGCACATACATATATTACATATTTCTCAGAGGTACCATTGTTGTACCATTTACATTGTTAATATTAAAATGTCTGGAGCAGCACAACCCAATGTAACCAATACTATAAATATTACCTTTAATATAGAAGAGTTGAATGAGCTTTTAACCTTGAATTTGATACAACGATGAAAATAACTTTTACACTTATATGACTTAGCTGATGTGAATAGCTAAGTGCTTTTTTCCCTCAAGTAAATCTTTCTCTGAAGTAAAACTTCCTTGGACTATTCTTAGCTGTAATATCTATTTCACATTAAGTGATCACAGACCTTTTCTGTACTTCTTGAAAGTATAACTCAGAGGCAGAAATGACAATTTAGATGAAGCCTTTGTAGGTGATGTTGAATACAAGGAAACACCTCAAGAAATGATATATTTTAGGGTTATTTCATTAAAGAAAATTGTTTGGGAAGGTAATTTACGTCTTCCAATATCCTGAGTCCAAGCAGAAACGTGATTTAAAGTGGTTATTGAATCAGAACACTTCACAAAATAGGGGGGGAAAAAAAAAGAAAGAAAGAAAAATAAGGATAGAGAGGGGGAAAGAATAAGCAGCAGTTGGACCACAGAAACTTTCAAGTCAGAAAAACCCTTAGGAGGTCACGAGTCCAATCTCCTGCTCAAAGAAGGGCCAGCTATGAGAGATCAGTCTTCACAGGGCTTCCTCCAGTTCATCCCATGTATTTGTACCCTGATAGGCTAAACACTGAGGGTAGGAGTTATAGAAGTAGAAATTCATATTGCGCTCAGAGTGTAGCGCTATGCAACCAAGCCTGTGAGGGAGCACATCTTCACTTCGCTCATCCAAAGGCAACAGGGTCAGGAATATGGAAGAAAATGGAAGCCTGAGCACAAAACAGTAATGAATCATAGAATCATGGAATAACCAGGTTGGAAGAGACCCACCGGATCATCAAGTTCAACCATTCCTATCAAACACTAACCCATGTCCCTCAGCACCTCGTCCACCTGTCCCTTAAACCCCTCCAGGGAAGGTGACTCAACCCCCTCCCTGGGCAGCCTCTGCCAGTGCCCAATGACCCTTTCTGTGAAAAATTTTTTCCTAATGTCCAGCCTGACCCTCCCCTGGTGGAGCTTAAGGCCATTCCCTCTTGTTCTGTCCCCTGTCACTTGGGAGAAGAGGCCAGCTCCCTCCTCTCTACAACCGCCTTTCAGGTAGTTGTAGAGAGCAATGAGGTCTCCCCTCAGCCTCCTCTTCTCCAGGCTAAACAACAGGTTATGCAAGGAGAAACACATAAAACAGTGCAGGAGAGAAGTGAACTCATTGCCAAATGCTACAAACAAGAGATGGAGAGCATGTTCTATCATTTACCCAGGCTGCTGGCCTGAATATTTTCATAAAAAAAGATAGTCAACATGGGATGTTTTTAACTTCCATTTAACTAAATAACTATGGAGAAAAAAACTTTTTATATATATATATATTTTTAAGCATAATATACCTCAATTGAATGTAGAGGAGACTACGCAGATACTGCCATCAGTTATAAACACTGGCAGGTATGAAATATGACTACGCAGAAAAATTAAGCAGAATCTTCAACATAAACTTGAATGGCTAATACTGTGAAGAACAGGATAACCAAGAGGTTCAAATATAAGAGACAGGTTAGAAATGAAGAGTACGAAGCTTGGCTTCTTACACTGGAGACCGTTGAAAAGAATTTTTTGTTAGTCAGATAATGATCGGGGGCAAATCATAATGGAGGCAAGATCTATTACTTTAAATAAGTATAATCTACTAGTGTAATGTGCCTCTGAATAAGGCAAGTGCGATACTAGGGATGTCGGGTGAGCAGAGATAGAAAATATTAATGGTACTGCGTAAGGTAATGGTGAGTTTTCATCCGGAACACTGTGCACTTCTCATCAGAAGTTCAAGAAAGAGGAATTTAAATGCGCAAAGCAGAAAACGGAGTTAGGAGTGCAGCTCAAAAAAAAAAGCCAAAAACCTACTTTAGCAAAAGGAAGATTATGAGAGGACACTGTAAAACTGCTCTGTTGAAAGAGTTAAGATTTATTTAAGATGAAGGATACTGCTGCTAGAAAATTTATCAGGTATGAATTGACTAGGAATAATCACAACCAAAAAAAGTAGAAATTTTCTGACAATAGGAAGACTGAGGTTCTAAAACAGCCCTTCAGAAGCACTGAGGCAAAAATAACCCCTAATTTTAATGAGAATCTTGATGGATTCACAAGCAGGATTAAGAGTCCTGTCTGCAACAGTGAGGGTCTGGTCAAAAGAAATGCAAGAGGCTTCTTATTGGCTTGTATTTCTTCTCTCACAAATCCATACACAGCCATACATCAATTGTTTATCAGTGTGGTGCTTTCACTCCATATGCTAAGACACAAACTCCTATCTCCACCGTGCAAAAGGAAGAATAGCAACTCTGCCATAAAGAACACAGGTACCAGTTTACTTTTCATAAAACGCTATGATGGAATGATACAGCAACCAAGAAGAAAAAAAAAAAATCAACTTCAGATCTCCCAAGAATGACATTAAAAACTTAAGCAGCACTTAGTCTTCTTTAAGATGTCATTTCTGTTCAGTGTAACTGTTAGGCGCTTAATGCAGATAGATGGGCTAAGCAGACTCTGTGAAGACAAAATTTCCTCCTTTACATCCACTCTAAAAGCTTTTAAAATCTCTCTGTCAGGAACAATTTGACTGCGTATCAATTGCATTGCCTTACTGCTGCAAAACTTATTATAAGGGAATATCACAGGGAAGAAAAACCACATTTTGATAACTCTGACAGTAAAATGAAACACTGTCAATCTAATCGGCTGGAAAGCTGGGACTGTACATTAACCTCACTTTGCTCATTAACGTTCTCTTTCAATTAAAACAGCAGCTGGGATACATCTGAGTGATGCCACACTGTCCTGCTACCAACAAGTTAATTTCTGGTGTTTCTCTGCTCACCTCACAATGAATGGGCTCTGGGTATTTCTGGGGTTTTCAGGGTGTGCACATGGTTTATGATAGAACTCAACAAACAAAATATAAACTGCTTATCTATGCCCTTGACACAAAAGAGGTGCAGCACTTATATGTAAGAAATGATTCAGATATTTTCAATGTACAGTTTGAGGTTTCATATACCTGTTCATTATGTAGAGCATTTATATACATAAAACAACTCTGCTTTGAAAATGAAAGATTGGGAAAAGTTCTGAGCTAATATTCTTCTATTTCTTCTCTCTTAGTTTTCTTTCAAAAATTAGAATAGATAGGAAATTCATAATTTAGCCTGGAGTTCTCAAATGAATAAAATATCAGTTTTATCGACAACAAGATATATTTATAAACACATGTGAAGTAGCATAACTGAATCATAGAATAGTTAGGGTTGGAAGGGACTTAAAGATCACCCAGTTCCAACCTCCCTGCCATGGGCAGGGACACCTCCCACTATCTCAGGCTGCTCCAAGCCTCATCCAACCTGGCCTTGAACATCTCCAGGGATGGGGCAGCCACAACTTCCCTGGGCAACCTGTTCTAGTGTCTCACCACTCTCACAGTGAAGAAATTTCTCCTTATGTCTAGTCTAAATCTGCCCCTCTCCAGTTTACAGCCATTGCCCCTCGTCCTGTCACTCCAAGCCCTTGTAAAGAGTTCCACCCCAGCTTTCCTGTACCCCTTCAGGTACTGGAATTATCTTCCATTTATATCTATAAGAACAATCAAACTGATCCCCAGGCTGAGAGGCACCATTTCTCAAATGTCTATACCCTGTGTATCAGTAAAATTATAATGCTGTTCACATAGTCTCCATTTAGCTCACAGTTTTCATAATGCCTCTAATAAATAGCAATAATTGTGGATATTTCCAAAAGACAAACTGGTGGCTTTATTCTCAAGTCACAATACTACCTAAGAAAAAGTGAAATAAATGCGAGACACGCAGGTAAGACTAACAGCAGCTCCATTAAAGTGAGTAGTTACACATAAAAATACATAAAACTGGGGAAAGAAGAATAAGTAATGCCTTTAGATAATGTATGAGAATCACAGTGTGAACCCTCAGCAGAGGTACATCTACAAAGAAAAGTTAGTCAGGAGAAACAATTTTTAACTTGCCATTTCAAGCTAAAGGACAGAATAAAAATTACACAGCATCAGCATTGTCTGAAGAACTCTTTTATGCTTAAAAAGTATGTCCTGAACAATTTTAAACCTCAAAGTACAGAAATTAGCATCACAATCCACTGCACCTCTTGCTTTCATTTGTGAATGGAGGTTGTTATTTAGCAGGACTGTCAAACTGGTATCTTCAGTGACCAATGTGTTGCTTAAAAAATAGAATTAAATAGCCACAGACAGAGTATTTGCATTATTTTCAAAAGGTTTTAAAGGTGACATTTTTTCATGGTTTAACAAAGCTGCAAGTATCTCCAATTTTCACCGCTAGACCAGCTTATTTAGTAAGAAGGAGAAAAAAAAATGCTTTATTTTGTCAAGATTTTATAACAAATTTTATCTTGGAGACGGTTTATGGAAATAATATAAAGTTGTAAACAGTCAGGATTAGCTATAGCAGTGCTGATCTGAACTGCAAGTCTACTGCTGATAAGAGACATCAATGATGCTACTAAAATACGCATTTTGACATACCCCTCCACTTTCCTAGGAAAACATGAGAGGCTGCATGGAGTTTATTCTACAGAAAATCACTGTAAACTGCTCGAGAAGAAAGCTGGGATGAAGAAAAGGATGTACAAGGACAGAGCAAATAGGGAAACATTTACAAATGTCAATAAATGCTACACTATGACTTTCAAGACTTCTCTACTCATATGTTTAAGGATTTACAATATGCTAGCTTAGTAATTTATAATAATCTTAAAAAAAAATACATATAAAAAAACCAAAGCCTGGTTGATTAGAAAGCTCCTGGTACATCTTGGCATGCTTCCACCCAACAAGGGGTAGTCATACAGCTCTTGCAAGCTACACATCTTCTCAATTTTACACTCTTATCTTGACAAAGGATGGAACTTCTCTAACAAAGCAGATGTGTCCAACACAGACAAGATATGTCCATATTGAAGCCAGTTGTCTAAGATCTTTTTAGAGTCAATAAGAGGAACACAAAACTTTGAGGATATAATACTTAAATACATTACAGTATCTGTAAGAGAAGCAATTAGACTATTTAGCTCCTTAAGAAAACTTATTGTCTACTTTGCCTAGACAGTGTGTCTAAGTTGAGAATTATTTCAGTGGAGATGGATCTCACCCAGAAGGACTTGTTGAAATAAGACTTCCATGAAAATATGCAGTGTCCTTTCTGATCCATCTTTCTTGCTAAAGACAGTGGATAGCACTGATGAAAATTGCTCTACCATGAATATAACTACAGGTGAAGGAGGAGAAAACATTCATACTGCCAATGACTGTATTCACCGCTCTTCCACAATGTGCTTGGGTTTTGGTGCAAGGAGAGCTTCATGAAAAGCATATTCTTCATCAGAATTAGTGAAGAGCTTCAGATATCAGGGAGGAGATAAAAAAGATTTTTATCACCATAACAGATACTACAAGGAATAAAATATAAAGATAAAATGAATTTAAAAAAAAAAAAAACACAAAAACCCTCAACCAACTAATTTTAATGGAAATTGCATTTAAGTACTGAGACAGTTTGAATTTCTAAATCCTACATGTCTGTCTCCTTAAGAAGAAGAGTTAGACTGAATATGTTTAAATGTAAGATGACTCTTAATTGTTTTATTCCATGGGCATGATTTGACCCAATACTTGGACATTTTGCCTTTTTTTTTTTTTTTTAACATATTTGTTTCCAAGGTCTTTCCCTTGGTGACTAGTAACTGCCTTGCTAAGAGCTCTTCACTGTTTGTTAGGCAGTGTCACTGAAAAGCTGAAAATGTCATATCCCATAAAACCAAAGTCTTAGAGCAATGCAAATTCCTTTTGCTGGAGAAAAGCCAACTGTGCAAAGAAACTGTGTGCTGCATTGTCTCTCCTCTCCAGTTTGCACTCTACTACCCTGTCTACAGAGGGGTTTCAGCTGGAAGGGACCTTAAAGATCGTCTAACTAAAACAATTCTATGATTCTATACAAACCCTGGGTTCTTTAGCTCTTCTCTCTTCTTCATCCACCTGTTCTACATTCTCCCTTTGCCAAATCAGTCAGCACTGAGTTGAGCAGCAGAAGGGACGTTCTCCACTGGTAAATCACTGCTGTATTAGACTGGTTACACCAGATTGCCCCACGCAATGTTCATGGAAGAGCATCTGAGGGTACAGAGACCCTATTCCCAGTTCTGCCACCTGTCTTTGGATGATGCTGTACAAGCTGTACCACCTTTCTGTCCTTCAGTTTTCCATCTAGAATGGAGTTATTAATATTCAATATTTTATAAAGTAATTTAAGTCTACAGCTGAAATAAGCCACTATTAGTATTTTTTCTTACTTTTCCATCATTGACCCCTCTGGTTTTCTAATTTATTACTGTCCCACTCTTCATTCTCAATTTGTTGGTGGAGTAGGAGGGATTTAAACAGGTTTGGCAGTGTGTTGAGTTACAGTCTTTCTCTCTGAGCCTTCAAGTTGTATACTCAAGCTCCAGGATCAAGGAAACTCAAGGGGCAGTTACATGGTGAAGCAAATGGGTTAATGTAACAAATATATTCAAGCTTTATGGTGTTGCAGATGCTCATCAAGTAGTTGTTTGCTTTTAAACAAGACCTTCTTTTTTTTAAATAATACATACACTGCATTAATAAAATGCCGTCTCTTGCTGCATATTTTACAGAGCTCTCCTCTAGCAGTTCAAAATATTGAATAGATTTATAATGAACTTTATTGTCCCCAGCTGCACATGGTTTTTATATCCTTTCACACCTAATCCTCCCCATCTGCACATTCAAGATTAGACATGATCCCTAGTGGACCTTGCAGCTCAGTGGTGCTGACAAGCTTCTCTCATCAGACAAACCACATCCCATGCACCTACAATTATTTCATAGAGTTAGACAGAAAGATAGAGACTCAGTTGAGTCAGAGAAATACATTAATATTACTTTGCAATTATTCAGTACCTGGGAGAATTATACTTTTAAATTACTTATAAAATGTTAGCATATAGATGTTACAGGGCTTAAGGTATTTTATAATTTTATACCTAATTTTAGTGTATGCTTATTACGATATTAGCACAGGGCTTACCTTCTTATTACTCTAGAATTAGAATCTAAAATAGAATTTTGATTGTTCAAAACAATCTGGGTACAAAGTATGTAGAAATACCTTTTAAGGGTCAGTTCTAAAATTATCATTATAGAATCATAGAATAACCAGGTTGGAAGAGACCCACCGGATCATTGAGTCCAACTATTCCTATCAAACACTAAATTATGGTTTCAGTACGTTAGATTTTTTACAATTATTTGAAATATTAGTCCTCGACCTATTTGCACACAATACCAGGTCATGCAGTTAGACAACTGTAAATGCTTAAGACAATAGGAACCATATAATTTAGCTTTCACATCATTCAAAGATATTTCTGCAGCTTTCATTAATACTGCAAAGTTAGCAGCAAGATTCTTGGCTACAATGCCTTTGAAGTCATTGTTATCTCTGGCTGTAAAATCAAGCAATAAGCAGACGTATCAGCTAGCTTATTAAATGCTGTCTCCTTTGTTGTTTTTTTTTTTTGGGGGGGAGGAAATTATTTTTCTAAGGAACTGATTCTATAGTCCTTTTTCATGTGAGAATTAAAGCCTGAAGGATGCAATGCAGCATTATTGCCCAAGTGATCTACATGACAGTCCAATTATGTAGCTACTTTTGTATGTAACAATTTAAGAAACAGAAATCTAGGGTTACCAAACCAGTGTGTTTGTTTTTCTTATTGAACATATATAATTCACTTGAAGAATGCAAGAAGTAATGGTGATCCTGCTCCAAAGCAATGGAGTGACACAAATTTAGACTACCAGCACAGAGCCTCTGTAACTGAATATGACAGCATCCTTTTAACTCTACAGCATCAGTAGATCCCCTGTGTTCATGGAATGCTTTACATCCCAGATGCTTTGGGCTGGGAGAATGTTTACATGCTGGTCTGCACAGGACCGAATTTATTCAAGTGGTCGCACGAAACTAGGGCAGAAAGTGCTCAAAGCTAGTCCTGATAAACAGCTGATGCACAGCTACGCATGCTCACAGATCTGAGGGTTGATAACAACCATGCAACCTTCTGTTTAGACGTATCTTTAAGTCTTATAGGTCTTTTCTATCATTTATTACTGCTTCATTAGAGACCCAGTTTCAACTTGAGTGGGGAGTTAAATCATGGTCTGTATGTAAAGAACAAGCTACTATTTAAATAAGACATAAAATAATATAAAAGCCTAAAGGACTTGGGCTCCACCACAACTTAAAACTAGCAATATTTTCAATTTAATGTAACAAGTCTCTTATTCTCTAAAATTCTGTGTCTCAGAGAAGTTTGAATCTATGGGAAATAACATTTTTTTTTCCTACAGTATTTTTCCTTGTTACTTTGAAAATAAAGAATAATTTTAAACAAAGGAGAAAAAGTTGTAATATCTGCCCTGGAAAAACCACTGTATTTTCTGAAAAGTAATGAGCGTGGTTAACTTTTACTGAAGTACAAAAATAATATGTATTAACAGTAGCAGTTCTGCTAACTTCATAATAATCCCCCAGCTGAACAAAACAGGTTTTATTCTGCGCACCTAAATGAATTCAGACATTTGAACAGCATAGGGTAGCACCACTGCAACAGCGTCATGCAGCATACTTAAACAGTGTAAATACATATATTTTAGGTAGCTACAGGAGATAATTTAGCTATATTTGCAGTCTTCAATAGCAAACACTCATTGAAACAAGATGAGAATTTAGAAAGAATATTTCAAAGGAGACAGTGATCTCATACGGCTTGGAGAAACGCAGTAACAGAATGGTTTGGATTGGAAGAGACCCTAAAGATCATACAGTTCCCAATCCCCCTGTCATGGGCATGGACATCTTCCACTGGACCAGGTTGTTCAAAGCCTTATCCAACCTGTCCCTGAACACCTCTAGGGATGGGGCAGCCACACCTTCTCCGGGCAACCTGTGCCAGTGCCTCGCCACTCTCACACTAAAGAATTTCTTCCTTTTATATAATCTAAATCTACCCACTTTCAGTTTAAAGCCTTTGCTCGTTGACCTATCACTACATGCCCTTTTAAAACATCTCTCTCCAACTTTCTCATTGGTCCCCTTTAAGTACTGTAAAGCTACTTTACTTTCTCCCTGAAGTCTTCTCCAGTCATAGCAAAAGAGCCATTCCTATGAACACGAAATATGGATGTCAAAAGCCATCATGTACTAGACAGAGTTATTCTCTCTTAGAAGTAACATTAAGAAATGAGCATTAGCATTCCTTGTTCATAGATCTGAAATTAAATAGGAATTGTTGAAACAAATTGGAGTCTTCTTATTCTGTGACTTACACAACATGTGTCAATTTATGATCTTATGAAAAAATCAATCAGTTCAATATCCATGCTACAACATTCACATTAAGGTACCTGAAACTGTACGGTACCATTCACATCCCAACTAAGTCATATTCTGTCTCAGATTTTTGCAAATCAAATCTGAATTTGGTTCAATGAATATATCTGTAGTCAGGAAGACAGTGACACCATTTTCACAAAAACTTTGGTCTGTCAGATGCCAGGGAACTGTTCTTGAGATGTCAAGAAAAAAATACCTTGACATAACTATTTCTTCAGGAAGTTCCCAAGGAAGTGGAGTAGGTAGGTGGGGAAGAAGAGGGGACCTGGACTCAGAAAGGAGATAGAAGGACAGTTGCATGGCAAAAGAGAGCGGTACCCGAGAGGGTGGGCAAGAGGTGGGAATTTGCAGCTGATGTGAAGTGAATGAGACAAGCTTTCTGCTGAGATGACAGCATATGATAGTGTAATTAAATATTTACCATAATGAGTGGTCACAAGGGAGTGTCCATATGCAGAACTCATATTTCCTTCTGACTGCTTGGCCTTGCAAACCTAATAGTGCTCTTTTAACAAGGGAGGGGGGAATATATTAAATGTAATACACACACACACTTCACACCAGACACCAGTTTTCATAGGGGGATACTAACGTTCCTTACAAATTAATTAAGTCTAACAAGATAGCCATAATTAGACTGCAAAGGTTTATTATTTCTGTTTTACTATTGCAAAACAGATCCAGTGAGATTAAATGCATTATCTAAGTAAATGAATCTCTAAAGTATGGTGGGAACACAGTCCAAGAGCTCCAATTTCCAACCAAATGACTATTTAAACTTTGAAGGTTCTGTGCATGGGTATAAAACAAATTTGTCTCTGTATAGTTTTTAATGTGTCCTCTCCGAGATGAAAAATCACCTCTACAATTGAATATTAACAGTAGCAGTTGTGAATCTTCTCCTTAAAAAAATTAAATCAATCCAATACCTTCCTGAACTTCCTCTCATCTTCTTAATTTTGTGTTTGCTTTCAGATGACTTTCAGCAACACTTAGTCCATTTATGCAGATCTCTGTGATATGCGGGAACTGTGCCTTTACTAAGCCAATGCTCTAATTAATTGAAATGTTTTTGCAGATTGACAAATACATTACACAAATTACAGTTTCTTCCATCTAGCTGTCTGATCAATTTAGACAGGAGCACATACAGGTATTGAGGCATCATCTGGTTATTTTTTAACCTTCAGCTACACAGAACGTGATAAACAGCAATAAGATTTTAGGGAATTCTTCATCTTTTAGATCACAAATAAACACTAATTAAAGTACTGAAACGTGACCTTTATTTGTCCATCATTTTCACAGGCCATTTCTAAAAACCATAGATTAAAATATGGGGAAAAAGTTTTGTTGTTTTTTTTAAAAAACACAAAAGCTGCAGGTAATGCAAGTGTACAGAAGAACGGAAAAAAATCTAGTCTGATACAGAGTGGCAGTTCCTATATTCCTAATAAAAAGAAGCCATATCACAGAATCATAGAATAGTTTGGGTTGGAAGAGACTTCAAAGACCATGCAGTTCCAGCCCCCTTGTCATGGGCAGGGGCACCTCCCACTGGACCAGGCTGCTCAAGGTACCATCCAACCTGGCCTTGAACACCTCCAGGGACGGGGCAGCTGCAACTTCCCTGGACAACCTGTTCCAGTGCCTCACCACTCTCATGGTGAAGAAATTCTTCCTTATGTCTAGTCTAAATCTGCCCCTCTCCAGTTTATAGCCATTGCCTCTCATCCTATCACTCCAAGCCTTTGTAAACAGTCCCTTCCCAGCCTTCTTGTAGGCCCTTTCAGGTACTGGAAGGTCACTATAAGGTTTCCTCAGAGCCTTCTCCAGGCTGAACAACCCCAATTCTCTCAGCCTGTCATATAACCACCTACAGTCAAACCCATTAGTAAAAGCAATGAGCTACTCACCTCAAATCATGTTTTATAACTCTCTGTTCAGTGCAAAATCACCAACCAACTGTGTTTTCACATAATTTGCATCTACCTCCTTATAAAACATCTACCTATGTGTAAGGTCTAACCAGTCCTCATGACAGAGACTGTGACTGAAAAAGTCAAGTTACCTGTAGATACCATTCAAGAACTTGAAAGAAAACCAGACAGTTGTCTTTTTAGGCTTGAAAACCCTCATTATTGATCCATGGAATATTAAGGTATTTCATGGTTTGTTTGTTCTATAAAAATGGGAACTAGATTGTGTTAAAGTGCCACTTTTAAAAGAAAAACAAAACACAAAGCAAAGCGGAACAAGATTCAGTGGGCAATTACGTTCTTCTGATGGTTTTGGAAAAGGTCAAGACTGTCAAATTCCACTTTACAAAAAAACAAAGTAAGTGATTTCTTAACAGCTTCACAACACCGATTAGTCTCAACTCTTGGCCAGTCCTTGGCACCAGATAGACTCTCCAAGGGATATAAAAAAGCACTCTGCTTTTTGCAAATGTTTATTATCTTACAGTTAAAATTCAATTGAACTCCTGTTTTGGTTTCCCCAACTCTACAATCTTCTGAGTGCACAAACTTGTCCTGGCCCTTCACGTGCCTTTCCTAGATTCTGCTGCCTTCTACCAGGTGGGCGATGTCTCAAACACTCAGGCCTGTAACATTATTTCTTGCACAGAGACCCAATACAACAAAATGTTCAATCAATCATTCCAAAAGAGAAACATAAATCTGTACATTAAGCAGCTATACTAGCAAACATATTTTTTTTTTTTTCCCCATTTGGTATAACGAGCTTTGGTTTTTTTTTCCTGCTGCCAAAGGCAGTATGCACTCCACAACCACTCTGCTGCTCTCTTCTTGCCAATATATTTTCTGTTGGGACTTACTGCTTTGCTGCAAGTACTCTCAAAACAGCCAGGCTGGAGATGCAAACACAGAGAAACTCAAGAATGACCTCCATCAGCAGTACAGAGAAACAGAATAATTTTGACAAAGTGCAAGTACAGCATCACCTTGTCAAACACAACAGATAATGAGCTTGGAATCAGCCTCCAAGCTATTTGAATGAAAAAAAGATGAAAGCTGGCCAAATGCTGGTTAGTTATTACAAAGTGTGCAAAATCTGTCAGTCCATAGGAACCTCTTGACAAATGATACCTCTTCCCACTCCTAAAATTGACAGATACAAAGAAAATATTAAGGATTTTTTTTTACTCAGATTTCCAACATTTCAGCTGAAAAGGAGTTCCTGGAAATCCTCCACTTTATCTCCTGATCTGTTGAGCCCCTCCAAAAGGCTCCAAAATAATCTGATGGCATCGAAACTCATCAAGCACTTCAGCTACCTGCTCCCCTGCTCTATTTCTGGCTCCTGAAGAGGGAAGGGGGCTAAATGGCATACAAAAATATGAGTATAAACAATTACAGAATGTTGAAACTATCAAATTTGGTCAAGAAATAAGTATCCTTTTTAAGCAATTATAATAATTAATCATTAGAATGCAAATGGTTATGCTAGGTTCTTCATAATGGGACACTGTAAAATGAAGGAATTTTTGTCTGGAAGATAATCTTTACATTGAGTGGGAATTTAATGAGGGAAGATCTTTGCTCTGTGTTATGCAGAGGTCAAAATAGATGATCAAAATGTTCCTGGATTCACCCGCTGTAAATCTATGTCTGTCTTTCAGTAGAAATTGTATTTATGTGCTTCTGAAGAAAGATAAGAATGAAAGATACTTCATTAAGGTAGAATTAATTAAAATCTTGGGAAATTCTACTTGTGCTGCACTGCAGTCTGTACCAATGACAGTAAAGCAACACTTTTTGTGTTAAGAAGACTCATTATGCAAAGACTATCATGTATTTAATATTATGCACTGCCAATTAAAAGTAGCCTAAATTAGGAAGAAAACATTTGAAATTGTTCACAAATCCTTAACTGTTGATATAGGGAGAGGAAAAGTGATCTTTAACTTAATGTGACATGCAACAGTATACTAAATAACACAGCTGTAAGACGTACAGAAACATACTACAATGAGGTAACGTAATTGTAGACTTTATATACGGTGACGTACCTGATAAATATAATGTATTTTACATCTTAATGACATCCGCTTAACTCATGCACAAGATAATACAGACTCTTAGCTTCTGCTCCACATACACTCCCAAAATACACAGAAATGCATTTATTTTAGAAGATAAATATAAATATTTATTCTTAGTGCTACAGTGCTGGTATTGCCTTGAAGCTCTTTTCCCACCTATGGTGGTAGTACTGGTTTTAGGGTTGGTTTTGTTAGTGTAGTTCTCAGTGCTCAGGGAGATTATATTGTACTTAGCCCTCTAAAATATTTCTTATAGCTTTTGTACAGTCTAATTGCAGAAAAGGAGGACCCAACAGTACCTTTCTTCTCTGCTTGCAAATAAACTTGGTCCTGAGCAATATTATGTGTATTGATTTTAATTTTTTTTTTCATGTTTGAAACAGAGCTGTCAGAGCGCAAGATCTACAAAAAACGTGCATGGCATTCTCATCTATTCCTCCTTCTTTTAGTTCTCCTTCCTCATTTTCCTTTTTCTAACTTACTTGAACTGCACACTCTACATTTCTTTCATGTATACACACTCCCTCAATTCACACTGCCTTTACTCTCTCTAGCAAACTACTGACACTTTCTGCAGCAATCCCTTTTCACCCAGCAGGCAGGTGCTTGCACTGTGCAGATGGAAGGGCCAAACCTCACTGTTACTTTATCAAAAACACAAAAAAAAAAAAAAAAGAAAAAAAAAAGAAAACAGGGAGATAACAATTATGCTTTAGAAAAAAAACCAAATAGAAATATAATGGTTTTAAGCTGGATAATGATGCTTACACCAAGAACAAAAGCCCTATGGGTCACTGAACTGAAGATGCTCCTTTAGAAGAATTAATGATGGAAATGAAAACCTTGAATTTCCAAAACAAACAAAACACCCTACAAGATTAATTTTTGATTTTAGACTGAAATAGTGCAAGAAAAAATACTGCAGAGGGAGGATTTAAATGCTGTCAGATTTCCAAAGCGACTCTTCCTCTCATGATCTAGAGCTTTGACACTCCTTGACTGAAAAATCAACTTACACTGGCATTTCCTTCTTTCCTTCCCAGTTTAGTTTAGTCCTAAATCACCTGTTCTGTTGCTCCTGGGTGCAAGATGCTGTTAAAAATTTGACATTCCTCCCGAAGTGCACTAATCACAATCCAACTCTTGCTCCTGCTGGTTGCAAATGGTCATAGGTATCTCTCAAATGCACATATTTGTTAGGGTAGCACAATGCTTATATTTACGTAATTACACTTACAGTGTTACACTTGTGACTTGGCAGCCAGTGTAGCAATCAGCAATAAAAATCTTAGGAACAAATAACTCTGACACAGAGCACAAGGATGTAGTATGGACAATTCATATCTCTGAAAATACAGAATTGTCTCCCCGTGGATTCACATTTACTGTATATTAAATGTCCATGTTGAAAAGGAGAGTTATACTGTGTTATCATAAAGCACTTGCAATCTGAAAGACAAGAGACATGAAACAGGCACAGTATGATGGAGAATGATGGCATCATAAATGTGTGAACGAATTATAATTGCAAATATGAATGGTAAATGCAATTAAATTGATGCCAGCTTGTCTTCACGTCTACCACCAAGAAAAAACCCTGGTGTCCTTAACAAAAGACCAGATCCACCAAGCAGTTTTAGTAAATCTAGTTATTATTTAGTTATTTTAGTTATTATTTTTAAACAACTCAGTACACAAATTCCTGTGTTATCCATTACTTAAATGAATACACATAAAATCTTTGACTCAGTTTCCCCTGTATACTTGCCTACAGCAGCAGCTAACATCTCATTTCCACTGCAGAGCTATGTTCACCCTTTAATTATCAGTAATGACCACCTTGCTTTATGAAAGATCAAAGATGGTGAAGGCATATAAAATAAGTATACCTGGAGGTGTAAAAAAGTTTGCTAAGAGTTACTGAAAAGCAGATGGAAAAAGAAAAACTTGATGATCTGCTTCTTTTTTTATGTCTTGGTGTGTGTGAATGAAAACAATAAAGACAATAATACAACTACTTGGTTTATGAAGAGAAAGGAAATAGGCATGTCAATTATGGAGGTAACAGCAGCTGATTTTGCCTTCTTATGTTTACAAGTAATTAAGCACTTGGTGGACATTTGAGTGTAGGTTTCCTACCCGCCCCCCTCCCCAGGTCTCTAGCTAAAAGACTGAGTAAAAAAAACCTCATTCACCAATAAACATATGGAAACTTAAACAGTTATCAGAATAAGTGTGCTAAATATAGATAATTAATTAAATGTTAAAGCAAAAAATAGAGCTATTTTTCATCCTGGTTTTACATTCCCATTCACGTGCTATACATAATTATACACACACTTCTTTGGAAAGGGGTTATACTTCTGAATTCTAATTTCCATCCTAAAAAAATGTTTTTTTCCCCTGCGTACTGCTCCGTGCTAAAAAGCAGAAATGTTACACTCAAATCTATCATTCCATGAGCTGCTTCAGCAAGTATCATACCAGTTAAGACAACAACAAAAATTGTGACCTAGGAGAGAACTAATTCTGTCTAAAAAAACAACCTCTCACAGTATAGAAAGCATCAGCTGGAGGAAAACAGCCCACCATCCGCATCACTGTATATTAAGACTGTCCAAGGGGAAAAACATTTCTCTTTCCAAGATGCAGCTACCCATGTCCTAAAGTCAGAGCCATCACATCATACACACCACACTAATGTTGCAGCTTCAGATTTTAACATTAATGGGTTTTCTTTAGCATACAATGGAGAAAATGCTTCAGTTCTCCCCATTTCTTCAAAAAGATTTTAAGTTGTTTTAGTCAGCCACAACAACGCTACCGTGTATGACACAATTCCTACAGCTGTGAAGGGAATTTGCGTGGAGAAAGATACTCAGCCTATTCTATGCAAGGAAAAAAAAATAATTAATAAGCAAAATACTACATTTTATTTTCACAGGCAGGAAACTGGGGATCAGAGAGGACTTTAGCAAAGTCATGAGAAAGACCGAAAAATAGCGCAAGCATTAACTTCAATTATCACTGCTTCAAATCTTACGCAACAATCACTGACTGTTAGTTCTCCCCTTGCTCAGTGTTGCAGGAAGACAGCTGCTTACTCTACAGAGAGATGGATCATGCTGCCCCATCCAACCTGGTCCTGAACACCTCCAGGGATGGGGCAGCCACAACTTCCCTGGGCAACCTGTGCCAGTGCCTCACCACTCTCCTCATTAAGAAATTCCTCCTTATGCCTAGCCTAAATCTGCCCCTCTCCAGTTTATACCCATTGCCCCAGTCCTATCACTACAAGCCTTCATAAGCAGTCCCTCCCCAGCTTTCTTGTAGGCCCCCTTCAGGTACGGGAAAGTGGAAAGAGATGCATTGTCGTGTACAAGTGCTATAGCTACAACTCTTTCTCTAATTCCTTGTTGTTGTTTTATTCAGTTAAGAAATTTGCATGAAACTTTAAAGGAACACCTTATACATATGTATAGACGCTTAAATATTTTTCTTTATCTCATTCCTGGTGTTGTTTAGCAAAATTATGGCATCTACAACAAAAACAGCAATAGAGTAGAATTATACAACTGTACTACTAGGACTACAGATGTGAATAAAAGATACTGAAGGCAGAAAACTGTAGCAGAGATGTTTGTACTGTGGCATGTGCTTCAGGCTATGTGAAAACCAAAAGGGCAGATCATTACCTGTTACTCATTAAGCCAATTTTCTTACGAACAATAAGCTATTAAGGTGATAATGAATATCCTATAAAAGCAATTTGAGAAAACAGGAGAGAGACATGTCACAGTCAAGTCCTTTACTATAGTACAAGAAAGTAGTTTTCTACTTTATAGGATATCCACTACTTTAAGTTTCTCTTCCACCATGCAATCTATAGGCAAACCAGAGGATTTATCTTGACTTCACAATCTCTCCACACTCACACAGACAGAAAACTAAGAGTATGTGCTGCAGCGTATTTTCTTCTAACAAAACAAATATCTGGCAACTTCAGCAATAACATAGATTCTCACAGCACTCTGTTAACCTCTTGGGCAAAATAGTATTTCTAAGTATATATCCATGAGTTCGGAGACAAGAAAAAGGCAGGATAATTTTGTGTTGGCTTTGAAATACACAAAAATATTTCATTGGACCGACATAGCTTTTGGCACTGGCTCTCTGAAGTACTCAGCAATACAGAAAGAAGAAAAGAGACAAGGCTAGAATTAATTTTACTCTTGCGCCATAAATGGGTTTCAGCTCTTTACATGCAATACAGGGTTCAATTTCTTTCAATCCACACGTATATTCGTGTTCCATTTTTCTTACACAGACTTTGCAGTAGGGGGTTTGTTGCTGTGTGCTTTTGCCCTTTTTCCTTCACATTTCCCCTGGCTCACAAGAAGATAGAGTTCATTATGAGAGACATTAATAACATTTGTTTTTCCTGAACCGACATTTATCATATAAAAATATAATTAATATAAAATGAAAATATAACGATTATAATTTTGTTTATAAGTCTAAACTTGTGGTTCAATGAGATACATTTGAAAGCTAAACGCTCAACATGGATTACAAGATACAGAATCACAGAATTATTTAGGTTGGAAAAGACCTTTAAGATCATCCAGCAACCGTTAGCCTTACATTTCCAAGCCCATCACTAAACCACGTGCCTAAGCACCACACCTACCCATCTTTTAAATACCTCCAAGGATTGTGACTCTATCACTTCTCTAGGCAGCCTGTTCCGATGCTTGACAACCCTTTCAGTGAAGATTTTTTTTTTTTCCCCAATATCCATATGATCATGGCTTCACCTCTTGTTGGCTGACTCTTTCACACATATATATATATATTTTTTTTAAGAAGGGAACACACCGTAAAATCCACCCAATCTGGAGTAGGTCAAGGAAATGCAGAGACATTCACATTCAAAGCTGATGAATTCCTAAATTCCTACAATACAGGGTTAAAGCCCTAGCACTTCTTTGACACTGCCTGGATGAATCCACATTTCTGCAATGGCTCTTTCCTGTACTTCAGTTTCTGATGGCAATAATAACGTAACCTATGCTAATAGATGATTGTCAATTGATGCCACGGGAATGAAGTTACAGCTGTTCTAAATTTGTTCCTCAAAGGTAGGATTCTAAATCCAATTATAGCAATACAGCATACTAATCCATGGGATCTACCCCACTTTTAAAGTCACGTAATTCCAAAATATCCCCTCTCGCTTTTAAAACCAAGTAAATTTTTAAAATTTTAATTTTCAAAAGTCAGCTAAGAGAATCAGGGAAGGAGTCAGCCATTCAATGTTAAAGAGACATTTTGTGTGACCAGGTATCATCAGTGATCAGTAGTTTTCACTGACTTCATCGAATTATGCATTTTTGTAATTTATTTAGTTCAAACTCAATATCTGACGCATGGTTTCCTTTGATTCAAGGCATTCAGAGTGACAAGAAAAAAGTTTACTGTTAAAGATTAATCATGTTCTTCTGTTCCCACTCTCCTTCTGCTCTTAGTTTTAGGAGGATGCACTCAATGTGCTTTATTTTCACATTATGAAAAAAATCTGGTTTAGATTCAATTTATTTGTAATCTATTCATCCAAACTTCATACTCAGACATGAGCATATATTCTGCATGTAATAAACATTAGTTTCATTCATTATTTCTGTATTTGATTAATAAATGCTTTGCTTTCCCAGATTCCTTCTATTTATTCATGATTCTAAAACACAGTTTGTCTTTTTCTTCTTTGTTCTTCTCACCTTTAAACTGTTCTTATGGTCTTTATCTCTCAATTTAGCATCACTTAGCAAAATTCTTATTCCTGTCTTCCTGCTTTTGGTTCATTGCTTCTTACCCTTCTTCAACTGTTTTAAGAGACAGCTCCAATTCTCATTATCCTGTAAGAAAATGCACGTGCTATGCACACTGCTTGATGATCCACATGTTCTAGCAATGTAACAATTTCCTCTTTAGCATACCTTATTTTCCCCTCTGCTCTTGATGTGAAGCTTCATTCTGTATAAAGTGTGGTATATCAGGAGCAGAAGACCTGCCATTCCAAAACTGACCATATTTATCAAAACACACTCAATAATAATAATAATAAATCCCATGTTTCTGCTCAAAGTATCCCATCCATTTCTTATCCTAAAATTACCAAAGCTATATTTTCATTGCAAGCAGTGATACTTCCTACGATTCTCATCAATGTCTACAGAATTCTAGCTTTTATTTTAAATATTAAAAAAGAGGCTCTGTCACTTACAGTTGCAAAGATAACTGCTGAAACATGAAAGAATATCAATGCCATAGCTGCCTCCTAAACCTGTCAGCTGCAGTGCCTCCACTGCTGCTCAGAAGATGCCAAGCAGAAAATTTTGTTGTTTTTTTTCGTTTTAATAATTAAAAACAAAACACAAAAGCAACTTTTTTCCACTTTTTCAGACTGCCTCCTCCCCACTTGTTGTTGCTTCTAATAAACTTGCAAACAAACTCCTTTCTTTTCTGCTTGTCTAGTATGCCAGTATCTGATGATAAAGAGAGACAATTAGAAAGAGCTGGATTTGAAAACTATTCCTCTTTTTAAATACAAGTGCAGTGTTCTGCACAAAGGAAAAGAGAGAGAAAGATGGGATCAGAGAGGAGAAGGAGGAAAGACGGTGAATCGCCTAGTTCCACTTTGCTTTTGCAATGCCTTTTGTCCTTTCTGGAATTCCACCAACAGGAGCCCATTGCCTTACACATATTTTTTCAGCTGCAGGAAGATAGCAGGTACCCCTGACCTGAAGGATGCAAACACATTTATTCAACCTCTACAAACAGCACTACCATCATCTCTTTTACTAGTGAAGGACGTGATGACCGTGGTACCAAATGGTAGATCTCTCCAATAATGTTGTCTGAGTGGGTCAGATTTTTTTTTACCCATCTGAATCCAAGAATTAAAATTCTAAAATCATTAAAAAAAAAAAAAATTCACATTCCCTTTCAACATAGAGGTAATCAAATGTTTCAGCTACATTGCTGCGGATGGCTTTTACCTGATTAAATTACTATTAGGAGTACAGATAAATACATTGATGAGCCGAGAGGCTTGAAACGGTACAATAAAGTAAAAACATGATACATTATGTATCAGCAAACTTCTGACAGTCACAGGGTTAACCGCAATACTAGAACGAAACATATAAAAGTAATCACTTTTTATTGTCAATTACTTGCAAATGTGTAGATAAGCAAAGTAAATGAATGTGACATTTTCCTTTTAATAAACTAAATTCTGGATACCACGTGTCACTAGTAATTAGACAATTTAGCTGTATATTAAATAAATGAAGTAAATATAATACTATAAAATAGAGCACCTCTTTAAAGAATGAAGGAACTTTATTTCTTCCTAAAGGAATAGGCAATGCTGGAATTTATACTGGATAAACCTCAGTTATACAATTACATTAGCAATTACAGAGCCCTACAGAGTTAGTTATTGCCTTATGATTGTCTAAATCTTTCTGTGGTAACGGGCATTGCATTCAGAACTGAAGGATGATATTTTATAGACTGCTAGAGGCTTTTAATTCCTTTATAGCACATTAAAATATAGTCAGCCTTTTAGCCATTTTAACCTTGTTTAGCACAAATGATTGAACTTGAAATTCATCGACTTATATGGTCCATTGAAAATGTCATTAAGAATTGCTGTACTTGATTTTTTTTTTTTAACTTGTAATACATTCAATTATTAATGTCCCTCTATCATTTATGGCCCGCTGTTTTTCAGATTTTCCACATCTTTCACCTTATCTGTTCAAAGAGTTACAGGAGCCATAATATAATATTCCAGATATTGACAAAGGCATTTGCCGTTCTCACTAGACCCTGCATTAGTTAAAAATGTCTATACTTTGAGTCTTGGTGATTATACAAATAGCCAAGCTTAGGCTGAACAAGAACCTGAGGCAAAGCTATCACATACACAAGACAGCCAGTTCTGAGACACTCCATGCTCATACTCGATAGCATATATTTTTCACGTATTTACGTACTTATTATTTTAGCTGCTCTTCCTTTAAGATAAGACGACCTCTGAAAGTAATTTTATTTATGTTCCTGTGATCTACAGTATAAATTCAGAAATTTGGGATGACTATCTGATTTACAGTAACAAGAAGGCTTGTAACCTTCACAGGTTATTAATTTTCATGTTTGCCTTGAACAACCCCAGTGCTGTTAGGATTTTCATTTGTGATCTCCAGAGCTGATCTTTCTGCAAAATTCAACACCAGAGTGACAAGCAGGATTTGCCTTTGAAGTAGAAAAGAATAAAAAAATCCTATAACACCATTCATCTAACAATTACTTGTCTTTTACTCCTATATATGCTAAACCAATGATTAATTCTGCAACATTACTGAAGGAGTCAAGGACAGTCTCTTTCTTTTTTTTCATTTTTTTTTTTATCTGTACAAGAAGAGGTGATGAATGGCAGCGGGGCTTCACCAGAGGCAAGTCCTGTATGACCAACTTAGCGGCTTTCTGTAATGGGGTAACCACAGTAGTGGACGTGGAAAAACCAACAGATGTTGGTTTCACACGGTCCCTCAAAACATCTTTCTCTCTAAATTGGAGAGATATGGATTCGATCGGTAGATAAGAGATATGGAGAGATATGGACTATTCGGTGCATAAAAAAATGGTTGGATGGTTGTATTTAAGAATAGTGGTCAATGGCTTGAAGTCCAGATGAAGATCTGTGACAAGGGGTGTCCCTCAGGTGTCTGGATTGGGACCGATGCTGTTTAATATCTTCATCAATGATACTGACAGCGAGATCGAGTGCACCCTCAGAAAGTTTGCAGATGACAACAATTTGAGTGGTGTAGTGGCCACACTGGAAGGGCAGGATGTCATCCAGAGGGACCTGGACAGACTGGAGAAGTGGGGCTGTGAGAACCTCATGAGGTTCAACAAGGCATAGTGCAAGGTCCTATACCTGGGTCGGCGCAATCCCCGTTTTTGGAACAGGATGGGGGATGATGTGACTGAGAGCTGCCCTGCAGAGAAGGACTTGGGGGTCCTGGTTGATGAGAAGCTCAACATGAGCTGACAGTGTGCGCTCACAGCCCAGAAGGCCAACAGTATCCTGGGCTGCATCAAAAGAAGCATGGCCAGCAGGTCAAGGGAGGTGATTCCACCCCTCTATTCCCTCACTGCTCTGGTTGGTATTTCCCAGCTACACGTGAAAAAGTTATTTCTTCTTTCTTATCTCAGTATAATATACCCCAGGCCCAAGAGAGCAGCCTCAAACAAATGACACTTCTCTCAGCCTCACCACCATCATCTGCTGACCTCCAAAGCGGATCTGGAAGGAGTGAAATAGCTGTAGAAAGGAACAACTGAGCTGAAGGAACAGCCAGATTTAAAATACATGCATTGAGGCTCTCAAGGTGGCCGATGACCATGGAAGTCCAGACTAAAAAGGCTTTAAGGAGGTACCCACATTTTTTTTTCAGCACTCTGTCAATGCTGCTTAAATCAATATGACACCAGATGCTATGCCTTTGGTAATAAATAAATAATGAAATAAATAAAATAAAGCAATATCAGAAAGATTATATCAGAGTGAAAGAGGGAATAGTGGAGATAGGAGCGCAAAGCTCTGCAAACTTAGTAAGGAAAAGCATTATTCAAAATACATATTATACATCTTGAGCAGAAAAAATTTAAAGGCTCATTTCATGCAATTATGGGCCCATTAATACTATCAAAAATATAATTTGTCTATGGCTTGAGCACAGTTTTCTGTTGAAAGTGCTAATTTACATGGATTTAAATAGCCTGTGAGATTGCTTTAACATCACCAGTACATCAACTGGGCCCCATCTTACCTTCTTTCTTTCCTGATCTCTGAGGAAAGTTATCTGACAAGATATCAGGAAGCCCAGAGGTCCTAGACTGCAGGAACTGGTGGAATTTAGACGGCCCTTAAATTTTTGGCAGTCAAGAAGACACGGTCATGCAGGTGATAAAAACTTTTTTTATTTTTTTTAAATGTAGTTTTCAACATAAATCTAGGTAATACAGAATATTTAGCACTGATCATCAAGCTGATGTGGACACAATAAAAGCTGGCATAAAAAGAAGTCTGTTTCTTTAAAATGTATCTGAATCTCTTGCAGCTTCACCAGCGAGCACAAACGGATAAGCTTCAGCAACTAAGAACTACTTCTTTCCCTTCCTGTCATGCTTTCACAGAATCCTAATTACTACAAAAGACCAGTTTGGTAGCTTTCAGTGAAGCAATAAGTGGGACAGCTCACATCAGCTTTAATACCAAAAAAGCAGAAAAACAACAGCAACATAGAGCATTCAGTACTGTAAACTTATAACCTCGAACACACAGCTCTGTGTGTGCATAAAGCACGATCATACACATTAAAACAGGGTTGGGGTTCCTTTTATTTCATTTTTTCTTTTAACTTCCTAAGTTCTTTATAACCTGTTTGTGATGTTGCTTGATAAGCCAATGCAGGAAAAGAATCTATTGACTCTGGCAAAATAAAATCACGTGAATATCTTCAAAGTAACAAAGGGACTAAAAAATATTCAAAAACACTTTCCACTGCTCAGTATATAAAAATACACATTGTATTTTTATACCTATGCCTTTCAATAAAGGGATATTTTCTACTGAAAAAGAAAAGCAAATATAAAAGTAATATTTAAACTTCAGGGAAAACCAAATCTGAATCTAATTAAACTTTCCAAATGTCCAAATGACATTAAGTCATCATGTATATATTTCTTCATGATGAAGATGGTGAGGCCCTGGCACAGGTTGCCCAGGGAAGCTGTGGCTGCCCCATCCCTGGAGGTGTTCAAGGCCAGGTTAGATGGGGCATTGGGCAGCCTGGTCCAGTGGGAGGTGTCCCTGCCCCAAGACAAGGGGATTGGAACTACATGTTCTGTAAGGTCCCTTCCAACCCAAACCATTCTCCGATTCTGTGATTTTATACATCTCCATTTTGAAAAATACATGTATGGAACCACCTCTGAAATAAAGCAATGAAAATCTCTGTTTAAGCATCCTGATACAGATTTGGATTTACTTACCAAAACAAAAAAATTAAGCAAGAATAATAGTAGCTAGTTAATCATAACAGCTCAGCAGCATGTACATGATGTGCATATTTTTTAATATCTACACGGGGAAGTACTGAAAATAAAACTTTCCCACTAACATTTTGACAAACGCATTTTCGTCTTCACTTTCATGTTACTTTACAAGCTGTGATTTAGCACAGCCTGAGAAAGCATTCTAGGGAACCATCACTCCACACTTGTTCTAAAGATGTATTTTTTTTCCTAGGCACCTCCTGTTGGCTATGCTGTTCTGTGTTTCCATAAATTCATAGGAATCTTATTAGGAAATGTTTCCAAAGAAATTATGCAATTCATTTGGCATATTGCATTATGGGGAGGGAGGGGAAAAGAGGTCCTATAGGTTTCCTTCAGACCTGGGAATACAGAAGCAGCAGCTTCCATGTGCAAAATCTGCAGTATATAAATATATACATATAAATGGTAATTCAGTATAACCAAAGCAGAACATATTTTCTATACAGGAAATAATAAAAAAAAAATGAAACAAAAGTATGCTTAGTATGGTCATGGAATAGCAAAGTATAGTCCTAAATTTTCTGTGTGCTAACAAAGAGAAACTAAAGCTTTCAAAGTAAAATAAGAATGACACTTTTCTTCTTTTTATATCTATACGTTGTTACAATAATAATAATAATAATACCAAATCAACAATCAATTCTGTGAATACTATCTGTTACAATTTTATGATAATATAGCTTTAATTTTTTATTTCCTCAGTGAAGATTGGTAATCTATATTTTATTACTGAGATTTCTTTAATAAATAATCCACATTAAATAATCAACACAGAATGAAAGTAAGCAACCTTCAATTTTTCCTTCAATTTTTAAGTTGCTAATTTTCATTGGTTTGTGTCATAATTGCTCTTTTGCCTCTAGTTTTCCTGCTTATATCTGGTAATAGAAATATAATTACCAAGATATCTGTATCTAGATTATGATACAGATAACTAGTGTCTGCTTAAAACCTATTAAAGGATTTGGATAACTTCAGATTTGCTAGGAACAATGAGAACTCTTTCAATTTTTTTTTTTTTTATTTTTTTTTTAAATCATGGTGTACTTTTTGATGTCCCAGCGACATCAGAGATTTCCTATGTGCTGGACTCCTCCAGTTCTACAAAGAGTCTGATTTTAGCTCACTCTTCCGTATTTCCAAAGGGGTAATAGGCAGGAGAGCTCATTACTTGTACTGCAAATCATTTATAGTCCCTAAGAAACGTCAAGTAAATTTAATTGCTCATTGTACCTGAAATGTAGGAGGTCCAACACATAAAAACAAAGACTAACCCTAAAGCTCAGGACCAGGATTAGGAATGGAGAGACAGAGATACGGTTATAGAACATATTCTAACCTGTCACAGTGAAACAAGGTTCAGCTTCATTGCTTCACTCAGTACAAGCAGACGTGTGTTCAAATAGAGATGTTTTCGTACTCTTAGTTGGAAAATGCTGGTGTGCATGAGCGAACAGTGAGACAACACAAAGTTTCTTGTGAAACTGAAGAAATTCACAATGGAAACTTTTCAATTACTGACCGAGGCTAACAGTGAAGAGAACTCAAACACCAAATTGGTGCTCAAAGATTTTATCAGTAGAAGATGTAAAAGCAAAAACAATGGAGACCCTTAACAGCTCTCCAGAATATGATCTGCAGAATTGCTTTAAACATCGGCAGCAGCATATGCAGCTACATCAATTCAGATGGGAACTGTTTTGAAGGCGGTCATAGTTGATTTTCTTAATTTGTTAAATAGAAAGAGTTACAGGTTCAGTCTCGCGTGTGCATATGTGTTAGATCTCGTACATAAAGCAAGAAAACCAGGCTACATGACCACTAGCTATTCCCTCTTCCCGTTGCACTCACTCTCACATGGAAACATCTCTATTTCTCTGAATTTCTCACCTAAATTTTCTTGTTGCTGCTGAAATGTGTTGCTGGGAAGGTAATTATGTGATACTTCACATCCTCTGGTCAAACCTTGAGATAAAGATTTTCATTAATTTTAATGAGATTAGCTGTGGATATAGAAATATTGTCTTTTTCACTTCAGCCATTGACAACACAAACCTCGTTGAGAATCAACAACAAATACAAAGTTTCATGTTTCCTCCTCAAGAAATGACAGCTCATGTAATATAGCACAACTTAGTATTAGTAAATTATTCAGTAATACTAAACTGTATATAGTATACTTCAGTATTATTTACCAATATCAGAAAATAGAATTTTGGAAATGCATTTTTTCCTATTTCATTAATACTAACAAGAGTTGTATAAGGCAAAGCATTACAGAGCTTGCACTCAACAATACTTTTCTCTCAATTTAACTCTTAATCCTAAATGGACTATTAGTTTTTGCACATTATAATCCAATGAAGGTGTTATAATCAGGCTCATTGTGTGTGTGGGAGGGGGAATGAAGAGCATGCTGGGGTCTGAGTATATTTAAAGGAGTGGTAACGAGTTTTCCAGTGAAAGGCTCTGCTGATAAATGGTGGTTAGATAGAGAAAATTGGTTATGCAATGAACAAAGTGGTGTGTAATTTATTTTACTTCATTAGATGCTGAATTCGTCAAACACTAGGAATTAGAATGCTTTGAAACTAATTATTGTAAGTACATTTAATCATAGCTTTGAAGTTACTTTCAACATAGCATGCTCTTAGATTAAATTATATCTTTCTGCCATTCCACTGCATCTACCATGCTCAAGGGCAGAAGAAGAGCAACAAATAAGTAAACATAACAATAGTTTTGCCCCATTTTTTTCAGAAATATTTTCATAACCTCCTATTGCTAGAAGTGTACCTCAGTTTCCACAGAAACCGGAATACAATTTTGAATACATAAAAACTACCATAAAATTAAACAATTACATTATTATATATAATATAAATAATTGCAAGCAGATAAGTAAAATAGCAGGGAGCACAAAGATGAATGAAAATGCGCTTGCAAGGTGCATGGATTTACTGGAGCAAAGATTAAAGTAGTTTAATACACTCTCTCCCTCACCCTTGCTTCCTTGTACATATAGAACTGGTATTCAAGCGCTCAGCTACAACACATTTCTCTTTATCATGATAAATGCTTGCTGAAAGGCGCAATTTTGGCTTGAGTCTGCTCCCTGCTTGAAAGAAAATTTTGCTTCAGTGATTTAAGCAAGGCAGAGCACTATGAATATCCTCCCTAATCATGAGCTTGACTTTGACGTTATCTGCAGATCGAACTAGCTGTTTGTGTGGATACAAGCAATTGGAAACTTTATCAGTTTGATGAAGGAAAGCAAATGCTGTTTCAAGTAGCTTTGCCGACCTCACCGATTTCCAATCACCATTCCCATTTTTAAATGTGCACATAGTACTTCAGTAATGTAACTGGATTTTAATTGGTTCTGAATAAAACCCTTAGTGAAGAGAAAGAATGGGTTTATACTCTTCTCTCTGACTATTTTTTTCTCCTTTTACTCTTGTTATGTCAAGCATCAGTACAATAGTGCAGGCATATGCATCACCTTAGATGGATCCCATCATCTCACAGACAACAAATATGATGGAGAGAACAGTACTTTTCTTTCTAGTCTTTCTTAGATTTGTTAACTGTCTGTATAGAGATTGTAACAATAAATGGTAAAATAACCTTATGGTAGAAATCAATATATTTCACAGTCTAACATTATATTATACATTTCCTAATATTTCCATCTCTGTAGCATGGGCACTTTATTGCATTTGGCTGAAGGATTGGGAAGGTTATCTGGGTAAGATTTGTTTTCTACCTCCCTGCAGACAAACCCATACAGACTTGAATTACCTAAAAAATCCCACAGAAACAGAAAGCCACAGCTAAATATCGGTTGGCTAAATTGTCATAGTTTCATTAGAGGAAATAGTAAAAAAGTGGTTTATGTGATCAACAGAGCTAAAATATTTCCAAAAGCAAGAAAGTGAAAAATGGCAAAGCATAGTCTGGAGACACAGACTTGTAATGGCATTTAGAAATGCCCAGAGAAGCAGCACATTAAAGAGGTGAAGTAAACAACAGCTTAGTTGGTCAAATAAAGGGTCTTCTTAAAAGAGATGTAGCCATACACAAATAATGAGATAGAAAAGGGAAATAAAAATAAAAGACCATGTATCAAATCTTATCATTAGCATATGGAGAGAGAAAAATGAAAGAACATCTCTCCCTCCTTCACTACAAAAGCAAGACAAACAATTCCAGTCTGTCCTCCAAAAGCTATCCAACTAAAAAGTAAAATCCTGAAAGACACAAAGCAGTAGTTCTGCTTCTTCTTTTTACTTTTCTTACTTCCTTAATGCCATATCCCATCAGTTTCGACTTTGTCAGAAACGGTGATTAGAGGAGGCAAAAAAAACCAAAACAATTCTTCTGTTATCCTCTGAAACTTCAAATCAGCAGTGACAGTGAATGAAACACAGCATTTTTCACTTTTTAAGATTGATATTTATAAATTTACAAGGCCTTCCTAATCATGCCTCCGGAACTTTCACAAAAGGGGAACATCACAGAAATAGCAAATATCTGAACGCACCTAGTTCTGTTTTGACACAAGCCAAGGGCTTCAGTGCATACAAACCATCTCAAGAGTTGCAAAGAAGTAATTAAAAACACCCAAAACATTAACTCCAAATGTTCTTTGGTTCCATTTGTTTCATAGGCATTTAGTGATGTTCACTAACATCAGACACTGGTGGATTCTATTTGTTTTACAAGGAATATTCTTTAGAAAGGTGATAGAATCGTAGAAAGCTTTGTGTTGGAAGGGACCTTTAAAGGTCATCCAGTCTAACCCCTTTGCAATGAGCAAGGACATCTTCAACATGATCAGGTTGCTCAGAGCCCCACCAAGCCTGGCCTTGAAGGTTTCCAGGAATGGGGCATCTACAACCTCTCTGGGCAACCTGTATCACCATCTCACCACTCCCATTGTAAAAAATTTCTTCCTCATTTGTCTTACAGAAATATATAGCAATGAAAACTTTCTGAAGGGAAGGAAAAAAAATACTTATACAATTTTTTGGTATTTTGAATTCCCAGAAATCAAAGTTTAATAGCCATTAGTTTATGAGAAGCTACAAACGTTTATGTGATGCTACATTTATTCCCCAGTCCTTCCTAACTGACAAAATAAAATGCAACAGGAAACATCTCTGCTGCTAATACCAAAACCAAACTGCTAAATAAAAAGTAATATGAAGTCCTTTGGTTGTGGGTCATATAATTAAGAATATGATTTTAATACAACTCTAATTCTTAAGCCTCTGATACTGCTACTTTCTATAACAGAAATATACTGGCTTTTTTCCTTCTCTGCTGTGTTTCTAAAGTAGCAATATTCATGTAAAATATGCCACACTCTACATACGTGCATTGCATAGATTTCTGATTTATGCTATTTACTTTTTAGTTAACTACATAATCTTTACATTTTACAAATCCAACTTCTCAAACAGATCAGTTTTGGAGAGCTAATTGTAGGAACTGCATATTTCTAAAACAAGGTCAAGTTTAATACAAAACACGAATGTTGAAAATTTATGGCTATACCCTAGATAGTTTTTTTTCTGAAAGCCTCTATAAATGTAAATATACTTTTCACTTGGCTTTGGTTCCCTTATACTGTTGTGTGGGAAAGCAGGATGAGCTTTCTGGACTGATTTATGGGGTTCTCGCTATCAAAGAGTTTGCAAACTTGTAACTTAAATGCTACAGTAGATAATGAAAACAAACAA
Organism: Phaenicophaeus curvirostris; assembly: GCF_032191515.1. Lineage (NCBI taxonomy): Eukaryota > Metazoa > Chordata > Aves > Cuculiformes > Cuculidae > Phaenicophaeus > Phaenicophaeus curvirostris. The sequence continues at coordinate 74,413,428 of NC_091395.1, forward strand.
ACAAACCCAAAACCTGTGTATTGCTCTTTAATTAAGTTTCTTATTGCAGTCCCATAAACTCAATGCTTTTCTTCAACAGTGTAAGCAAGGAGACAAAGAACTACAAGAGTACTAAAACAACTCCAGAGAGAAAACAGGATGAGAACAGCAGGAAGCCACAATCATTTTGGGGCTGGCATCTATAGCAAAGTAGATGGCAATATATAGGCAACGCAAAAAGAGTTTTAACACTTGGGGTAGTTTTTAATGTATACACAGCAGCCCTGCGGAGAAGGGCTTGGGGGAGTTGGTTGATGAGAAGCTCGACATGAGCTGGCAATGTGTGCTTGCAGCCCAGAAGGCCAACCGTGTCCTGGGCTGCATCAAAAGAAATGCGGCCAGCAGGTCAAGGGAGATGATTCTCCCCCTCTGTTCCTCTCTTGTGAAACCTCATCTGGAGTATGGTGTCCAGTTCTGGAATCCTCAACATAAGAAGGAGATGGAGCTGTTGGAACGGGTCCAGATGAGGGCTACAAAGATGATCATAGGGATGGAGCACCTCCCATAAGAGGACAGGCTGAGAGAGTTGGGCTTGTTCAGCCTGGAGAAGAGAAGGCTCTGAGAAGACCTTATAGTGACCTTCCAGTACCTAAAGGGAGACCGCAAGAAAGCTGGGAAGGGACTTTTACAAGTGCCTGCATTGATAGGACTAGGGGCAATGGCTATAAGCTGGAGAGAAGAAGATTTAGGATAGACATAAGCAGAAACTTCAAGATGACGGTGGCGAGGCCCTGGCACAGGTTGCCCAGGGAAGCTGTGGCTGCCTCATCCCTGGAGGTGTTCAAGGCCAGGTTGGATGGGGCTTGGGCAGCCTGATCCAGTGGGAGGCGTCCCTGCCCACGGCAGGGGGGTTGGAACTAGAAGATCCTTAAGATCCCTTCCAATCCAAACAATTCTATGATATTATGATAGCAACAGCTGTAAAAATAAAAACTAAAAAAATTGCTTGTGATTCTTTTAAATGCATGTATAGCACTCCTATAATTATGGACACCATTAATAACAGTCATCATCATCATCATCCAATGTGTGTTTGCACACTAAATATTTTCTAGATTATTCAGATCTGGATTTTCTTTTTAATTTATTATTACTTGTGAGGCATTCTTTAATATTTTGCAGATTCTACACTTTCCTATTTTATATACCAAACAGTATCATTACATCTAGAGGTTTTATTCCCTACCATAATGGTAATGGGTTGATAAGTCTGCTAAATCAATCTTGCAGAGAATTGTCAACAGTTAAAAAAAAAAAAATAGAGGAAAAGAGGAATAAAGTTCAATACATTTCAATTCTTATTGTAGGAGGAATTCCTTTAAAATTTAAAATAATATTTGTTTATCTGTCTCATAGACTACAATACGCCCTGAGTTGTGTGTCATAGAATAATAGAGTAGTTTGGGTTGGAAGGGACCTTTAAGGGTCATTACTCCAAAGCCCGAATGTAGAGCTGCCGAGGAAAAAAAGTAGTGATGTTATGAAGCTCAACAATTCAATCTTCTAGTCACATTGGAAAGATGATTATCTTTAAAATATTATAAACAGGTGTGGGTTTTAGTCCCATACTGACTTCAGGACTGTGACCTTCACAAAAAGAACTAGCAATCTCACAGTCAGTACAACTCATTCACGATACCAAGGAGACTCATCAATGATCAGAACTGAATTCCTCTGATTAAATTCAAAACACAAAATCAGATTTTCACTATGCATTTTCTTGTGCCTTCCAAGGATCATAACCTAAATTCTCTTTGGTAATTAAAGAATACAAACCCCCTTTTTCAAGACATATTATCCCACAGTAGCCACTTGAGATAGAAACTAGGCCAGATTGTAAACTAACAGTGCTGTTCCAACAACCACTGTAATGACAAGAGTAAACTGGAAAGAACAACCAGCAACAATGAATAAACATGGCAGTATTAAGAGTCAAAGTAAGACTTAAAAATCACAATATTGTATTCAATGAAATGGTAATGCTATAAGTTTAACTGTTAAGAAGAGTAGCATAATGATGTAAGAAATCAATGATGGTTATGTGAAATAACCACATTTTAAAGACTCCCTCGCTGACGTGGCAGGTTTTAGTGGAAGTCAAGAAAGCCAAAAAGAATATAACCTTACTTGAAAATAATGCACCACACACACATATATACTACTAAAGACTTATAAAAGAAAATAGCTATGAAAAAGTTTCACTTAGTAGTAGATATTCCATTATACTACTGTATTAAAAAAAAAAACCAACTATTCATCCTATTCCTAATTTATCATCTGGGGGATGGCAAACTGAACAAGCCTAGGCAAGTACATCAAGCTATTTTATCGAGGGATATTTTGTGTTTTGATTGAAAAATAAAGAGACCTGTGAGAAATCAGAAAAAATACTTTCCATTAGGGATTTACAAAATCTCACCTTACTTCAGTAATACAAAAGAAGACATTGTGGGTATGAAGCAGTGTTCAAGCTTATGAATGTGTCCAACTTCCATCCTCCGTGCTTTGATGGAAGCTAAATTCACAGTAATCTAAAGAATCAAGATCCTCAATGAGATCAAGGAATGTGTATCCTCACTACTGCGAATAAGAAAAGCCAGGCAAAAATCACTTATTCCGCCTCAAATATCCTATAAACATTGCCAGCTACTTCTGCTGAAGGCTCTCCCTGCCTTACACCAAAGACTCAAGATAAACTTTACTTGTGAACTGGCATTCTTGTGACTAAATCCAAAATATCCTTGTAAGACATAAATAATAGTCACTTTTGTTACTAACAATCTAAATCATTATGGTCTAATTTGATAGTATAATTATGCTAAAAGTACCATCATTTATAAAGAGTAAGAAGATGTTTTTGTTCTAATATCTCTTCGTATCCCTGCATTGAAGGTATCGGCTCTTTAAGATGAGGTCATAATGCAGACACTCAGTCAACAAGAAAAAACCAATTTATCTGCCATCCCCATCAAAAAGAAATCAAGGTGAAAATGAACAGGATCATCCGGCAACAGCAGACGGGTTATGATAGCTCACCATAGCTTATGTAATATTTTTCCAAAAAGGGGAAAATCAGAAAAAATCATTCTTTTTATCATTATATATATTGATCTATACTTTTTCTACTCTCACATGCAGAGAAAATAAAAAATACCCTTCACTGCAAAGAATCAGCACATTGCAGATTTATGAGTGTCTCATATTTCTACAGGAAACATCAAAAATACTTCACATACCAAAAGTTAAAATGCTGTCTACAATCTACTCACTTTAACAGATGGGCTGTTTGTAGTACAGAAGAAGGGAAGGAAGGAAATGAATTATATCAAAGCACAAACCACAGCTTTTGTGTGACCGGCTGTTCAGTGATACACAGAGCCCCAGATAACATACACATCACTCCTGCTCAGGTTCTAGAATATTCAGTGTTTTTCAGAACAAATTTGCCTCTTTCTGGGAAATGGTTATAAAGGGAAAAGAATCACAAGGAACTGTTCTTCTGTTGTTAACAGTTTTTACACACAAAGAACACATAGTCCTGCCCCTTAAGTACCTAAGTCACCTAGTAGCTGATATCTACCTAGCTGTAACTATTTTTTTAACGTACAGAGTAACTATTTAATTACTGCTTATTTTCTGGAGTACTGATAAATGAGAATAATAAACAAACAAATGAAAGAGGATCTACAGAAAAGTTGGGGGGGGGGGTGTTGCTCTTTATCAAGGAGTGCAGGGATAGGATGAGGAGAATGGTTTTAAGCTGAGAGGGGAGATCTATACTAGACCTTAGTAAGATTTTTGTTATTGTGATGGTGGTGAGGCACTGACCCAGGTTGCCCAGAGAAGTGGTGGCTGCCCCCTTCCTGGAGGTGTTCGAGGCCAGGTTGGATGGGGCTTTGAGCAACCTGATTCAGTGGGAGGTGTCCCTGCTCATGGCAGCAGGGTTGGAACTAGATAATATTTAAGGTCACTTCCAACCTAAACCATTCTATGATTCTGTATCAGTATGTCATTTTTTAGACTCTGTAGATTAGATGTAAAATATGTCTTAGGTGGTGATGGTTCTGTTGCTTCCAAGAGCTGCAGAGCTGCACCCACTGGGGCACCCGAAATGCACACACACTAAAACTCATTTGGGTATCCTAAAAATTACTTCCACAATTCCAACACATTCTATCACACAGAAGTACCTTCAGGAACGCCAGCTTTTCTGCAAGCTCCTGTTGCATCCCTGCAAAGTTCTACCACTCACACTACCCCCCCACTACTATGAGATTCACTGTATTTGGGAGAGCATGTGAATCTTTCTCAAAGCTCTCCCTACCCCAGCTGCCTCAGCCTCCTTACTGATCTCACAGGCTCTGTGTGCACACACTTCTTGGGCTTCCCAAAGCAGAAAAGGCAGGGAGATCTGCAAAAGAGGCTCAAAAGCACATAAAAGGATTACAGGTCAGATATTTCCCATAAGGAGGATAGTCAGAGGTGCCTGGTACCTGGAATAAGCTTTATTTATGGAAGAAAAATAAAGTTTTGTGATGTTGTAAGAAAGGACAGCGAATAAGGGGGTCTAGGACATAAGAACTTTACTCTTGGCAAATATAAACCATATTGGGAATTCTCCATAATAGCTTCAGGTAAGAGACAGGTCAGCACACTTCTACTATAAATAACATTTCTGGATCCCTGACATCCTTTAACAGTTTAGAAACCATCCAATTTTGTTTCTGAGACTGCCTTAAAGTACTCTAAAACTTACTTACCTACAGGGCACCTAACAGCCTGTAATACACCTGTGCAAATAACACTAAGCCACCACTTGATATAGCACAACCAGAATTAGGTGTTAGTCTTGATGAGCATTAAGACAGGCCCCAAAAGAAAGTTTCACAGTTTACTTCTTCTGATAACATTCATGTATCTTGCATGTGTTTAATTTCTTTCTCATAGCTTCCAAAGTTCATTTTAAAACAGATCATTAACCGAGAACCTCAGAATTACTGTGATATTTCATGAGCTACTTAACATCTTACCATACAAGCTGATGAACCATTCAAAGCCACAATAACATAACTAACTATGATTTAAAATTAAATGCCCAAGAACATTGTAACGTATCTGCTGTAATAACAAAAGCAGATTTGTTTGTCCAAAGCTGGCTGTTGCTTTTTTTCCTCCAAAGCATGGCCTCAAAGTACAAAATAACACTGGGTCATCCTCCAGGCTTTCACACCACACTGCATGCTGCTGTCTATAAATAAACTATACCAGAAGAAAATGATAATGCTTTAAAAAATAGTTTAAGGTAAAGCCTAGGATGCTGTTTCTTCCACATAACCCCTCTTCCAGAACAAACAACCTGTGACAGCTTTCTTTTTTTCAGATTTTATCTTACCTCATTAATGAGAAAAGTTTGACTAATTGGAAAGTCAAACTTCACACTTACTTTCCTTTACCTGTTGTCTTTCTAATCAATCCATAGATTTTCAGATTTCTATTTGCATTACTCAAAATGACAAAGTGATGCCTGTCACTGGACAAGTGTCTGTCTTAATATAACATATGGCATGATATCTCATAGTTGGACTATATTTAACAAGAAACTACCTACTGAAATCCTCTGTTGTCCAAGACCTGCATTAGAAAAATGTTTCTGTGAAATTCAGTAATCTAATGAGCCTGTTTGATTATCTAAATTCAAAAGAAGTCTCCAAAAATATTAAATCACAAAGCACTTTTCTATCACTTTATTTTGCTGTAAGTAGAGAAAACCTGAATACTTCCCAGTGCACAGAAATAATCAAATTTATGAAACTACATCCATTTTCCCAAGTTAAAACACTCATGACAACCTGCTATGAGCAGTCCATATCTTATTTAAGGAAACAGGTGAAAGGAGATTCACACAACCTGAGAAACAGGGACAGATTGAAGCCTTAGACACTCATGTCTTTATCCTTCTACCTCAGAGAGACCTCCAGTGAAAGCATCTCACACGTGGAAAGCCTCCAAAAGCACCTGCAACCCTTCCTCTTGACCTCTCACTCCTGCCTGCCCCTCTCAGGATCGGCTTCCTCTGATGAAGATACTCTTGTTAAGGATTTAATTTTTATATATATATATATATTTTTTTTTAAGCACAGCCTAAGTCTTTGCCATGTTCAGAAAGCATTGCATGTGTGGCCTAATACTGTTTATTGTCTGTGGACTCTTTTCACTGATTTCATATCTTCATGATGCTTGAAACTCAAGGCACTACACCATGTAGTCACTCACAAGGGGGCAGTTTTCCTTCACCTCATTTATTTAGCAACCACACAAATGGAAAATCCACTCACACAATAGAATAGTTGTTTGGGATTTTTAAAAGAAGGAGAATGAAAGATGGTGTGCTCTGAATAATCCCATTTTGCCCTTCCATATTAAAATTCTGTAAAGACTCCCTCCCACCCATGATTAATCTCATTATTCTTCAATTAATTTGGGAAGACCAGCAACTCATTTTATACTACCATAATTATTTCTATAATGCTAGCAAAAGCAAATTACCTTAATACATTACAAATTAACATATAGTGGCCCACACTGAAGTTTTTCCCTCTAATAAAGCACACGTGCATTAAGGAAATCTGAGGAATGTCACTAACATTGCAAATGAATCCAGACAAAACGGAGAAAATGCATGTCAAATCTGCAAACTTATTTTCCCCATCATCACATCCCATTAAACAGATAGCTGTAACTTTATTACTCTTTCTCATTTTTTTCCCAAGCATCCACTTCTTATTTTGATCCCTTGTTTGTTGTTAAAATGGCAGTAATGTTTTACAGAAATAGCCTAAAATTAAGGCATTGTGCTTATTGCTGCAAGTTTTCAATTCTTTCTTCGATATCCTTTTCCAACATAACAATGAAACCTCCAGAAAATCTAATTTTCAGAGTAATTAGCAAATTGTATTAAAACCAAATTAAACCGATCCACTCCAATTTGTCAATATTAGTCAGCTGTAGCTAACTGTCAGCCAGAGGTCACTGAAAGATAATAAACAATGTGACATCAACATAAACTCGTCATGTTGTATTTCAGTGCTGCCGTTGGCAGCTGTGAGCACCAATGTAGATACACTCTCTGGATACCACAGAATCACAGAATAACCAGGTTGGAAGAGACCCACCGGATCATCGAGTCCAACCGTTCCTATCAAACACTAAACCATATCCCTCAGCACCTCATCCACCCGTGCCTTAAACACCTCCAGGGAAGGTGACTCAACCACCTCCCTGGGCAGCCTGTTCCAGTGCCCAATGACCCTTTCTGTAAAGAATTTTTTCCTAACGTCCAGATACATTCCACTCTAGTGCCATTTTCCTACTAAGAGCACAGCAAATTCCAAGACAAAAAAAAAATTACCAAAGCACTTAACTGAAGGCGAGCTCTGTGTAGGTTTGGATTTGACCTCGTTCTTTTCAATTCTGTGAAGATGCAAAGCAATTCCCTAACTGCCCACCTAAGGTTAATAAGCTGTACTGCATGACATATCACAACATCTTTCTTCAAAGATATTATTCAGTTGAATATGAGCATCGCCTCTACATTTTTTAAAACAACTTATTAAATAGCACCCAGTTGCTAAACATTTTATGAAAAAGGATAGGTTAGAAAGATAATCATATACAAACTGAATTACCAGAGTATTCTTTCTTAAAGAATAAACTAACAGAGTAAAATATATATTTGAGGGCTTAGCATCTCTTGAGACAGTAGTAGATGCAGCAGTTCACATTCTAAACAAAGAAAATGGTCATTAAATCAGCAAAAGAGCAAAAAAGGAGAGACCATTATTTTGTAACTGGGCTACTAATCAAAACATTAGGAGTTCTACAATAGGTTGATCAGGTAGGACATTTAAAGGAACAACAATAATTGCTACTTCATACAATATCTAATTAATTTCAGAAACTCATTGTTGCAAGGAAGCTCAAACATATTAGTAGGTTCAATAAGTCTTTAGAAAAATATGTGGATTATAGGTCCACTGATGGCTATTAAAACAGTGATTCAGATGCTAATTTCAGCTCAGGAAGTTTCTAAATCATAGCTGTGTGGAAGCTGGGAGGATATAGCAGTGCAAAACTCACCCCACGCTTTCCTTGCTCCTTGCACTCTTTGCTAGAGCATCTGCTTGCTACCAGCAAATATCAACATTAGAATGTTGAATTAAAGGTCTATGGGTCCATAATAACAGTTGCGCCTCAGCTTTGGGGTTTTTTTTGTTTTTTATTTTCTTTTTCAGAACCTCATTTCACTCTTTGTGTTTTGGGTTTTTTTTTTAAAAAAAAAGTGCATTTTTTTCCTTTTAAAAATAAAAGGAAAACTTTGAGCCCTCTATTTTCAAATAGCTGGCAAGAAATGAAAACTGTACTTTGCATGACTTTCTTTCTTAATAAAAAAAAAAAAAATATCTGCTCGTCTGGGTTTTGGCAGGGAGGTTGGAACTGGAAGATCTTTAAGGTCCCTTCCAACCCAGACTATTCTATAATTCTAAATAGAAATGGCAATAATAACTTTTTAGTCTGTGTGAGAGAATTCTATTACTCTCCAATTATAACCCAATATATTTTCTTTTTAGTTATTTACCAATTGGTAGCCTATCTGCATAAGTGAACCCTAAATCCACTCCAGTTTAATTAAACTTTGCAATGAATAAGAATGACACACAGAGTTTTGGTTATAATATGCAGAATTGCAATATCTTTCTGAATGCTTGAATTGATGTAGGCCATTTCTACTGGAGGTGGTAGTAAAAGTTCTCACAAAATCATATTAATTTCAAGAATTAAACTAATATATGTCCTAAACATTTTTTTTTTCACAAGCAAATTCAACAGTCAAAATATAAAGTCCTAAAAGTAAATATTTAATATCATAAATTTTCAGTACCTTGTTAGCACAATTATATTTTCTGGTTAAGATAGAAAAATAATTATCCATCAATCCCAGGAAAGTGATTTTTTCTGCATGTGTACTCTTGAGACAAAGTAGAGAATTTAATTTTGCAGATTACTCACTACAAGAAAAGGGATATAAAATGCAGTAAATCAAATTATGAGTAATAACGCTGACTTTTCTTTTTTTTTTTCTTTTTTTTTTTTAGTATTTTCATTTTTTATTTTAGATTTGTAGTCACAGCTTCTTAAAACCTAATCGTGTTATTTCAACATATAAGAAACAACACCTGGCACTTAGAATTCTGTATTATTTGTGAATTCTTTTGAAAATAACAATGATTTGATTCATGGGCATCAGGCGGAAACTACTAGTCATAACATGACAGTGAAGAGAAAAAATGTTTAACTGGAGGAACAGAGTTATGATACGTGACTCCAAAGCTGGAGTGGGGTGGAGTAGAGATTCATCCTCACAAATGTCTCTCTATAGATAAAGCTCCATAGAGAAAGAACTTGGGAACCAAGAATGACTGCACATCTGTATTTTCCATGGAGGTGTTCAAAGCTAGGTTGGATCAGGTTCTGAGCAACCTGATGTGGTGAAAGGTGGTGCTGCTGAAATTAGATGATTGTTAAGGGTCCTTCCAACCCAAATCATCCTATGATTCTAGGACTTTAGTTTGCACCTCTGTTGGTTTCCATTTACTGCACTTTTAATAGCATGGTGTGGTTTTCACATATATGAACTGGACACATTCCAGATAAAACTAAACCAAGGGGTGTTATTCAGAAGCTCCAGACACTGCCAAGTGTTCATGCATGAGTCCAGTCTAGATCTAAATCATCACAAACATTTCTGACACGGGTATGATCTGGATGTTGAGTCCCCAGTGCCAACTAATTTGTCCTATTGCTGTATTTCTTTTCCTAAAGGTCTACTCCTATCGCACAACTCTCCACCAGGATTTTCTCAGTTCTGATGCCAGAGTCTTGCTTTACCCCAAAGTAACATGAACTTTATTTTGCTATCAGTTTTGTAAGGTAAAACTGCTGCCAAAGGAAGCTGGATCTATCTTTTTTTTCTTTTGGTGATGTGACTTTGTCACTACAAAGGCAAAAGGAAATTCTTCAGTTTTGATAAAATCTTACCAGAGATTTTTTTTTTTTTAAGACCTTACACTTCTTGTAAGATTGAAGTTGATTTATACTAGTAAAGCTACAGAGAGAATCTAACCCTCACTCTATAGAGAATAATGTAGCTTATGAAAATTCAAAAACATAAGGAACAGATTTACCAAAACGTGTTAAATTGTTACTTCAGTGTTCGACAAATAACCATTTGCTGCTTACTACCAACAAAACACACACATATGCAAGGCATCAAAAATATTAAAATATTAGGAAGTAGAGACAAACAAGTAGGACAGAAAAAAAATTGTGTTATTTTACTGTTATGGAAGTTCTTCACCATTCTACTGTTTGCCTGCTGATGGCTCAGTTTATCTTCTATGCTTCCATTCCCTTTCCATGATGTCTCAATTTTTGATCAGCCTTAAGGTTCAATTCAACAAGTCCTTTTCTCTCCAGCTGTTGGGAATTTAGCTATGATAAAGGAGAACAGAACCTGATAGTACTGAAGGAACAGAGGAATATAACTAACTAAAGATTAGAAAGTCTCCCTTGGAGCTGTAACTTAGAAGAAAGGTAATTTCAAAGAACATGCCTTCAGTGATATAAGTACGGATTCTTTCTGTACTGAAGAGAAGTAAACTGAGGGAAACCAAACACTGGAAGAGTCCCAGTGGATGTTCTGGTTTGAGCTAAAGCAGAACAAACTCTCCAAGCCTCTTCCAAGTAATTTCAGTTTCTGAAAGTTATCAACAGGTTTTTCAGATGGTGTCTGCCTCAAGAAGTGATAATAGGGCATTGATATGTATGTATGTTCTTCCTACATATAGCAAGACCATCCTAGAACTGGTGGAATGTCTTAAGTCAAAGGGTGGAAAAATATTCACACCTGCAGGGAGTAAAGGACAGAAATGGTGACCCACAACTGACCAATAACGTATTCCATTCCATGTGTGATACTCAGTATAAAGCTTAGGGACCACAAGGCTCAAGCCTTCTTCAATGTATGATGTCTAGTGAGGACCTTGTCCATCCTTCTGCTTCCAATCTCCATCCATACATTTCTTTATCCAGTTCCTGACTGCAGCTCATGTCTGCCACCGAGTCTAGTCCAGGACTTTCTCTGTGCCTGCTCTGCAGCATCAGCAGTGACCTATTGGTCACCAGGAAAGGTCGATTTGGTTTTACATCCTTGTATATATTTTTTTTTTAATTTTCTTATCAATATTATTTTCCTTTTTACCATTATTATTTCCTTAAAGCTTTCGTAGCTTTGGTTTCCAGCCTATAGGTTTCTCTCTCTCATTTCCCTTTCCCTTTGTAGGGGGGAACTGGGACAACAGCTCAGTTCAGCTGTTGACCTGGCCAGGAGTGTGGGGCTAATCCAGAGTAGTGGAAGTGTTGAAGAATGGGAGATTTAAAAAATAAAAAAAAAAGTCAAAGCAAAAAAAAAAAAAACAACAAAAGAAAAAACCCAAACCAAAAGTAATATTAATCTGGTTTTGAAAACAAGAGAGGAAAGTAAAGAAGCAGGAAGCTAAACAAGATGTTTCAGTGAAGAAAGGAACTCAACAAAGCATTTCATTTAAAGTGTCAAGTACATGCAAATAATAAAGCACTTATCCTGATCTTTGAACAGTTTCAAAGATGTCTATTAAACCAAACCTGAATGCATTACAAGTTGCACTTGTGAAATCTGAAGCTTCATTTTGAAGACTAAGCAAAGACAAAAGCAAAAATTTGTTGAAATGCATTACTTGTCCACTACTTCTGAAACACTGTAATTGTGCTTACTCTGTATTCCTGCATGCAACATTGAACTCATCAGGCTGCTGCCAGGTTTTCATTCCATATTGTATATTATTGAAGTGTAAAACTGCTGAATATGTTCCAATGTGATTTTAATCCTATCATAGAAAATGTTCCAAGCTGATGTAATCAAATGTTTTTAATTATAGCAATCAAACGTATTACCAGTTTACTGTTGCTAACCCATAGTCAGTACACAAAACTCTTCCTGAACTACACCATGGACTGGCAGTGTCTGCTATTTATACATTACTTAGTTCAACCTTATGGCAAAATGCCTCTTTCATTTCATGTACAAATATTTTACTCTCCCTTCACCGATTACCTTAGGAAAAAAAAATACTTTAATGGAAATTTACACTTGATATAATTTTCATCAAAATAAAGACAGATAATTTCATAGTAAATTTAGAAAACAAAGTTATTCTTTGCAGATTCCCATTATGGATCAGGAAATACTACCCTGAAGAGAACTATGCCAAATTTTGAAGCGCATGTAGAGCCAGGCACCTCCTCACACTCTATGCAAATCTCCAGGAGGTAAATCCACCCTGTCAACTCAAACGGAGTTTGACTGATGTCCAGGAAAAGCCTAAGCCCAGCTAAACTAAGGTTGTCCAAAGAGACAGTCCACCCTTGCGGAGAGTGTGAGAGGACAAGTTCCTCAGCAACGCAGTCTAACACTGAAGGTAGCTTTGCTTTGGCCAAATTTGAATCCACTGTTCCTTCCATCCATCCCTGATTCACTCTTAGTGCAGTGATGGTTCTTCATAAGCATCAAATCCTTGTGCTGATGCTGAGGGGAAAAAAAACCCCACCTAACTCAATTAGGAGGATAGAACAAGAAATAATGTTTTTAAACCAAAGGAAAGTAGATTTAGACTGACTGTAAGGAAGAAATTGTTTACAAAGAAACACTGGAACAAGTTGCCCAGGGAGATAATGGAGGCCCCATCCCTGGAAACACCCAAGGCCAGGTTGGATGGAGCCCTGAGCAACCTGATCTGGTTAAAGATGTCCCTGCTCCTGCAGGAGGTTGGATTAGATGACCTGTGAAGATCCCTTCCAACACAAAGCATTCTAAGATTCTATTACACTGCTGCGAACATAGTTCACAGCGAGAACTTCTAAGAGAGCATTAACTTTCCTTGTTAGGTACATTGAGTTTGATTATTTAAATAAATCATAATTTCTTACTAATCAGGCAATCTTTGCAGCACAATATAACAAGAAGCTGCCATAGTTACACAAGTGAATCAGTTTGAGGGGGCTGTGAGAGTTGTCATGATATTAGGAATTCTATTTAGGGAAATAATTATCCACACATGATGAAAATGATCAATCACTTCAGAGTTAGTAATAAATGTGCAGTGTTATATGGCTCATTAGAATCCATGATGCAGATACAAAACAGAAAGTTTCTTAGTTACTGATAGTCAGAAATACTGCAATATAGCTTTGCTCGACTGAAGCAGACAGGAGCTCTGCAGAAAAAAAGAAAACATCCTCCTTTTATCCCAAAATAGTGTCAGGACTCAGGATTCTTAAACTGTTGCAAGGCTATAAAAGGAAAAGCCTCATCACCTGTGATACATTCAGAATATCTGGCAGCATTGTGAATATAACTGCCCCCTCAGCTAGCATGAAATAATAGACATGCCTGGCAGGACAACTCAGACCCTATGGGTGACATAAGCACTGGAATAGTCACAATAGGATAAGATCAGCAAGCTCCTCTAAGGACCTAGTGTTAGGTAATTTTAGCATTTCAAAAGCTCAGGAATGGTATTCATTGACAATACTGACATAAAAGACTGAGTCATTGACAGGGACTCACTTGCTCATTGACAAAGACTTTCAAATACTTTCCCCAACTGCATTATACCCTGTAGCTACAGTTTGGAAAATTGTAAGTCAAGAAGAGGACTTAATTCAAACAGATCAGGACAAATCTTGGGATACCAGCACCTGAATACAGAAACAGCAAGGTTAGCGGTGGCAGGAGCAGCCTTTTCTTCTTACCACAGACAAATCCTTGTCTCTTAGAAATCATATTTTTAGTTGTTAAAGTGGTTAACTAATTACAAGGACAGCTGAGTTTCTCTGTAATGGTCCTGTTTTGTGACATGAATTCACCTCCATTCACAATGGATTTTTTTTTTCAATTACTTTTGTTTGGGGTTGATTTTTTTTTTAAATGTGGGAATGGGTATTCAAATATGGCTCTTCCAAATCCAAACCAGTTTCTCCATCAGATATTAGATTCATGTTTTTCTTGAGTGAGATGGCTTTCTGGTGATTTTTGTCCATTGCTGGCTGTAACTACATTAATAAGCAGTGTAGCGTAATAGCAACAGGAGAAGCTGAGACAAATGCAAGATTTTACAAGGTTCGTGAAATTATAAATTGGATAGGGAAGAACTGACAGAATCAGTCCTAGAAATTCAAAAGCAGGATTTTTTCAATCATTGCTATTTTTTTTTTTTGAGCAATTAAAATTTGCCCAAGGAAAAGTAAATCTAACAGCAAGTTTTGAAAAGGAAAAAACAAAACAAACAATGACAAAAGCTACAGTGTACTGGCTACTAAGATCAACCCTTGCTGACACATAAGGTTTTTGGGTTACATTAATGGCAGAAGAAACAAAGAGATGGATCAGAAGTTAGATTTGTCCATAAACATACTCATAAAAACAAATTCACTCTTTAAAGCCCCCAATAAACAAACAAAAGAATCCCATTGTAGATTCATGCCCCAAAGTTGGATTTGGATTTGTATGGTGAGAAAAACTACATATTGATTCGGGACTTTTATTCTTACCTCCAAGAAGGAGCATTGCTACCATGACTGCCAAGGGTTTTATCTTATGTGGGCTTGTTAGAAAATTGTAAAAGCAATAATGAAAGATAATAGCCAAGCTTATCATTTTATGAGCTCAATTGCTTATGAAAGAATGTGCATTTAAATAAACTACCTCAAGGCAGGATTATAATCAATTTGTGCCAAAAGGTCAACCATTTCAATTCAGCTGTTTGGCATTTTTAAATTTATCAGTTGGCATTACTTAATTTCTCAGTGACACGCTGGATCTCAAAGTGTCCGCTGAAATGTGTTTAATGAAAAGCTTAGGACCAGATTATCTGACCATGTACTACTCAAAATTAAAAAAGAATAAAAATAGAAATGTTATAATTTAAAAAAAAAAAAATACCATGAGAAAAAATTGAAAGAAGAAATGCAGTTTAAAAATGGATCCTTTAAATTAAAGCCTCTGTAACCACAAAAAAAAAACAGAGGAGAGTGTACCAGAGCAGAGATCAACAGTTGAAACGAGCACCATTCAAACTTATCTTGAATAGCTTCAATTATAAAACATCTTTGACCTCAAAAGACAGAAAACAAAGTCAGGTAACATCTGAAGAAAATTGTAGCTTATCACTTAACATGTTATTTCTCTTACAGTAGGAGAAAGCATAAGGCAACTATCCCCTGAAATATGAGAAGGACCATCCCAAATATACTTTGTTTGAGAAGAAACACATTTAACACATTTTCTCACAAAGTCCCCTAATGGCTGTTAACTTGCTGTTCACTAAAGAGTTCCAATATTTGCAGATTGTTTTAGAAAACTCAGTAATCACCTCCTAAACATGCTACACTAACTAGTATGTGAGGCACTTATAATAACAGAGCTCTGAACTGTGATGTCATTTCCTACTTTCTTCTGTAATAAACTCCATTGTCATCATCATTACTTGTAGTGGTGACCCAGTGTAGACATTTTATATCACACTAGTAAAACACAAGGCTTTAAAACTGTCATTTCTTTGGGAAATGATTTTTTTAAGATCCAATCAGAAGAAAAAAAAAGAAACAGGTTCACCAAGTTAAAAAATGGGTCCTACAAATTTGAAACTCTGTACTGTTTTTCTCTCCTTAATAGAACAAGCTAATACAAAAAGGAACCCATGTATATACAAAAAATATCTTTTTAAATCTTGCTTTAACAAGCTGAATTAACATGCAGGAGATTCCTATGCAGCAGGTTACAGTAAAAAAAATCTGTTTTACTATTAGTATAAGCCTAATTTTAAAAATTAAGGGGGAAAACCCCCTAATGATTTAAAGAGAACAATTTACAATTTAATACATTTAAAGGAATATACTACAACATCTTTCAAAGAAAAGAAAAATACTAATATCCAAGTGCTAGGTCTACAGAAATACAACCTATGCAACACACAGACAGCTAAGTTACCCATAGGTTACTTATATTATTGACAATTCATTACCATCACAAACAGCAACAAAGCCTTGCTTCACGAGAATATCATCTTTCCTTTCCAATTAAGGATTTAAAAATATACTACCTTAATGAAAACATGAATTGCTTCACCTTTAAAAATATATCGGTATCTATGTGTGTTCCTTCACTGAAGGAATTTTTAGTGATACATCCAGGCAGTATCTCAACAGTTCCTTCAGGAATTAACAGGAGGAAGAAAGGGGAAAAAATATCTATTTTACTTAGGTCAGACCGCCTCATGTAGCATCGCATGACTTCTATAGGCTGCCAGGCAACAACACAGTCTGGTAATTCTCATCTCAACTTCCTAAATTTTTCAAATTCAGGGAGCAAAATAGTAGAAAATGTGCATTAATGAGCAGAGCATTCCAATTTGTGAACCTTGCTCCCCAATCTTCCCCACTGGTCCTCTCCTCTAACTCACTCATTTCAATTCTGGCAGGTTTTGTACTTTTAGAGGTTAAATTATTGGAGGAAAAAAAAAAAAGCGAAATCAAAAAAAAAAAAAACCAAACAAAAAAACCAAAACAACAATAAAAGGGGAAAAAATAGAGAAAAATGCATGAACATAGTTCAGTAGTAAATCAACTAGTATAGCCCAAAGGACTGTTAACAGGTATTCATTGCTTTCAAGATATCTTTAAGTGATTTGAATATTGCTTAGCAACACCAACTCTATTTAAAGGGCTGCAACAGCAACATATGCACGAGTAGGTCCAGAAAATAACAGTTTCATGGCATTCATACCCGTGCTTTATCCAGCAAGCTGGGTTTTTCTGTCTTGTGTCCTTCCTCTCAAAGGACCAAGTTCTCATTCCAGAATGCAAACAGAATTGATAGCATCACTACGTAGAAAGAGTAAACTAATGTTGCAGAGACCATGCACTTCTGGCTTAAAAAGGCATAAGAGCACAATTCCTATAAATAGGTTATCACTAAAATTACTGTTTCTACTTTGGCAGGAGAAAGCACCACATTACCAGGTTCTGTCCAGAACATCTTTGAAAATGGATAAAATGAAGGTTTGCTTAACAGGTAGAAGTAAAGAGGAAAAAAAAAAAAAATAGATGCGGTGGGAGTCCTTTTACTATTTCAGATTATGAAAGGGACACTGGAGAGGTGATACGGACACACTCATGTCAGCCTAACTTCTCACACCAGCCTACTTCATTCCCACACAGAACTGGACTATGAAAACAAGATCACAGTTGCCAATACCAAAACGGTGGCAGTAAGGCACGTAACATCTATTTGCTAAAAATCAAGCAGAGAATGGATCTTTGTACACAGCATGGCTTTAGCAGCTTAAAACAATATCATCACTGCATGTGTTTTAGAGTTAAACCATAATAAGGGCTTGAAGAACAGATTCCAGCAACTAAAAAAAGAAAGCACTGATATATATTTTACTACAGAATATAATAGCAGACATCTTCATATGACAAAATATATATAGAATGGAGATCTGGGAATATTATTCTCTCCAAGTGGTAAATCATAGGCATGAAAGGGATGAGAACTTCAGAATTATTGCAAATAGTTTTGCAGAAGAAGCCATTTGTGGTGCATAGTAAGTTTTATTCATTCTACAAAATCCACAAACAATGCTGCAGGGCTGCCACCTACTGGAGCTTGGTAACATACAAATATAAAGACAGGACTGATAAATTAGTGACTGCTGGATGGAGAAAAAGAAGAGGGAGTGGCTGGTTGCAAGGGAAATTGTGATATTTATAGTAAGTGAATCCAGATACAATTAGATTAGATACATGAATCTGAGGGAAAAAAAAATCAACTATATACTCTCCAAGTCCTTCAGAACAAATTACATTTAAGGATTCAGACTTCAGTGATATCTCCACACTTATCAGGAAGATCTTTTTTTCCATCATTTGGGCAATGCTCCAAGACATGTAAAAAAGATTGAAGAGAAAACAGAATACACATCCTAGCCCAGAAGCATTCATCCTAGCATAATGAAACTCAGCTGTAAATCTCTACCATTATCACAGTTATAATACTATGAAAACATCAGAAAAGACATCAATTGAAGTGGGGGTTTTAGTATTTCTACTGAATGGAAAATAGTCTTTTTTTTATACAAACTGATAGAAATAACCTGCATTTCAGGTCTAAAAAGTATAGCTTTTCCAAATATGACAGAATTTCTGAACAAACTCAATATCTAGATATTGATTGACTTACAGCTTAATGTATTGCCACATGCCTTCCCTTTTTCTTTAGTGTTCTGTATGTCTTTCTTTGTTTCTAACTTTTCATCTTGTTCCTACAGTTCCTTTTACTTTTAATGTTTCCATGGCAATGACAGCAAAAAGAAAAGATTAAATATCCTTTGTGTATTTTTTTTTTACATGAAATTTTGAAAGACAATGATGAAAAAAATAACATCACATATCCGCTCAGAATGATGCGAGAGTTGGGACAATAACTCATTATGCAATCACTAAGATTTAATAGCTAACAGCTCTTTGTAAGCTCATCTTCATAAGCATTTAAACTAAGAATAACAGTTCTAAATATATCATGTTAAAAAAATGGAGGGAGAGAAAGTAAGAAAGTATAATCCAATGGAGAGCAAAAGTTAAAGTATTTAACTAGAGCTATTAAGTGTTAGAGCTTATTTTATACCTTCAGGATCACCTCCCAATTACATCCTCCATTTTTTTTTTTTAATTCAAGTCCTTACATTACGTCAGAAAGTAGCAGATCTACACTTGAGAATAAACACAGTTTGTAATCCAAAGTTAAAAAAACAAAAAACAAGAAATGCACTTGGAGGAGCATATCCAACATTTGCATTTTTTAACCCTTCTCAAAGCACAGAGTTCTCCTTCAATTGGTCATTAATTTGAAAAAGAATTCTGCAACCAGGCTGCAACCATCACAGCTCAAGAACCTGGCAGGCGCATTAAAAAGGCAGCTGAGACTTCATGTTACAAATTTAGAAATTTAAAAAAAAAAAAAAAAAAGAATTAATTGTAATTTAACAAAATCTCCCAAAGCACCCATGGACCAATAGTAGACATTCCCCACTCTTTCATGTTAACAAGGACACGCTACACATATTCAATATAACACCTAGAGAGATACAGATGTGTATGACAACGTAAATTAAGAAGAGAACATATCACTGGGGGAACTCAAACTATCATCAAATCACCAGGCTGGAAAAGACCTCTGAGATCATCGAGTCGAATCATACCTATCTGCCACCAAACCATATCTTTAAGTAACTAATCTACCCGTCTTTTAAATTCTTCTAGGGATGGTGGTTCAACCACCTCCCTGGGCAGCCTCTGCCCTGCCTGATGACCCTTTTGTTGACACTTTTTTTCCTCATGTCCAATCTGAACCTGCCCTGGAACAGCTTAAGACCATTCTCCCTTGTCCTATCACTTGGGAGAAGGGACCAACACCCACCTCTCTACAACCTCCTTTCAGGCAATGATAAGGACTCCCCTCAGCCTCCTCTTCTCCAGGCTAAACAGCCCCCGTTCCCTCAGCCGCTCCTCCTATGTCTTGTTCTCCAGCCCGTTCACCGGCTTCATTGCTCTTCTCTGGACACGCTCCAAAGCCTCAATATCCTTCATGTGGTGAGGAAACATCCTTCTTGTGGTGAGTTCATACAAATAACTCTACAAACCCAAGTTTTCCAATATTAAAGTTCTACTGATAAGTTTAAAACAGACCTTGTATAAGAAAACGATAAATGTTAGAACAGTGGGTATTATTAGTGACTAATTTCCATCTCCTGTCTACTACTGCTTACACAATTAACCTACCGACATGAAGATTTCTTATTAATAAGAAATCTGGAATGTGTGTGTCAAAAAGTTTAAAAGCTAATATGATATATTACTTGATTCCTTTCCAGAAAAATAAGCTTCCTGGATTTTTATTACATATCCAACCACCTGTTTAATGTTCCTAACACAGATCTTAAAATTTGAGCAATTCATCTCATATAATAGACTTCTTTTGTGACTAATTTGATTGTTTTCCCCAGTCAGTACTCAGCCAAATGACAATAGGTACTTTTGTATGGAAAAATACGATGTAAGGATATACAGAATTATATTTCAGAATGCAATACACGATATTATAAATGTTTCTTAAGCAGTAAAGTACATCTATGCTTCTTTTCAGGTTTGATGTTTTATTTTCCTCACTTAGATTGCTGGCAGAGGTTTTGCAATTTAAGGAATATGCTTAATTTGGAAACCTTTCAGGCCTCCTTGCCCTCTAATGACATTTCTATGTAGATGGAACTACACAGTTCTATCCCTCTTACTTGAAAAATCTTCACAGTTAGAAGTCATATTAAGGATTTTGTACTGCAGCCTGTGAACTCTTCTCCTTTAGACATTCTTGGCAGAATAAATTTCCACTAAACAGAAACTATTGAAGTCCAGATGCAGTTATTTTCAAAAAATAAAGTTGAACTTAATTGCAAGGCAAAACCAGCATTTCAGAAGATGAATGTTACTTTGTCTAACGTGCACATGTATTGCCTCCTCTGTTTATTAACTTAAAATCTCTAAATATAATACAGCTTATTTCCAAAAATCTCCTTTTTGCACCCAAGTGTCTGCATTATGTCGATCCACTCTATTTTTTTATTGCTCCATGCATCAATCTGCTCAGGCAGTTGACAGCCCTTTCTCCAGATCCCATCCCTTATTTGCAAGATGAATTCCTTAACTGTCTGTTGGTTTTTGATTACTTTCTTTGCCGTCACCTAAACTGCTGTGCACTAAATCAGCATCTAACCATGACAAATTACACTGGCAAATAAGGTTTAAGTGTTTGCTTTTCTAGATCACTACTTTGACTTTAAGCCATTTTGATCTGATGTAACACAGACTGGATTATCACAAGCAGGTGGCCAGAATGGACAGAGAGAAAATACTAATAAAACAACAACATAAATACATTAACACATGCAGAGAGCTGGACTCTGCTGGTCAGTCTGTCTCTTCTGGAGAAGAGAGCCTAAAGATCATCTTGCTCTGACAGATATAAAGCTTTATAGATGTAAATAGAATCATAGAATCACCAGGTTGGAAGAGACACACCAGATCATCAAGTCCAACCATTCCTATCAAACACTAAACCATGTCCCTTAGCACCTCGTCCACCCGTGCCTTAAACACCTCCAGGGAAGGTGACTCAACCCCCTCCCTGGGCAGCCTGTTCCAGTGCCCAGTGATCCTTTCTGTGACTTTTTTTTTTTCCTCATGTTCAGCCTAAACCTCCCCTGGCGGAGCTTGAGGCCATTCCCTCTCGTCCTGTCCCCTGTCACTTGGGAGAAGAGCCCAGCTCCCTCCTCTCCACAACCTCCTTTTAGGTAATTGGAACAAATAATTATTCTGGAGTCCAATTTCCAAAGGGACAAATAACACAAGTGTCCTTTAGGGCTAGGAATACGGATTCCAGCAGCATGATGTAGCTACTAGGATCATTCCTCAAATAAACTGGAGGCCAAAGAAATCATACTCTATAAGAAAAGAAGTAAACAGCTAGGAGTCTGAGAAGGCCAAATGCCTATTAAAAGCAAGAACAGTCATGTCTCAGCCCTAGACACTCAGTAGCCGAGTACAAGAAGCTTTACATGATGCAAGTCCTACCTGACACCTTCTAAAGCCATCACAATATCAGTGATGAGGATGATGCGTCCACCAGGGAAGACAGTCATGCTGGATTATTTTAAACCAGAAAGGTAGCAAAGTCTCTCTGAGAGTGGAAAGTTATCAATCTGGTCAAACATGCTTTTAGGGTATTATAAGAGAATGAATCACAGAATCACAGAATAACCAGGTTGGAAGAGACCCACCGGATCATCGAGCCCAACCGTTCCCATCAAACACTAAACCATATCCCTCAGCACCTCGTCCACCCGTGCCTTAAACCCCTCCAGGGAAGGTGACTCAACCACCTCCCTGGGCAGCCTGTTCCAGTGCCCAATGACCCTTTCTGTAAAGAATTTTTTCCTAACGTCCAGCCTAAACCTCCCCTGGCAGAGCTTGAATCATATCCCATAGAATTTTTCAAAAAGGAAAACAGCCTCTTGCAATAAACATGTGTTTAACATCAGGGCACTCACAGATACATTGACCAAAACTGCACATTCTCATGCTCCTACATTTCATTGAGTTTAAAAATAAAAAAAAAACCAAAAAACAAAAAACCAGAACTGAGAATATATAAAAATAAACTGAACCTAAAGAAAAGCAGGAAAAACCAACATTTAGAGAAGCCCATATCATTCCAAAAAGAATTTATGAAGGAAAACTACATTTGAGGAAGTTTAAACTACTAATTTCAAAAAACAAGAGAAGGCTGTCTATTAGAAATTATTCTTGGTGGTATAAGTGACAGCTTAATTTGCCTATTTAAAATAAATATACTCCAATTCCTTTTTCAAATGTTCTTCTCCCACTCTAAAATGATACAAGGTCATTTAACAACTGGTAGTCAAACATGTTCCAACAATAGCAAAGCAAACTGCTGAGCATTATTGCAAGCAAAAATAATTCTGCCATTCTAAAAAAAGTGGCTGGCAATTAGTGATTTCAGTTGGCCTTTTCCCCAGTGTTTAGCAGAACGTTATATTTAAGCCTTGTTAAAATGTACAGAGATTCTAAAATCTTAAATATAGATTTCCTTGCTAATTCTCTTTCAAAGTCAAATAGATAAAACATAAATGTGGACACAATCTTAGACAAAAGCAATTGAAAGGGCATATTAGGTTATAGAAGAAATCCTTCTATTAATATTGTCTGTATTGCCTTTTGACATTCCAGAGTAGTTCCTTAAACACTGAGGTTAAATCCTATTTCTACATGGGAGTATCTTGAAACTTAACAGGGCCAAGAGAAAACTAAAATAACCAATTTCAGGGTATATTTACATTTAATGAAGTTAAGCTGTTGGCTCCTTCCCCCTCTTAGTATAAACTTACAACTCCTCACACATCGTTATGACACACTACAAAATTCACTGCTTCCTTTGTCAGAAATAATCCATTTATAATTGAGGTCCCGTAGAAAACATGGATGAACTAGAAGATTACCTGAAATCCTTTGAATTATATTCCCAATTCATTTCTAAATTAATCACAACATTTATTTTTAAAATACCATGGCATTAAAAATAAAGTTTGATTGCTTTGCTTTTTCATCAAACTGAATGTAGTATTGGATTCTGCTTTTGCCATTCAATCATAACAAGATGCAAGCGCATCACACACCGACATTTTCTTTTTGTTTGATTTTGTCAAAAAAAGAAGGCACTGAGCTAGGCTACAGTCTTAGAAGCATCTCTCAGATTGTCTTCAAAGGATTTTGATTTTGCTAGAGGAATTGGTGGAGGGCAGAAAACCACAGAGCAACTTCATAATCAGTTTTCTACCCAATTTCTAGAGGAAGAAAGATGGGGGGAGGGGGGAGTTGGAATAAAAAAGTCATAGCAGTAGCGCACAACTATATACCTTGGGTCCATGTATGGGTAGTTAAAAGCTAGACACACATTCTGGCCTGTCTTTTGCTTGCCCTTACTGCATAACTAAAATGATTTAAAGCACTTTTTTTATGGTGAAGTTCCTTCAGGTTCTACAAGCTATACAGCCCACATGGGATAAGGAAACAAAGCGTGGATCCAATTACAGATGTATTATATACTTTTCTTGCTGATACACTCGATAAGGGGGAAAACATCTAGCTATCTTGCATCACTTACCACAGAATTATATTTTAGGAGTTTTATTACTTTTCAGCACCTAGTCTCTGCAGGCCGCTGCAGCTGGTGCTCTTCCTGAACCACCTGCAGGTCCTTCAACCCCTGGCCACCCTTGGCAAACAAATAATGAAAATCCCATCTCTGTTCCATCCTTCCTTGATCCACAGTGTGGGAACAGATCAGAACTTTACTTGTCTTTACTAGTTCTCTCTTTGCTGCTAGTAACTGTTTCTACCAATCAATGGGCTGCTCCCCCCATTATTACTTTCCGCCTTGTTGCCTCCCCCACCACTATCTCAAACTGCAGTATAAATATTAATGTAGACAAAAATATAGATCAGAGAGAAAGGCTGTATCATTAAACAGTCAAGAACAGATTGCCTTCTGGAATACATCCTTTCAGTGGTACAATGATATAAGGATGTAAAGAAATCTCCGGCAAATACTTAAAAAGAAGCATTTTGAAAAAAGTGGACATTTCTTCCTTTGACTTAACCAAAATTGAACCATAAAATCTACTTTAATTGCCATAAGGTCTCTCCCTGACTACACAGAGAACACAAAAAATTAGAAACAATCCAATCATAAAGAGTAGAATAATAATATTAAAAAAATAACACAATTTACTACACGCTCCTGACGATCCAGCACAAGCAACGATCTTTTGTCTTCTGTATATGCTGACCTGAAAAAATCTCATTCAGCAGAGACATTTTTTGCCCCTTAAATAAGAAGTTAGAATATTTATATTAAGAAATTAATACAGGAGGCAAACCTGCAAGCTAGTGTGATGATAACATTTGCAGCATAAGGATAATATGCCTTTCCAAGTTTTTATGCCTTGCATAAAACCTTCCCAGTATTATAAAGAGTATTTCAGAGACAGGTGATAGAACAAAGTCACTAGAATGCCTATGATTCTATTTTGAGAATAAGTACAAATTGTACAAATTAATAAACATCAATGAGATTAAGTCAAAATAATGTATATTAGTCACATAGCAAGAAGTACCTGAGTCACTGGGAATTGCTAGCATACTTCTTATTTATAGGAGCACTAAACAAATATGTGATTATGTTAAAATACAGGTGAAGCCTACATTAGAGCAGAGGAATCATAATGAAGACTAAAGAGGCAATACGCCTATGCCATTCTTACACTGAGCAGACAAAGAAAAAAATTACCATTTCTTATTGAACAGGGGAAAAAGTCAGTTTATCAGTTCACAAAGAAGAATGAAATAAAAAAAACCAAGTTGGGCATGTATTAAAAATTCTTCACAGGTTTAAAGATGTTAACAGTAGAAGATACAATTCTGATGGTGATTTCTGGCACTCAAGGAAAAAAAAAAGGTATTAAATTCCACTCAGTGTCTGGAATCATGATTAGAATTTCTGAATCAGGAAATGATGAGAAATAAAATTATGTTTCTGTTTGTTTCTATCTACTTAAACATTATTTCAGATTGTCGAATGTGCATTACGATTATCAAATGTACTTCAGAAATAAGTAACAAATACCTTCAAATAAAGTAGTTCAACAGATATTTGTGCTGTATAAATGATAAAGCAGCTTTGCCATCATGTAATTTTCCCCAAGACCTTTGTAATGGTTCATAAGGCAGATCGCATACAGTTTAGTTTTGAAGAGGTGCCTCCGTGTGCCTGTGAGTTGATTTGCCAAAACCAAGGGGACACCTACTTATGTGCATCTGCTGCATCAAGAGTACAGGGTGTGGGCTTATAAAATATATAATAGCTCAACATACTTTGACCAATATAGAAGTTTTTTCTCCAAATACAGTGCAGTTTCTGGGCTCTTTATAGAATATGAGTTCATATAGAATGTTTATTACACAGAATGGTCAGTAATGAATCAACTGTTTCAATCTTTCATGCTTCTCTTTGAACATCCTTCTCCTTAGTAAATCCTGAACCTTCTAGACACTTTAAGCCTCTATGGATTTCATTCCACACTCAACAGACACACTGCCCACCCTGTTCTGCTGAAAATGGAAAACCAATTATTTTTACGCATCTTTGATGCTACAGATATGTCTTTTTTCTCTCTAGCAACCTCCTTTTCCCAACTTTCAACGCCAGAAGAGGCGTTTTCTCTTGCTGCCCAGAGAACCCATTTAACAGACTGCTAGGCTATAAAACATCACATTTTAGCTTATAAAATATATATGTTGAAGGCAACAACTGCATGGTTTTGGTATGATGAAATATCACACGTTCTGCTCTTTTCTTTCCCCGAGATTTAAATCAAACCGACTTCGACACAATACAAAACTCTCCTCCTCTTTTTGAGAAGAATAGGCAGAATTGATATAAAAGGTTCTTCTTACCAGCAGTGCATCTGTCCTCAGAAGAGCTCCAGGTTAACACTACCCAGAGCGATAAGACACCTCACATTTCCCCCTGTTGCTGAGGCTGCCAGTAGAAGATGGAGGATCCAACACACACAGGTTGGCATGTTCTGGGAATCAACCTTCCTTTAACTGACTTCACCTGGATGCTTCACCTGCATTTTCTTTTAACAAAAAGAACTACAGGTGCTGCTTTAAAGCCAACTTCTCCATCTGCACCCAGGTGAAGAAAATTTCAGTGAAACATTACCTAATTACATAGTATTGATTTCCTCCCAAATGTTTGTTCCTATTTACAGTTTAGGAACTTCACCAAACTTCACTGCACAGGAGATCACTGAAGCAAGAAGGAAAAACAAACTAACAGAAAAAAGGATATATTTGAATGGCAATTATTTTCTGTCCCCCAGCTGGTTCTAGCAGTTATTTCAAAATGTCAGAGAATTCATTGCATTTTGATGAAGGCACTTGTTATTTCTTAGTTGTGAACAAGACAGTCCAGAGCACAGGGTTCAAAATAAAGCATTCACAGAAGGCAATAATTAGAACTACTCAACAACACTAAGATGCTGTTGCAATTGAATAGCTCTGTCTGCTACTTGTAGGGTCAGAAATTTGATGTGGCACCATTTGGTGTAATGAGTATGAAAACTGCTCGGTTATTTTCACACCTATAGGGGAAGGTAATTAAAGTAATTTTTTTTTTTTTTTGTAATCAGGTAGCAGTACTTGTTTCAACTGAATATAAAAAAATGAGAGAAGTAAAGGATCAGAAAAATAAAGAAAGTATCATATTTGATAATTAGCAGGTCAGAACCTTCCCTAGACTGAATTTATGTCAGAAAACAAAATATTTTAGTAAAGGCCTAAGAATTAAATGTTTCTGGACTTCTTTTTTGATAGGAATGGTTGGACTCGATGATCCAGTGGGTCTCTTCCAACCTGGTTATTCTATGATTCTATGATTCTATGATTCTTTATTTCTGGCTTTTTGTTCAAAATACCAAAACCATTAGAGAAGGGATGGAGTGCGTTTTACATATTTTCATAGAGAGCTTTTATATTTTCCTCATGGGACAAACTTGCATTCAAATGAAAGTAGAAAAAAATTATGGTTTATTATTTGGTGCTATTTAATATTTTGATTCCGCCCCCTTCCCTGGGGATAATGGGTAAATCCTGCAGCATGCATAGAAGAAAAAAAAGCTCTGAACCACAGACTCTTTTCTGTATTTTCAAGGAGTTTCCTTTAACTGTTGAATTTCTTTTCACAACCTTCCTGGACCTCTGATGAGGTGAAAGCTTGCAGTGAGATTAGAAAGGGAATCAGCATGACTTGACAAGCCATTTGATGTATTTGCCTGTAATAATTTTGGCATTGTGACTTTCAAGAGGACAGAAAGCTGACAGTCAAAGAGAGGAGGCAAAGAATACAGCTCTGTGACTACAAAACACTCTCTAATAAAAGGCTCTAGGTCTTTTATGAGGGGGGAAAAAATAGATGCAGCTGTTAAGCGTTTGGGTTTTTTCTAAATTCTCTCATCCTGAAAACAAAGACCATTCAATTGCTAGATATACCTAATAATCAAGATCAAAACTTGCAATACCTTGAGCATAAAATAGACAAAATACTCTGCACATGAAGATAATTAGAGTATCTGAATGCACAAATCAATAGTGTATAACTGTTGGAAGTGTTCTGCCTTTAAATTCAGATAAGGTAGTCTTAAATAACTAAAACTATTTCATTACTAACAGGGCAATGCTAGGTCATCAGAAAAACCTCAAGACTTTTTCTTCCTTTTCTCTATTTTCTTTAATTTTAATTTTGAGGAT
Source organism: Phaenicophaeus curvirostris (assembly GCF_032191515.1). Lineage (NCBI taxonomy): Eukaryota > Metazoa > Chordata > Aves > Cuculiformes > Cuculidae > Phaenicophaeus > Phaenicophaeus curvirostris. The sequence goes on from NC_091395.1 coordinate 74,441,622, forward strand.
CACTGCTTCTGCAAGATTCTTGTCTAGACCATCTAGAGTGCTTTTGGTTGTTTGCCTTCAGAAGCCATCTCAGAAAGGATTTCTGCCTGTCTCATTCTGTAAACAAAAAGTGCAGAGATGTGCAAATCCCTGTAGAAGTCCACATATCTCATTATCTAACACCTCTGTTTAGTTCTTGAAGTATTTTATTCTGTATGTAATCCTGTAAAAATTGGCAAAATACAATGAAGCATATAAAGAAAAGTGAGAAACATAGCCCAGTACAATCATCATAAAAATCTGAGTATTTCTGGATGGAATTTATTTATGCATTCTCCACTCCATTAATTTGAAATGAAAATAGAAGTATAAAGTCACTCAAGATCTTACTTTTTAAATATGCAGATGTATCTTGCTGAATTTCCCAGTCTTGAGTCATGCAAGCTGTACAGGAACATTAAAGTATTGAAATATCATAAACTTGTTAATGGGCAGGATTTCCTCAATGAAATGCAGAAATAGGAGTATATCAACAACGTTTCCTGAATGTGCTGGGACTTAAAATTCTTTATATAAGCTTGGCTGAAGACAGATGTTAATGCTGGGAAGAAATTACCAAGAAGACTTACTAGAGGAAACATTACGGATTCTGTCATCAAGCAACAGGAACTTTGTGCAGGACAAAATCAGAACTTTAACATCAATGCGGCACTTCCATAACTAGAAAAGCTTACAACCGCATATTCAAAGAAGGATCATTTAATTCATTTATTTCCATTTAAATGTTTTGGGTTTTTTAATCGCTGCTAGAATTGTAGCAGAATCTTCATATACTAAAAAGGGCAGTAATCTGAAATAAATAAATAAATAAATAGACAGATAAATGGCTATTACGATTATTTACTGATTCATTTGACAGATTAACAAAATCCTTCAATACTCACACCAGTAAGTTCATACAAAACTACAATGTTACTGGTTTTAAATTATTAACCTTTGACGGTACCCAAGATCTATGAGGCAACTTTACCTTAGAAAAAGCCTGATTATGTCTTGCAAGGTTTCCCAGATAAAGTCACAGACTGCCCTAAATCTGTTTACACGGGTAAAAGTCTAGTTACAGACAGGAGTCAAAACATGAGACAAGCCAAGAGATATTGGTTTTGGCAACTATTAAATGAAGTTCTAGTCTTTTCTCTTAAGTTTTTAAACCTGCAGTCCCCTCCCTTAATTGTGGGCACGGCTGTGTTGCTGAGAAACAAGGGAACTACTTCATGAAATGCTATTAGATAACACAGTTACCAAAATCTGTTTCAGTAATAGTAAATATCAAGATCAGGAATTGTAAATGTCAAAGCACTCGCAGTCTTACAGCCAGCAGTAGCTTTTTGCAAGCATGATTTATTCCTTCTACTTAGGGTGCTCTCATTTCTTACCTGATTTTGCCTAAGGAAAGAGATTCACAAACACTAGTATCAACTGAAATTACAGTCAATACATAGGAAAAGGATTGCAAAAGTAGGACACTGAAATGATGATGAAGTAAAAAAGGCAGGACAGAACAACTCTATAAAAAACAAGCAGAACAGGAATAAAAGAGTGCATGCAACCCACCGGTGTTAACCTAGTCTCACAAAGAAATAACAATCTGTAAGTAATTGGCAGTGGGATTGCACAACGATGTATTTAGAAGGAAACATTTTGAGAGATAATGGAGATATTCAAAGACCTTTAAGCCATGGACCTGGGAAATCTGAACTAGTTGGTCCAGCTGTCAGTTAGAGGGGTGAAGTAGGTTTCCAAAGGTGCCTTCCAACATCAACAATTCTGTCAGATCAGTGAAGAAGGAAGAATGAATCAAACTTATCTTAAAAAGCTAAATTTGATGGTTTGTGTGGGTTTTTGGAGTAGACGCAGGATATTCTGAGGTTCAAAATGAGGCCTTTGGAACTGAGAATGTTGCTAATAACATATATAAAACTTTTGGAAAACTGGATTACAATATATATCCTCGTCCTTTATGCTGTTGATATAAATCTGTTGAGATTTACTTGGGCATTCATGGTGAATTTCTTCCATTATAGCATGAAAACAAGCCACCAGTACTAGATTTTCTGAAGAGTTCTTGATTCCAGAGCCATCCTCTGACCTGGTTGCATAGCCCTGTGTACCCCCACTTCTCTAAGGTTTCCCTAAAGATCCTTCATTTAGAGTAGGCAGGTATATTTAGAAGCAAGCTTTTGTTCTCTTATGACATTTCTGTCACAGAAGGGCTCACATAGGTATTTGTCCTTGCATTGCCAAGATTTTGATTGAAATATCAGATGATTTTGAGCTCTAGTTATCTTTCTTTCCTAAGAGATTTAACCCCTAGAAAAAAAAATATAAAAAAAACCAAAAAAAACCCTGAAACATCAGGAATGTATATATTTTAGGAGACCATAGAAGAAGAATATTGGTTTTGACTATTATTCCGTCTTACTCAATAAATGGTCTATGTAACATTCATCCTTCATTAAAAGTGATTCATCTCCATTGGCCTTTATACACTGCTTAATGTTTCTAATGAACTTAATGTGGCAAGTGATGTAATCAGCATCGTAAGAGCTCTTTCTGCCACTATAAACACAATCATATTTAATTAACAGTTTAGTGTTAACCGAAGTTATTTGTTAACTATTACAGACGCAATATATTGTCTACCTTACAGAAGCAGTATCCTCATTAACAAACAAGATCTAGGATCTAATTGTTGCCCCTTGAATCAGCTAGGTGCATTAGTATATCATTAAATGTCCTTCACAGAGCATAATGGTATTTTGATATTATTGGAAAGGATTAGCAAAACCATAATAAGTACTTGAAGGTTTTATCCACAATCCGTTTAAAAGGGAATAGACATAATTATCCATTAATTACTACATACCTGAAAACAGTAAGTAAAATTACATTCTATGGAGTGAAGTGTGGATAACAGTTTCAATTATTCACTCCTGAATTGTACATTTTCCTCTGCAGACAGCTGTTAAAACAGCTCACTGATAGAAGAACATCTAGCATCAACTAATTTTGTCTTCAGTTTTTACATACATTTTAGAATAACATTTCACTATGATTCTAATATGTACAAGTTAGCTGTATTCCTTCTTTCTCTATGCATTACACTATGGAATGAAATAAAAGGATGGGAATATAAATTTTGCGTTTGTCTAGTTTCTCCTTTTTTTTTTAATTTATGTTTAATTTTTGCAAGAAGTCAATGAACAATCTGGATCCTGTTGTTTTGTTCCCTTCATTTCATGAATATCCCTCCCATATTTTCATAGATCAGCATCCAAGTGATTACCATGGATACATGATATCTGGTAGAAGGCATAATTCTGTATGTCTTTTCTCAAAATGGGCGTTACCATCTCTTAAGAAGAAGATCTATAAAACATTTATTTTTCTATAGCTAGAAAACAAATACTAGCTACTATCAAACAAGCATGGTAAGACATTCAGGAGATGTTTACTGTGCTCCATCATATGTATTTGAATATCAGATAGTAGCCAAGAGAAATTTCCATCACCACCTCTAGTAGATCCTTGAAGTGATTTTGACTTAAGGATGCAGCGAACTGTAGTTTGCATCAGTTTTTATAGAAAATTATTAGGTCCTACAGTTTCATAACAGAGACAACAAAATATGCCTGGAGGACAAGGATCTGAGAGTGACGGCTGAGAGAGCTGGGGTTGTTTAGCCTGGAGAAGAGGAGGCTGAGGGGAGACCTCATTGCTCTCTACAACTACCTGAAAGGAGGTTGTAGAGAGGAGGGTGCTGGCCTCTTCTCCCAAGTGACAGGGGACAGGACAAGAGGGAATGGCCTCAAGCTCCGCCAGGGGAGGTTTAGGCTGGACATTAGGAAAAAATTCTTTACAGAAAGGGTCATTGGGCACTGGAACAGGCTGCCCAGGGAGGTGGTTGAGTCACCTTCCCTGGAGGTGTTTAAGGCACGGGTGGACGAGGTGCTGAGGGATATGGTTTAGTGTTTGATGAGAATGGTTGGACTCGATGATCCGGTGGGTCTCTTCCAACCTGGTTGTTCTGTGATTCTGTGTGTGATGACTGATAGCCAAATGAACATGAGCCAGCAGTGTGCCCAGGTGGCCAAGAAGGCTAATGGCATCTTGGCTTGGATCAGAAACGGCGTGACCAGCAGGGCCAGGGAGGTTATTCTCCCTCTGTACTCGGCACTGGTGAGACCGCTCCTCGAATCCTGGGGTCAGTTCTGGGCCCCTCACCACAAGAAGGATGTTGAGGCTCTGGAGCGAGTCCAGAGAAGAGCAACGAAGCTGGTGAGGAGGCTGGAGAACAGGCCTTATGAGGAGCGGCTGAGAAAGCTGGGGTTGTTTAGCCTGGAGAAGAGGAGGCTGAGGGGAGACCTCATTGCTCTCTCCAACTACCTGAAAGGAGGTTGTGGAGAGGAGGGAGCTGGGCTCTTCTCCCAAGTGCAGGTGACAAGGGGGAATGGCCTCAAGCTCCACCAGGGGAGGTTCAGGCTGGATATCAGGGAAAAACACCTTTTTTCACAGAAAGGGTCATTGGGCACTGGCAGAGGCTGCCCAGGGAGGCGGTTGAGTCACCATCCCTGGAGGTGTTTAAAAGATGGGTAGACAAGGTGGCAGATAGGAATGGTTGGACTCGATGATCCAAGAGCTCTTTTCCAACCTAGTGATTCTGTGGTTCTATAAAGCAATCTCATACGTGGTTTTGGCCAATTTTCAATAAGTAAATAAAGTTATAAAAGCAATTTTGTCTGAATTACAATACTTAATAAGTCTCAAAGATACCAGTATCTTTTCAGAGATGCACTGATTTTTCACTGGAGAATGTTACCAGGTCAGAAATATCAATACCAGGAAATATTATTTCAGATTTTTTGTAACGCTCTGCAATAAGTAATTTCATCCATTATTGCACTCTTCAAAAAGTATATCAGAGTAGTTCATTTTTAAAGGAAATGCTTATAAACCGTTTCCTTTAAAAAAAAAAGTACATAGAGATATGCTTGTTGTTTTCCTTTTCAACTTCAAGAGATAAATATCCAAAAATTATTTTTCATTGTTAAGAAAACCTGATAAGAAATAAAGACATTTCAGATTTTCTTGCTAAAGTGATTTTCCATTTCTAGTTTATGTAAATGTTGTTACTGCCATAACGATAGAATTCAAGCTGCTTACAGTCACAGAATCGCAGAACAGTTTGGCTTGGAAGGGACCTTAAAGTCCAGTCCCAACCTCCCTGCTGTGGGCAGGAACACCTTCCACTAGATCAGGATGCTCAAAACCTTGAGGACATAAGGAACAAGACAGCCCTCAGCATGATGTAAAATGCAAGGAAATACTCAACTGTAATAAAAGATGTCAAAAGGTCTAGAAATGAAGACCATAGCAGCATTTAATTTAGTTACTTATAAGGAATACAGATTATCACTACAAAGTATGCACATAAAGCACAATAATCCACAGATTTGTAATGACAATGTGGCTGCATGTAGTTACATGTAAATCAGTTATGATAAGTGAAATCTTTGCCTCACTGAGTACAATGAAAGTTTAAGATTGACTTAAAAGGATCAATATTCTTTCTCCCCACATCAAACCCTCCAGGGTCTTGAGGAGCGTTTTCTACTACCTTTTGCCAATCAGCTTAATTATCTATATTCAATAACTGCAGATGGCTCAACTGAAGGATTTATTTATGTAGATCCCTTGCGATACCAACAAGAAACTAAAGCACAAACACTGATTAAACATGAAGAATTTCTGGGATAGTAATTTGGAAATCTCATGGAGAAAATTTTACAAAGGTATTCAATGACTTCAAAGTATCACACCTCATAAAATGATACCACAAACAAAATAGATACACCAAATAAGATTGTGTATTCATTGCCCCATTCCCGTGTCCTCGACACGTACAGTTTACTCTACAAAAGAAGAAAGCAGATTCACACACTAACATGCGAGAAAAATTAGGTGTTCAACAACTTTGCAAGTCTTCAGTGCTTAATTTTTATTTAAAATCATTAAGAGGCTCCACCAAACAAAAAAAAAAAACCCAGGAAACAAAAAAGGGGAAGAGAGTGCCTTGAATCATTGAAAGTAAGGAATGGCATTAAATAAGCAAAGTCTCTTAATTCAGATTTTGACAAGTAACACTTATAAAACCAGCCACCTTCTCAAAAAATGTGTTTTCTACTAGAGATTAGTGGGACGTATGAAGGATCCTGTGATATCATTCCTACTGAGGTGTATTATTTTCATACTTCCAGAAGGACTGATTACCTGTCTCTTGAATTAAAGTGATCTGAATTATTGTTATCTACACATACAGGCTCTAACAGACACTGCTTTGCAAGACCCCAAGAAAGCTGAAAAAAAAGACAAAAAAAAAAAAAAACCCAAAGATTTTAAATACAATGGAAGAGAGGGAAAATGAAAAATAAATATTAAGGTAAAATAGGAAAAAACTGTGTATTACCAACTAACTTGCAAATATACACAAGTGAATACGTGCACTTAAAATTTCAGGACTATTAACTGTATCTTTGATGAACATAAATCTGTCAAATATATGTCAAAATACTCAAAACTATTCTTTACTAGAATAGCTTAATAGAATAAATAGAAAAAGAATGATATGTGTGTATCTAACAATTCTTATTCACAAATAGCCATAAAAAAGATAAAGCTCCCCCCTCTTTGGAACTAACAAGATAGACTCTGATTGATAAAAGCAGGTTTAATTTACATTCACAGTTAACTCTAACTAGCTATGTGGCTGTTGCAGTCTACATAATGTTTTTATTTATCATGTCAAGTGAGTTAAAATATGAAGGCTTATTTTGCATAGTCATGGCACTTTATATCACTGTGAAATATAACGTAGATCGGTTGTAAGGAATGACATCAGTCAGCTGATGGAAGCAGTGAAGTAGAGTTGTCGTTGTTGGGGTTTGGAGGGATTTGGTGATTTTGGGGGATATTTTTCCCAGCAAAGCAGGAATTGAAATATGAGAAAAGAGTAACATAATATTTCAAACAGTTGATCTACATTCACTAAGCTTTCTGAATAAAATAATTAAATTCTTATGGTGCAAAAAAGCATATTTCATTAAAGACAAAACACCACATATTTGCAAATTAGACCAAACTTCCCTTGTCGCAAATTTTAGGGATTTGCAAGCTTGGTTTCCAGGTCAATTTCTCTGCTGAACTTGATAAAAACACCTTTTCCCAAATCTTGAATACAATAGTTTAAGATTTTACAGGAAGCTCCTTTGTGCAATTTTCCATGAATAAAAAAGATAGAGAATACAATAAACATTTATAATTAAAGCTTATTAAATTAAACCACAGAAGTTATTCATTAACAATGTTGTAGTTTGTGTCTCACATGAAAAAATAAGACTTTGAAGTAAGTGCTGAAGTATTCTTCTAACTGTGTAGTAAGTTTTATGCCTTCTTCAGTGCTCCATTAAAGCACTGAATTTCCCTCCTTTTCAGCTGCCACACCACCTCTTTTTTTTTTCCAGATCCTCTCTAATTGCAACTATTTTGTTTAAGCAGTGCTTTACCAGACATGATTTTTTTTTTGTTGTTAATAACCATGGAACCATCAGCTTGCATATATATTAATAACAATGATCTCTACATGTCTGATTATTGGCATTTAAAGCCATGACATTGTTGCTTATTGATTTGCAGGATTCACTGGATATTATCACTAAATTCAATCAATTTACATGAACTATCAGACTCTTAACAATAAATACAGTGAAACCAGCATAATAAATACAGTGAAACCAGCATTTTACATCTTGTAGTCTCAAATATGTTTTGCTATCCTTCCATGTTTACTTGGTTTTACAGTATATTTTTGCAAAGTGTTTCACAGGCAAAATATGTGCAAAGCAGCATAAAATAAACCAGATCATTTTGACACTCGTAAGTGACAAAAAAGTGTATGAGTCTTCCAGTTGTCTCCTAAAGACGATGTATCAGCTACAGAACCTACTAATGAGTTAAACCTAACATAAGGGATAAAAAACTTTATAACGAAGCCTAAATATTGTGTATACAATGTTTTCTAAACAGAAAAATAAGTTAAGCCAGGGGTAATTGAGAATAACTAGCAAGATGGGCAATGGATCACACGCCCACTTTGTGCTTAGAGTTGCTCATCCAATACACAAAATCAGCTTTATTTTTCAGTAAGTACCGCTGATTATGGTGACACCAAAAAATGTAAAGAAATGGGAATTTCACTTAATTCGCTTTTCATGAGAACATGTAAATGTTGGATTATATATTTCTTTTATCTTTCGCAAGCAGTGGGAAATCCTTATCAGGATACGAAAGTACCCAAAGTGTACCACTGTACTCAAAGTACCATTGTGTTTTTGCCTTTTCCACAGTCAGATTTAATACCAGTGAACTCCAAAGCTTTCTGTGAATGATTGCATAAGGCCAAGATTTCATCGACAAGCTCAATTCTAAAAACCATAAAAAATAAAAACTTGCAGAGACAGTAAGTTACACATTTTTCAGAGACATAAAATAAAAATATTAACTCTAAATAAATGTTTATAGTACAAGTCAGAGATATTATTTGGGACAGGGCTCATTTAAATGCCATTTTCCCTATACATCTTTTTTCATTTTTTTTCAGTCAAAGTGTATGCCAGGAGGAAGATTACATGGAAGAAAAATAGGATATAACCCTTTTACCAGTTTCATTAGAAAACTGTGTAAGAAATGTAAACCATATGTGCACACATGGAAGAAAAATAGGATATAACCCTTTTACCAGTTTCATTAGAAAACTGTGTAAGAAATGTAAACCATATGTGCACACACTTTAAAACAATAACAATGCACTGATTTTATCCGTGCTTTAAATACTCACGAAATTCAGCTGATGACCATTAGATAGAAAAGTGGAAGAAATGTATGCCCTATTGGGGAAATGGTATAATTCTTCCTTAGACTGCTTTCACGCAACCTTCAGCGTAGAAACTCTCCAGATGATTATAGAGAATCAGTAGGATTATACATTACCAAACATTCTGTTGTCCATGAATTTGCATAATCCTCCTTTGAAATCATTTAAACTTCTGCATTCATAACATTTAAAGGTAAAGAATTCTACAAATATGACATGCAAAAGAAATAACTTGCTTGCTTTAAATCTGATGTCTTAAATTATTCTCTATTTCTTTATGTACAACAAAGTGAATAATTCCCAATTTATGTTTGCCATAACATTCTTGGCTTTATCAGATCCCTTACAATGTCTCCCCTCAATCACCCCTTAAGTAAGATGACAAATGATTTCTTTTATCTTCTACATGCATCTCTGTGTTTCTAATCATCATCATCAATCTTCCTTGAATCTTCTCTGTTCTGCTCAGTATATAGAGAACTACATTTATTATTAAAAACACAGGGGTACAATGGATTTATATAACGACAACAAGACATTTACCACCTTGCTGTCACTTTCTTTATCAATAATTTCTGGTAGTCCATCTGCCTTGTGAGGTCACTGAGCTGGTGTTTTCACAGAAATATCCCCAATGACTCTAAGTCCTCACCCCTTCCTCTCTGCTACCCTTACTGGAGTGAAAATAGCTAATGTAAAGTTAGAAACCGCAAATGGATATTTGTTCATGTTCTCCCCCACCTCATGCACCTCTGCTATGCTGAATTTACCAGCACTGAGTTATACCCAGTTGCATTGAGCCTTTCTGTATAATGCCATCCTAACATTCTGAACAACACTGTACCACCTGCAAGCTTCATTACTTTAATATTTACACCTTTTCTAAATCATTTCTACAGACACATTTAGCATGTTATATACTCAGACTTGCAGGATCTATGTTCTGCCACCTCCTCCTTAGGTCTCTCTTTAAAGCTGAGCTGTATTTGTCATCTTCCTCTTGCACCAATGTCAAATCAGGAAAGAGGTAAAAAATCATAGTTAGTACTTCAACAACTTCACAAACTGGCTCCTTTTAGACGAGTCCAATGGCATGAGGTTTAACAAGGGCAAATGCTGGGTCCTGCACTTGGGGCACAACAGCCCTGTGCAGTGCTACAGACTAGGAGAAGTCTGTCTAGAAAGCTGCCTGGAGGAGAGGGACCTGGGGGTGTTGGTTGACAGTGACAAGAGGGAATGGCCTCAAGCTCCACCAGGGGAGATTTAGGCTGGACATTAGGAAAAAATTCTTCACAGAAAGGGTCATTGGGCACTGGAACAGGCTGCCCAGGGAGGGAGTTGAGTCACCTTCCCTGGAGGTGTTTAAGGCACGGGTGGACGAGGTGCTAAGGGACATGGTTTAGTGTTTGATAGGAATGGTTGGACTCGATGATCCGGGGGGTCTCTTCCAACCTGGTTATTCTATGGTTCTATGATTTCCACGTTTGTGGCTTACCTACTGCATTATTGTTTAATGCAATACAATCTCTTCTACTGACATTTCAGCTGGAGATACTTTCATCATCTCTCCACAGCAACAGAACAGCTGTGGCATGAGACCGTCCCTGAGAACACAATAGTAGAAACTAGTTTAAACATACTCAGAACATCTTTCATACCATAACTCATTTTGTTATTGCAGAGATACCTCCTTACTCTGGCTGGCATACTTGAAATCAGCTTGCCCTCAGCCACATGTTATTCATTTCTTGTTGTGGTTTCACACACAATTTACCTTTCTGTTATCCATTTTCCTCATTAGCATCTGATTTCAGCTTTTTAAAGGACGTCCTTTTATTTATGGAACACATTTTCTTTGTTATTGAATCATGCAGGTGTGTGTTTACTAAAGACTGCTTCTTGTGAATTTTCTGGTTTTCATTTAGCTACATGTCTATAAGTATATTTAAAAGCTCTCCATAACATTTATAAACATGTTACCAAATTGATTGTTCTTGTAAACAACAACAGATATTTTGTATTATTTTTTTGTTGTTGTTGGAGAGGGGGCACTTTTCATCCCTTTTAATACCTTCTAGCAACTATTACAAATCAACTACCCAGTACCAATGTCTTGAATCAGGTCTGCTCCCCAAGAATGATCAGATAAACGGTTTTCTCTCTCCTTGCTTATATCTTAACTTATATCTTATGTCTTAACTAAGATATACTAACGTAACTAAGTTCTTATATCAAGAACTAATGATTTTGGTGTCTAACAATACAACAGGAAGTCAAGTCTACATAGAAATAGATACAGTCATTTCCAGAGGCTCTAATTGCCTTTTCCAATCACAGACGCTTTCACCAAAGTGGCTGAAGGTCCAACAAAATAGGTCTAACACTGACAATAATTCTGTAGTCTAAAATTCCTCTTTTGGCACTGACCTTCATCTCAGAGATTCTATGGCGCATTTTTGTACAATAAATCCTTTATCCGATGTCACAAGGTAGCTCCCACTTCACTGCAGCTTGATTGGCAGCTAAAGATGGGCAGTTGTGACTCCAGTCACAGAATCACAGAATCACTAGTTTGGAAAAGACCCGCAGGATCATCAAGTCCAACCATTCCTACCAATCACTAAACCATGCACCTCAGCATCTCATTCATCTGTCTTTTAAACACCTCCAGGGATGACTCAACCACCTCCTTGGGCAGCCTCTGACAGTGTCCAATGACCCCTTCTGTGATTTTTTGTTTTTTTCCTGATGTCCAGCCTGAATATGCCCTGGCAGAGCTTGAGGTCATTCCCCCTTGTCCTGTCTCCTGTGACGTGGAAGAAGAGCCCAGCTCCCTCTTCTCTACAACCTCCTTCCAGGTAGTTGTAGAGAGCAATAAAGTTTCCCCTCAGCCTCCTCTTCTCCAGGCTAAACAACCCCTGTTCTCTCAGCCGCTCTTCGTAAGACTTGTTCCCAAGCCCCTTCACCAGCTTCTCTGGACTCGCTCCAGAGCCTCAACATCCTTCTTGTGGTGAGGGGCCCAGAACTGAATACAGGATTTGAGATGTGGTCTCACCAGTGCCAAATACAGGGGAAGAATAACCTCCCCGGACCTGCTGGTCACGCCGTTTCTGATATAAACCAAGATGCCATTGGCCTTCTTGGCCACCTGGGCACACTGCTGGCTCATGTTAAGACAGGACATCACCCATGAAAGAAGAACATTTGACCCTCATGGTTCCTCAGTTTTATATTAAGTATGAAGGGAGCATAATGGAATATTCTGTTGGTCAGTTGTAGGTCACCTGTCCAGTCCACCCCTCCCTGGAGGTGCCATGATTTTTGGCCCCTTTGACTTAATGGCATTTCACTAACTTGATAATGATCTTCATCTCCACAGGTACAGATGTAAGCAAATGGCATTTCTGCATATCAATGCCTGATGCATACTTTTGGCAATACTCATAATTTTTAAGTGTTATCACTTTTGAAGACAGACACTATCTGAAAACATGTAGATAACTTCCAGAAAATGAAGTGAGGCTTAAATGAGAAGTTAGAAAACTAATTCTGTTTTAGCTCTAACCAGAACACCTAATTTGACTCAAATGTTTCTTTCTAAGGCAAAGTGCATGGCAAGACTGAGCCTGTTATTCCTATATAATTTCCACCACGGCATTACACAGTTCATTGTAAACTGTAAGCCCTATTGACAATAGCAGAAATGGTTTTCTGGGTGAGGAAATAGGCTAATATTCAAACAAGGAAATACGTACTGTTTTGCTATTGATCCACTGATCAATATAAAGCAAAGCCAAAGAGGACCATTAGATTCAGTGTGACACCTAGCATCATTCACATGACTACATTTCATCCAAATATGCTACTTAAAGAAGACTTGAGTTGGGTTAAATATTTCAAATCCTCCCTGCCAAGCAAATAAACAAAGCACACCACAGTAAGAAAATAAAAAAAACGGCATAGGCAATTGCAGTGGTAGAGGATTGATTAGCAGAGAGATGTGGAAGTGGAAGGGAAAGGATGTCAGAGAAAGGCAAGAGCAAAAAATAAAACCAAGCAAAGAAAGTTTCCCTGCCCACCTAAACTGGGAGAAGAATCAGTTACATTTTCATATCTAGAGGTTGACCCTGTAAATGCTTTGGGATTTATATCAGGTTCAAAAGGTATATTATTACTAGAAGACCCAATAAAAATGCTTTAAGCCTTTAGGGGAAAACAAACAAACAAACAAACAAAACAAACAGTCATTGAATGAAACCCGATCTGTTACAGATCAGTAGAAAAGCTGAATGCATCCTATCCCTCCTGAGGATTCGCTAATTTCCTTTGCTGAGCTGAGAGTTTGTATGCACTGAGGAAAGACAGAAGCCTTGTCCAGCTTCTGATACAAGCACTTTACCACCATCCTGTACAGCAGAAGAAGACCAAAAAGAAAAGAAATGGCTCAGAGATCCCTTTTATCATTCTCTTCCTCTGCCAAATCACTGATTAGCTACTGTCAGACAATAACAGAAGATTTTGTTGCCAAGGTGACCTCATTTCTGAGAACCCAGATCTCTTCCAGGGCGATTACTTTTCCATGCTATAGCCCTGAAGGAAAAAAAAATCCTCATTGCTTGTATTTATTTTAATTTCTTCACTAATCAATAGTTTTTAAAAGAGAAATTAGTTACACATTAAAAAATTGAGTGGCTCCCTAAAAGACATTCAGAATTTTAATATCAACTACATTTATAACGGGCAGATTTTTCTGAATTCATACAGTACAAAGACAGGACTGTGAGCAACAGATCAGTCACATACAGCTGAATGTCACTTACCTTCACCTTGGTGAAGGCAGAGAACAAAGAAACAATTCCTCTGCCTTCCCCACATTTCAATTTACCTACTGAATAACATAATTGTTATGCCTTAAGCACTCATCTGAAGTGCCTGCCTTAGAAGACTGGATAGCAGTTATTGTCTTCAAGTGAGAAGTATTGTAAGCATGTGGAGATCCATCCAAGGAAAATTGTTTTTTCCACAAAGGTCAGGGAAAAAGAAGTGAATAGATAATCTGTGATTTGTCTCACCACACTGAATATGGATTTAAAAGATTTGTCCAGAAGGTAGGGCATAACATTCATTTATTAATCTGAGTCTTCAAAAGTCTGTAAAAATGCAATTATTTGCCCCCAACAAAAATCAAGAACATAACACATACAGAAAAAGAAAATATAAGAACAAAAGGTGTAAACAGACAAGGAAATTGTGCTGGAAACCATCCCTTGCCTGGAACACACATGCAGACTTTCTATTGAGTTAAACTAACAGAATAACAGAATAACAGAATAACCAGGTTGGAAGAGACCCACCGGATCACCGAGTCCAACCGTTCCTACCAAACACTAAACCATATCCCTCAGCACCTCATCCACCCGTGCCTTAAACACCTCCAGGGAAGGTGACTCAACCACCTCCCTGGGCAGCCTGTTCCAGTGCCCAATGACCCTTTCTGTAAAGAATTTTTTCCTAACGTCTAGCCTAAACCTCCCCTGGCGGAGCTTGAGGCCATTCCCTCTTGTCCTGTCCCCTGTCACTTGGGACAGTTCCATTATAAACTAGTTCCATTATAAAACTGAAAGGTACTTTCGATCCCCCCAAAACAGCCAAGCTCCTGCTTAGCATACTGAACTACAAGTTGGGAGGCTGGGATTCCGATCTTCTCCAAGCAGAGGATCTAAGTAACTTCTCTCCCTCCTGGCCACATGTTCAAGTGGTGAGGAAGCAGAGAGGAGCAATTAAATGACATTACTAATCATCAGTCGCATCGCCACCCTCACAAAGAAGAAAAATGAAAGGAATAGCAGAGCATATGGCCTCTCGTTAGAGCCTGGACTGGCAAAGAAATGTCTTTCGGAATGAAAATAGAATTTATGAACACAGAATTAGAAAGTTCTTATTCCTGACCATTATTTGAAAATCAAATGTTCTATTCAACATCATGGCTCCAGTCAAATCTTATCAGTGTGGCTTGTTACAGAGGACAAAAGCAGGCACAACCGTATTATTGCTATTATATATCTCTGAATGTATTTTAAAATGTGTTAATTCCTTTCATTCTTGCATGGAACATGCAGATCTCTCATAATCTCCAACTCATTATCAACATCTACAGAATATTTCTGGATTTTTCTGTTCCTAAATTGATCTCTACTGTATTAATATTAAAGTGATTAATTACTATTAGCTTCTCCTTTACTGATTAAATATATACTGCTAGGAAAGAAGTTACCTAATATTTTTAATCTTTTTTTTTAAAGGCTTGCATCACAAAAAATAAACAGGTAAAAAAAAGCCTATGTTCTTGTAAATCATATTTTAAAAGCCTGCTTGTGCAGTGGGCAGTTGCATTTTCATCGTTCAAACATCGTTTATGTCACAGTCAATGTGTTTTAATTAGGTTAACCGAAAACACAGCTCACAGGGAACTGTCACAGAGTTCAAACAACATTCCCACACTCTGCACAATTCCAGAAATACAAACTGCTGTCAGCTGGAAACTTATAGGAACTCTCAATGTCAAGTGGGCTGTCATTGCACCCAAAGTCTCTCAAATATTGAAGCATTGTAAAATCATTTGATCTGGAAGGTATTTCAGAGGTCACTTAGTCCAACCCCCTGCTCCAGGCAGGGTCAGCTATGAGTCCAAACCAGGTTGCTCTGAACTTTATGCAATCTGATCTTGAGAAGCTCCATGAATGGAGATTCAACAATGCCTGATTGCACCCTTGATGGAAAACTGATACAACAGTAAAGTGCTAAATAACCAAAAAAACCAAATAAATCTGACTGCTACTTCACAAACCAAGGAAGCAAATAGAAAGGGAAATTTGACATATTTAGTCAGTTTCCTGCTAGAAATTACAGGTAGTAATAAGGGACTAAGTACGGAAACCAGCAACTGGAAGGTCAATTCTTCCCATAGATGTAGACTTCCTTGGGGATTGTCCTGCTTCCTCTTCTTTAAATTCGTTAAGTCCAAGGAGTATTTAGCTACAAATGTTCCTTTCACTAAATCAATAAAGAGTGTATTGCTTTATTTTAAACCTGCACATATTAGCCTGGAGAAGAGGAGGCTGAGGGAAGACCTTATTGCTCTCTACAACTACCTGAAGGGAGGTTGTGGAGAGGAGGGAGCTGGGCTCTTCTCCCAAGTGACAGGGGACAGGACGAGAGGGAATGGCCTCAAGCTCCTCCAGGGGAGGTTCAGGCTCAACATAAGGAAAAAATTCTTCACTGAAAGGGTCATTAGGCAATGGAACGGTCTGCCCACGGAGGTGGTTGACTCATCTTCCCTGGAGGTGTTGAAGGTGCGGGTGGATGAGGTACTGAGGGGCATGGTTTAGAGATTGGTAGGAATGGTTGGACTCGATGATCCGGTGGGTCTCTTCCAACCTGGTGATTCTATGATTCTATATGCCCCTTAGCCATGCTGGTTCAATAACAATAACAATGAAAAGCAGATACTGATATCCCCACTACCCTCTGTCTGCAGAACAGTATTTTAAAACAATTCATTGAAAATGTGTTTAGGTTTTAATAAGAGCAGTAAGAAAACAGGTCTTATCAATAGTCATGAGCCACTTCTGTCCCTTTACATATTTAAGAAAATATATATACCATGATAGGAAGAACTATTATTTCTAGAACCTAGAGGAAAATTGAAAATATTCATGGGTTACCCAAAACCCGTAAAATTTAAGATATAAGGAACAAAAAAAAAAAAGACCATTATAAAGCAAAACTTAATCAGTTTATAACTTATTTCAACTACACTTTTCACCATTCCTCTCACAGAAATGTGATCACAGGTGCCAGACACACTTTAATATCATAAAGTGACAGGCAAAGGTTACATTTCACATCTCAGTGTCAGGGTTGTTCTGCTCCCTTTCTGCTGGGGTCTTCAAGCATTATGTTCCAGGTAGATCTTGTCAGTTATATGTCAGGAAATTCAGAAAGGAGACAAGGAAATGAAAATTACTCTACTAAGAGTAATACAGACATCAAGAAAGAGATGAAAATTGTAAGAATTGTTCTGATTCTTAATAATTCCTTCAAAAGGTCATTTAGCAACTCTGAGTTTATGTCCTTCTACCACAAAAGGAATTGAATGAATTAAAAGAAAATAATTTTAGTACTTTTTTCCCCAAAACTCACTATATTAGCTATAATATATTCTTTTGCATCATACCCTGTGTACAGCACATCATGTATATAATATATAATTTCTTTGAAATAACATATCACAAGATGAAATATCTGCCCTCTTGCCTCTCTCTTAAAAAAGGTTTGCAATTCACAAAAAGCTATGCAAAAAAAAAAAAAACAAACCCCAAAATAATGCTGAGAAGATGGACTGAAGAACTGGGCACTATAAGCATCTCCATTTTTGGTAGGACATCCAATCCTTCTGCAGTACAGCACTTCAATTCTTTTTGCATTAGGTTATGATGACTCCAAAGAGAATGTAAGTAACCACTTCTTTCAACTCACGAAACCCAATGATAATAACCCATAGCAGGAGGCTGTGAATCAGATGAGCCATAATAAATGTCTTTGCAAGGCTTTTGTTATCTAGCAAAACACAGAAAGAAAAATTTGTATCTCAACTGATGATTTGGATGTCTAAAATCAAATAATAAACTTCTTTCACCTGGAATTCAGATAAAAGGTCAATGAGGAAGCCAAAGCATTCTCCTCCCTGTGCTGGTGACCAGGAATATCACGCTGTTAGTCAAGGGTAAATACTGTGTTTAAGAATGATGAGGAATCCAAGTGAAGATTGTTTTGAGAAAACAATGAAGCCAAACCAGCAATATCTCTAGGTCAAGGACCTTGTTGCCATTACCAGGAGATTTGCTTCAGATTGGTAATTTTGGGGCAGTGAATAACATCCATTAACACAGGAACTCATTTCAGTCTTGTACTATAGAGCCTGTTGTAAAAGCCTGTGCAAGCACTGAAAAACAGATTCTTAAGCCCAACATTTACAGAGGCTTCATCCTGTACCTCTGTCTCTGCCCACTGCTTGTCTGTCCAGGCTCTGAATCAGATAAAGCACACGGCACATATACATATACAACATACAGGTCAGAATGTATCTATCTTAACGTCAAGCTGCTGCCCACACTTTGAGGTTTAAAAAAGTCATCATACTTCTTTCACAACCCTTTATTATATGTATTTTCCAGAGTCACGACAGTTAGAGTGGGGAAACTGCATTCCCTGACAATAGCACGAGCCTTTTGGTTTAGAGCATGGCTGGTTAATTTTTGTTGTGCTTTTTTTATAGCTCATTATCTGAAAAAATAATGCCCTAAAGACAATGAACAAATGACATCACTTGTCACAGGCCCTCAGTCTAACCAGTCTACAACTGGTGGAAATCTTTCATGCTACTTACAAATTTGTTCTTGTGCCAGATGCCCAGCCTTCTTACTAACATTAATTGTCTTTTCTCTCAAATTAAAATGTATTTTTATTTTTTCTTCATATTTCCATATCTTTCTAGCCTCCAATCTCTTTTGAAGTTATCCCTCTTCATCTCAGTTTTTGGGCCTCTTATGCAAGGAAAAACGTGCCTGCGGATCCAAAAATATGAACCTACTATGTGTTCATAGAATAACAGGTGGTCAAAGACACTATGAAATATTAAAATAGAAATTTGAAAAAAACAAGATCATATATGCAAGGACAATATATGAATTATGAACGCTCTAAGAGTAAAATTGCTCCCAGTGTTTTGATATTTGCACATGCAGTAATATTTCAACATCATGACTGCAATATAGAGTGTGTATTTCTTTTTAGGTCAGGGCTTTTTATTTATTTATTTTAAACAAACTATCACTCAGTGACTCATCAGAGCAGGATGAATTTTCTATCCAAAGTAATTTTTTATGTTGCTTAAATGTTTAGCACTTCAAGGGCTTGAAAAACCCAGACATTCTGTAATTGTGTAAGCATTAAAGCAGGGCTAGATTTCTATTTTCTACAACAAAAGGCTGGCATTTTTAATGTGTTTGTCACAATAAATGTGAAGATATTTAAGAAACATTTAAAAATATTTTGTAGAATAAAAATTTCATAACAACATTGTTGAGGAAGCACTTATTTTAGGAACAGGCCTTTTAAGAATCAAAATTAGATTACCTGATTGTTAGATGATATACAAGAAGAATTGCTACAACAAATATCTACTCTTTATTTATGGCTTGTTGCAATTGAACATTATAGAACTAGAAAACTGGTTTGTATTCTATTCTTTGTTGACATCACTTCTTTATTACTGAAGATAGATTTAATTTCATTTCCATCAGCTGGTTTTGCACTTCAGTTATTTTAGTTCCAATGAGAATAATGAAATGTCACTGCACTGCAATACTGGAGTCAGGAACAACATTATAAAATCAATATGATGGTTAGGCTATTCTTGGCATTCATAATACTTATGGTTTATTTTATAAAAATAGTGAGTGCTAACTGTATTAAGGTTTCTTCCCCTTATATCCTCTAGTTTTCAATTTCCTATGATATTGCATAACTTCAACTATTCAACAGAAATTCTTCTCATTTGGCTCTAAATAGTGTTTGTTTTTTTCACAAGATCTGATACCTACTGCCTTTGTGAATAGGCAAGATAAAAGCTGCAGAAAACAGCAAGTTTAACTCAATTTAACCCCTATCCTACACAATGCTGAAAGTTCCCCCACTTTCTTTCATCAAATTCTTATTTCAATAATGACAGACAGACTCAAACAGTGCCTGATTGGTCATGAAAATGATCCAGCTCATGCAAACCTCCATCTGAAACCAAACCTTAATGGCTGCAGCGGCAAGCTCCCCATGCCTTGTTTGTGCTGGAAAGTGGAAATTTGGATTTGCTGACCTCTGCTGCTGATCACTCAGTACAGTCAGGAACACATTCACGGCTGGCAAGAGATGATGCATGGTCCAAGTGCTGCAGCCAGGCACTGAAAATGTTACCATTTACTATAGATGGACAGTGGAACTGTTTTGCTCCTTAACTTTGTAGCTTGAAGGTGGTCAAACACTGGAAGAGGCTTCCTAGAGAGGTGGCTGATGCCCCAAACCTGTCAGCGTCTAAGAGGCATTTGGACAATGCCCTTAATAAAATGCTTTAACTTAGTCAGCCCTGAACTGGTCAGTTGGGCTACACGATTGCTGTACGTCCCATCCGACTAAAACAGTCTATTCTACTTTATGCTATTCTATTTGCAACTATTCAAGCTTTTTTACCAAGGCAAAAAAAATTATTCAGGAATTGTCTAAAAAATTACAAGCTGAAATTTGATAACGAAGATGTACACCGTTCAAGTTACACACTCATTATCCAGCATCATCATGAACATGCCTTAAAGTGTTTGTTACCTTCATTAACACAGATTTTAGAGAAATGTATTCTATTTCATTGGAGAGTTGGGGAGAATCAGTTACTCTCTTCCAGACACATCAGTTAACAAAAATAATAATGATGGTAAACTGACTTCAGGCTGAAATAAACTAACACAGTTTGTGTGACAACTGCAAAAACGTGACACAATTTGTTACTGGACTGCATACCCATCGAAGCAAATGGAACCCACAGAACTCCTGCCAGCTGATCTAAATACTAGTTGTAGGTTATTAGTCTGTTGCTCTCTAATTCTCTACTACCAAGATTGCATTGTGCCTACTACATTTCAAAAATGTTGCCATGCCAAAAAGAACAGAATGATTCATCACAAGTGTGGATGAAAAAGGTAGAGGCCGTGTTTTGAAATAATAGACATGAACAAGAGATAAATCTCTTATTCTAACTGCTGTTTCCCTCCTCCTTTTTTTATTAGGTCCACATGATAAATGTAATGAACATACAATCATAAAAAAAGCATTAAATAAACATTTCTCAATTAACGACTGCAGTGCTGAGGGTCTTCTGTATCTATTTTAGAGCATTTTGAACACATTCTCCTTCTTTAAGTAGAGTCAGTGAAATTTTAATGCTGCACTTCAGACAGTCACTCTGGTCTGTCTGAGCTCACAGCATGCAGATCACTACCCAAACACCTGTATGCATTGGCTAAATGTTAATGTATTCTGTCAAAACCAGATTACCTTCCACACTAAATTATTCAATGTCATTATCCGCATCAGCCATCTGCAAGCCTAATGCTCTTGTGTTCTAAAACTCTGAGCGCCTGCTGTATTATTTTTGTTTTACATTCTTGCATAAATCCATTAAACTCAATATGTTACAGCAAATTCACAAAATCAAATGCAATCTGCTGGCCTATAAAACACCAGTTAGTGAAAATCGAAAGATTTAATATAGCAACAATTCAAGAAGTCACTAAGCAGTCTTTGTGGGCTGAAGGTCGAACCACACACTAAGTAACAAGTTAGATAATCCATGCTGTAAAACAAGGTATGTATTTGCTATACATAGCATGGCCTTGAACCCATTCGTGTATTTCATATCTAATAAAAATCTGAACAGTTGGTCTGATTGGATTTTAAGTGATGCAAATTTGGAAATCAAATAGGCAGACTCCCTTTAGACTTGGTCTATTTAAAGTATAATTGTAAAGAACTGCAAATTACATTTACAGTGCTACTGGATTCTCAAGAGAATCAGTGAGAATTTTACAGAAGGAAAAGTATTTATTATTTTAAATTTCTCATTAACAAATAAAAACATACACAGCATACGATGCTCTATCATTCTATTATTACTATTTTGCTCGCATGGCAGTAAAAATGTAACCACTCTTCAGTGAATGGAATGCTCTTTAGTTTTCATAGCCATTTAATCATACAGTTTGACAAAAAACAGTTATATTATTGTCATTCTGTCAGTCTGGAAATGCTAAGTAGGGAGGAAAAAGAATACTACTTATGTTTCCCAGAATACAAATTAAGGTGTGACTTGGAGACCAGATTCACATTTTCATTTAACAAAGTAGATCTTTCACCTTCACAAATAAATCTCAACAGCAACAATCGACTTTAATGTAAGTTTTTTTCTAACTCATATTCAGTGAAAGACTCATTTGTTTTCGGCAAACAGACACAGAAGCTAAAAATGCGAGATACATGCACAGCCCCCTTCCACTCAATACATTGAGCAATGTGAACTCTTAGAAACAGGAACTCAAATCAGGATAGAACAGAAAAACACCTCTTCATTTTCACTAGTGTTTCCATCAGAAAATGACCAGTGTTCTAGTTCTTGTAGGCAGGAGATTTGAGCACTGACCAATCAAAACCGTGTAAAAATTTTCTCATGCTTTCATATCTAGAAATCATTCTTTAGTTCTCATATTTTGACACTGATTTATTTTATTAGTCCTCTGCGGAGGAAGTTATCTCACGCATTTTTGGCCCTGATTCTGACTTTGACTGCTTAGAGGAGAACCCTCTTACTGAGGCAAAGATTTACTGAAAGTTCTATGAAACTTTGACAAAGAAAATTCATTGACTGCCTGCATTTTGATCATGCAAGGCAGCTACCCTGAAAATGCTGGACTTTCTATCGGCACTTCTTTTAACCCAGCTTTTTTGGAAAGCACAGAGTAAAACTACGGGGTTCTGGATCACCTCCTGCTCCAGTGTTGGGGCTGTTCAGCCTAGAGAAGAGAAGGCTCCAAGGAGACCTTATAGCGACCTTCCAGTACCTGATGGGGCTACAAGAAAGCTGGGGAGAGACTGTTCACAAAGGCTTGTGGTGATAGGACGAGGGGCAATGGGGATAAACTGGAGAGGGGCAGATTTAGACTAGACATAAGGAAAAATTTCTTCACTATGAGGGTGGTGAGGCCCTGGACCAGGTTGTCCAGGGAAGTTGTGGCTGCCCCATTCCTGGAGGTGTTCAAGGCCAGGTTGGATGTGGATTTGAGCAGCCTGATCTACTGGGAGGTGTCCCTGCCCATGGCAGAGGGCTTGGAACTGGATGAGTTTTAAGGTCCCTTCCAACCCAAACTACTCTATGATTCTATGAGCTTTATAGCTATTTTTAGGCAGATTTCCCACAGCAGGAAATCACACTGCTGTGGAAGTTAGCAGCACTTGCGAGAAGCAGGTATAGCAGGAAAACAGGAGCAGGTGGAAATTAAGCAAGCATATCTCAATGTACTGGGCAGAATACATCTAAAAGATATGATACAGCATGTTCAGTTTTGTATTCGAAATGAAAAGGATTGCAGCTTAAAGCTGATCATGTCTACAAAAGGCTATTCAAAAAGTTTTTCCAACATCTACAAATAAGACTACCAAAGTGTAACAGTTTTCACATCTCTCCTTTACTTATTGACTCAATTTCTCCCCTTTCCAATTAATCCTGGATTAACTGTTTTGCAAAACTCAAGAGGGGAATAGAAGGGTTTAACAAAAGAGTCAAAATTATGTATAAAAGCTGTTCTAGAGATGTGTGTAAATCCCTTACAATCTGAATACTCTACAGGCAGGTTAAGTTAGGATCCTAGATTATTCGGTTTTAAACAGTAAATATCACTTTTGGCTCAGGAACTCCCTGAACCATAAATTGCTGGAGGCTAAGATAATATATTTTGCTAAGAAAAATCACAATCACAGTATATTAGTCAGGTTCTTATACTCTCCTTTACTCATCCCCCGTGACTATTATCAGAGAAAAGATACTAGGCCATATAAAGATTTATTCTTTTTTATGTTTTTATTCCCCCAAATGTAACAACAGCCTTTGAACATAAGGGCATTTGTCAGTGCTAAGAACTTATATACATACCTATATGCAACAAATTCCCATAAGATGTGAGCAAATCACCGTATGATGTTATTCACAGTAAGAGACATTAATTTGCCACATGAAAATGTCATTCAAATGTGGGATTGCTGGAAGGACCATTGGTATTCTTGTGCAGAATATGTTTAAAACACACCTTCAAAACCAACTTCCTTATGTTGTTTTTCATAAACCCACCTCCTTTAAGTACGGCTCTCTGTAAGGCTGTTGTCTGCATATATTTTTATGTCATTTCTGATCTTCCCTCTGTATGATTTACCCAATGGTGAAAGAAAAGCTTTGGCTAAATAGAGAAATCCTAGAAAAAAATCCAGGACACTTTAAATATACTTTGAGAGTATCAAACCTTCAGTTGACTTGGGGGAGTTCACAATGACCTGCTTCCTCACTTACATAACCGAGAAAGGTTTCTTGAGTCTCCCAAGTACCAAGTGATAGGACAAGAGGAAATGTCCTCATGTTGCAGCAGGGGAAGTTTAGATTTGATATTGGGGAAAAAATTTCTTTATTGAAGGAGTGGTGAAGCATTGGAACAGGCTGTTCATGGAAGTGGTGGAGTCACCATCCCTGAAGGTGTTCAAAAAACGTGTAGATGTACTGCTTTGAAACCTGGTTTAGTAGGCATGTTGATATTGTGTTGATGGTTGGACTAGATGACCTTAAAGGTCTTTTCCAATACTAAAGATTCTATGATTCTATATGAAACCAAGCCCAATACAGCAACAATTCCTCATCCTGATCACCTGGAACATCCTGAATTCATAAAGACAACCAAAAATTTTATAAGAAAAAGTATATTAAAAAGTAAATATTATTCTTGTACCATGCAGAAACATTCCTTTTGCATTTTACACATGAGTACTTTCACCTGCACTCAAACATGAGGCAATATTAATGGGTTTGATTAATTTCCTATTGAGGCATCCGATATAGATAAAGACAGTCAAAATACCTTTTTACTCAAAACAGTTTCCAGGGAGGGTAGTACCTCACAGACTCATCACTACAACCAGAGAAATTATTAGCCATTTATATAAAACCCTATGAACTACAGAGTCAATCTAGCCATTTATCTTTCAAGGTAAAATACTGTGGTTTACACAGTTGAAAAAGCTGTCCCTCTAGCTCCCAGGAAAAGAAGAGCAATTTGCCTAAAAGTCTAAATCACACTAATGCAGTTAGACTACTGTGGGGTTAGCCATCTGGCTTAGTGGCTCATTAGTAAAGAAATGACCCCTACACATAAAACACAGTTGGGTCATTCCAAGCTAATGAGCCTTCGAGTTTTATTGTTTGGTACATACAAATGGTTGGATGTAGATCTACTGTGTAAGTCTAGTCTTACACACTCACAACCAGGCAGACCTTCTATTTATTAATTCAAATATTTATTTATTTACACTGAAAGAAGAGAAAACAAATTTGTGTTCACCAAAGGTGTGGGCAGGTTTCTCTAAACAAAGCTTCTCCATAGCTTTCTGAAAAAAAAAGAAAAAGCCTTTGTATTTCTGCTTCAAAAGTATTTCGCTAGTTAAGCCATGATACAAAATTACAAAACATTAATTTCTTTACACTTTGTGGGGTTTTTAACATCTGATTTCATAAATTTCATTTAAATTTACACTGAAAAAATGCTCACAATTGAACATTCAGATTAATCATGTGATGGCTATTCATGCAGAACACATCAAGATGAACCAGCTCCCATAAAACCCAAGACCCACATCTAAGAATCTATATAATTAAGTTTTACATCTTGAGAGTTAGCCTTGCTGCCTTTCCTGGGGATATCTATATACTGGAAGTCAGGCATTTTATATTCCCGACTGAATCTCTAACGCATTTGTGTAACCATGAATGACTCTTCATTGTCATCCATGCGATTTGGCTCTATTGTCCTTATCCTATATGCAGAAATCAAAAATACTGCATAAGGGCACAAGGTTTTGTGCTCAGCTACGAGTAAGAGCAT
Source organism: Phaenicophaeus curvirostris (assembly GCF_032191515.1). Lineage (NCBI taxonomy): Eukaryota > Metazoa > Chordata > Aves > Cuculiformes > Cuculidae > Phaenicophaeus > Phaenicophaeus curvirostris. The sequence continues at coordinate 74,467,389 of NC_091395.1, forward strand.
AAGACAAAACTCTGATGTATTTATGATTGACAGTAACAACAAAAAATTCCCACTCTCCCTTCCTTGTCTTTCTTTCTCTTTTTCTTTGGTTTTTTTCATGTAAGAAAATTTTAAAATATAATTAAAACTTACTCTTTTTGAATATTTACTGCGATTAAGGAGTTCTATTCATTATATAGACCCTTATTTTTATTTATCTAATAAATTATTCACATTAAAGTTTGCATAATAGGGCTTTTAGTCATTAAGCATACTGTACCGTTACAGTAAACAAACAAAAAAATGCTTAAAAATTAAATATTGGTATTAATAAATGAGTTCAAGTGCTTGAATTGTGTAATTTTTGTAAAATTTTCATAATCTGAATGTACCTATAAGGAGGACAAAAGGAAGTTACCAGAAAAAAGATCATGTATCCAATAAAAATAAAAATTCTACGGAGCAAACCCATCATATGCTAGTTCATAGAGAAAAGAAATACACTAGCAAGTGTTCTGCTGTTTCACACGGCAGCAGCTTCTGTTCTGCGCTTTAAGAAACAAAAATCATACTGTTCAATAGCCTCAGTAAATTCCCTAAGTGAAAGGTTCCTCTAGCGTGAGAAAACTCATTGTGGACTTCTTGTTTATTTTTTTCTTTCTCTTAAAAATGGTAAAATATAATACAACTAAAGCAATTTTCTCTGGTTTCTTGTGTTTATGGTGCTCTAGATAATGTGGTTGTATTATTATGGGTTTAGGTGATTATGTTAGATACCACCTTTCATCTTACCTATCACTGTCAATCTCTTTCTACTCTACCATGACATCTCATTTCAACAAGAGTTTGAATGGTGTTTAACACAATAGCTTTAAGAGAACCAAAAGTTTCATAAACTTATTAAGTTTCTGCTTATTTGTACTTTATCTACTTATTCACCTTAACCTTAAAGCCAAATTAAAATTTAATTTATCAGACCATAGGATTCAAATGCTATCTGGCAATTCATTTGACAGCCTTATAGTAACTACATTACTACACAACATACCCCAAGGTATTTTAGTTCAAGGCAGAAAGAGCTCAGTCAATGTCCACTTAAAGCTGCAGAATTGTATTTTTGGGATCTCTGATTTTACACTGAAATCTGTAAATTTCATTGCCATGTTAATGCATAAAAAAAATTATAATGCATCCATCTAGGTTATCACTGTTCTAGAGTTGGGTTGTTGTTCTTTGGGGTATTTTTTCTTTTTAAATAATTGCTTAACAAATGAAATAATTAGTCAAGCTATTGTAGCAGTTAAGCAAGCTGACAAACATCTGCAGATCCCAAGATATCATATGTATTGTGAATATGTGCAGCCAATATGTTACCCTAAACTTAATCATAGTTTACTTTATAAAGCACAAAACCTTAAAGCTTTACTATAGATAAATGCAATTTAGAAAATGTCTCATTTCATTCTGCTGAAGCCAATTGCATGCTAAAATATTTTAAAACAGTTGCAATAAGTGCTAAAAGGAAGGGTTCTGACAAAGTTTCTAAATGCTATTAAATATGAAACCCAGATCAATATTTAAAAGTCCCAAATAATCCAAACCAAGAGGAAAGTACTTATTCCACCAGCTCATCATCTTAAAAAAAAAAAAAAAAACAATCCTCTTGGCTTCCTGCTATTACACTACGGAAGTTCAAGGGAACTGATTACAGGAGAGATGTGTTTTCTGTCTTTCATTTCTCAAGTAAATATATAAACCATATCTGCCCCCAGTATCTGGCTAATACACAATTCTGGAACAAGTGACAAGCTACTGCATCACAAGACACATTTGTCTTGCAACTCTCCTGTATTTAGGAAGTCAGAAGATAACTTACCAGGTCAAATCTGAAATCCCACTGAACACTGATATATTGCATTTCCTACTACCATATATGCAACTGTTAATTAGCTAGTATTACAAGGCATATGTTCTTGAGCTCTGTATCATACATCTACATCTGAAATAATTTCAGAAAGGGCAGAAGAGGCTTTTACTTCTTCCATGCCAAATTCCTTATTGAAATCAAAATATCATTGCCTTTCAAAAATGCAACCAGAACTCAACATCTGATTTCTAGATGATAGTTAATTTCATACAATATTTTATAATTTAATATAATATAATAAGAAAAATGTATAGACTTAATATTAAATTGATTAAAATATCCCCCCTCCTCAAATGATATTTTGTATTTATTCTTTTTTTTTCTAATGATGCAGTAGGTAATAACAAGATAACCTCTTCATTTTCTCTATAATCACAGTTTCTTTGATTACAGCTATACCACATCGGCATACAGATCTTTAGTGACACACAAAACATTTCTGGTGTGCAAGTGTGCCCTCTTCTGGACATCTAATACCATCATTTCAGGTGACAATTCCCTAAATTACATTGAATTCCTACATCACTGTCTTGCAGTGCCTTATTTTCATTCTCAAAAACACTCCTTGTGTAAACAAAACCCAAATAATGCAAACCAATGCCGGATACATAAACTGCAGGTTTACACACACTACTGCAATTTGGTAGTTTTGATTGCTAAACAAAGTGTAAATACTGTAATGACATTGCTAATATGAAAAGAGCTTTGACCTTAGCCTGCGGTAAAGTGTATCCTTGAATACCAAAATTATGATCTGGTATACTAAATAGAACAAAATTCACTTCACAGCCTTTGTCCTTCCCTTATTTTGATATTACTCCCTACCAACTTTTTTAATGAATCATAGAATCATAAAAAGGTTTGGGTTGGAAAGGATCTTTAAGGTCATATAGTCCAACCCTCTCCTGCAATAAGGAGGGACACCTTCAACCAGATCAGGTTGCTCAGAGCTCCATCCAACCTGACCTTGAATGTTTTCAGGGATGAGGCATCTACCACCTCTGTGGGCAACCTGTGCATTTCACCGTTTTCACGCTTATTGTAAAAAAATCCATTATACCTACTCTGAATCCACCCTGTTTTAGTGTGAAAACAATACCCCTATCCCTATCACAACAGGTCCTGCTAAATAATCTGTCCCTATCTTTCTTATCAGCCCTCTTTAAGCACTGAAAGGCTGCAATAAAGTCTCTCCAGAGCCTTCTCTTCTCCAAGTTGAACAACCTCAACTGTCAACCTTTCTTCAGAGGAGAGGGTTTCCCACCCTCTGATCATAATGAGAATGAACAAAGACTACTATAAAGTGCTCAGAGTTGATTTAATGTATATTGTGAAGTATAATACTGTTGGCTATATCAGATTTTGACAAAGTTCAAGAGGAATTATATAGACTTATTTCCTAAATGAGGGCAAAAATGCACCTAACAAGACACTGATGATTCACACTCACACTCTTATAGAGCCCAAGCCTGCTTACAGCCACTCCCTACCCTGCACACCTGCAGAATAATAGTATCTCAGAGAAATATGTGTGCATAGCTTATTTATTCTCTATTCCATTACTGCCTTTAGGTTTACCATATGATGACCAGAATCTGGACATATTCATACCAAAAAAAAACCCCACAACCCAACCTTGAACGAGCAGAAAATGTTATGTAGTCTCCAGGAGACATGGATTTTTGATGTAGTTTTCTGAAAGTTCACTAATTTCATGCTTAATGTATTTTGATGCATTCCCAAGAAATCTAAATGCATTGGGGGATATTTTCCTTTGTGTCCAAAAGAATACAACACACAGCAATGTTAAATCTGGGCTGAACAAATATTGAAAGTAAGGTCCAGACACCACAAGCATGTGTGCATACAGCTAATAATCATATTGCTGTTGGTAGAGTACAAAATGCATTAAAAACTTCTCTCATACTGTTATTGATTTGCAGACTTGGAGAAACAACAAATTAATGACCCATAAATGCTAACTCCAGTACAAAGAAAAATTACAGAGTTTATGAATCACACTACATACACAAGATTGATAAAGGACTCGTCTACAGGTGAACAAATAGCTTTAATAACTTTATTTTCAGCCTAAGCCTTGCAAACATTAACGTAATGACTCCCAGCATATTAAAAGCACCAATGGAGAAGTCATTACTTCTGTAAGAACACACTTCAGAAAAAAAACAAGACTAATTAATGCAAAATAAAATGATGTAAAATATGAAAAACACTGGAAGAAAATGCAGTGTGGGGTTTGGGGTTTATTTTGTTCTTTGTTTAAAAAAAAAACCCATTTTTTTATCTGAATGCACTGAGTCTAAAATGAGCACATAACTCTGATAAGGTACCAGAAGTAAACATAGACATTTTCTATGCATATATACATAAATGAGGTAGAACAGGGAGGAATAATAATTTCATTGGTCAAAAAATATAAGTTTTCAGGAGGCAAAGTATTGAAGAATTTGGGGTACACCTAATAAATCATGTATTTATTCCAGATCATGGCACGTAGGAAATTAATATCACATTTTCCACAGAACGACAGAATGGTAGGGGTTGGAAGGGAGCTCATCCAGTCCAACCTCTCTGCTCAAGCAGGGTCACGTACAGCAAGTTGCACAGGAATGTGTCCCAGTGGGTTGTGAATTCACCTCCAGAGAAGGAGAATCCACAGCCTCCCTGGGCAGCCTGTTCCAGTGCTCAGTCACCATCACAGGAAAGAAGTTTTTCCTCATGTTAAGGCGGAACCTCTTGTGCTAAAGTTTGTACTCACTGCTCCTTGTCCTGCTGCTGGGCACAGATGAGAAGAGTCTGTCCCATCCTCCTGACACCTGCCCCTTAGATATTTATAAGCTGTGATAAAGCCCCCTCTCAGTCTTCTCCAGGCTAAACAGACAGAGCTCACTCAGCCTCTTCTAAGAACAGAGATGCTTCAGATCCTTTCTTTTATAGGAAAACAGTTTGGGTTGTTGGTCAGAAGCAAATAAAAGAATCCCACATAATCTTCCCCATGACCATTGTGCCCACCTCATTCTGTCCCATGTCATTCTTTACCAAGTTTTCAGTTCATTACGCAAACCAAAGAAATTCATTATTTGCCCAGTTACAGAAAAAAATCAGTTTGTGTCCTAAGGAGATTCAGGTTGACTTTAAAGAGGAAGAAATTAAATTCAGAGAATCCTATGCCTTTGAAAAGACAGACCATTATGAACACCCTCCACATAATCAAACACAACAATTATACATATATTGCAATAGTAATAGAGATTTATTGACTTTTTTCACATGGAAAACTTCAAAGCACTTAACCTTTAATGAATTAAAACTGACATGATCTCATTGCTCTCTACAACTACCTGAAAGGAGGTTGTGGAGAGGAGGGAGCTGGGCTCTTCTCCCCAGTGACAGGGGGCAGGACAAGAGGGAATGGCCTCAAGCTCCGCCAGGGGAGGTTTAGGCTGAACATTAGGAAAAAGTTTTTCACAGAAAGGGTCATTGGGCACTGGAACAGGCTGCCCAGGGAGGTGGTTGAGTCACCTTCCCTGGAGGTGTTTAAGGCACGGGTGGATGAGGTGCTAAGGGGCATGGTTTAGTGTTTGATAGGAATGGTTGGACTCGATGATCTGGTGGGTCTCTTCCAACCTGGTTATTCTATGATTCTATGATTATTTATGGAATTTTCCTGTATTTTGCAATTCTTTATGAGACTGAAACACTTTAATTTGAATTTCCATATGGAAAAAAACTGTGTCGCCTGACTAAGCATTCAGTACTTTTAAAGGAAAAGACAGGAGAGAAGTAGAAAATTCAGAGAAAATAAAAAAAACCAAAAAACAAACCTGACAGAGATTTAGAGTTTTTTACCCACATAAATAGAATACCATACCTGCCACCCCTTCTGCTAATATGATTTGGAAAGTCACACTGGAAAGCTTGTTAGCTTCATGATCCACCACTTAGCAACATATCTGGACAGGAGGAAGTATTGGACAAGTCCTGCCACAATGATTGCAGGGAAGTTCACCTTCACTCCTCAAGTTACAGAAATACTAAATGAATGGTTTCCAATAACACAGACTTAAACAGATCATTAAAAGTGTAATTTACTTAATAATGGAATAATAATAAAGTGACAATGAGGAAGAGAATTGTTTGATGCATTGGAATGTAACCTGATTTAAGTCTTTTTTTCCAGCCTTTCAATCACTGGGCGTAATTAATTGTCTAGAGATATAAAATAAATTGAGAAAATAAGTCTTCACATGCAGGCACTTGATCAGATTTACTGGCATTCTAAAAGATTTCCATGCTAATTAGGAGGGAAATATCTTGTCAGAAACATCACGCAACCTAATACAGCAATTCAGCTTTAGATTCCAAAAATGTCATGTGATTTATCTACATTTTAACAAGAAATACATAGATTTTCTCATGACATATCATGGTCTGCCTTTAAAGACAAACAGCATCTATGAAATGTGCTCCAGTGGACACCAACAAGGAAGAGCTGTCAGGGTTATGGTTCAGAAACGGCATTTCCTCCTATAAGCATGAATTCTGTAAATTTAAAAAACTGCTGGTCTAAACAGATGAAACATCACAGGGCTCTGTAAATTTACAACTGTCAGAACCTAAAGTTAAGACAAATTGTTAACATATTTGTAACTTCCAAGGCATAAAGTCCTACTTTCTCATAAGGCTTTTCTATTTGTTTCTGATGGAAAACATCAACGTGGTTCTCCGGATCTGCTCAGAAATACCAAACAAACATTGAACTCAGACTTGCAAAACTAGAAAATACAGGAATGAGCAAATAAATCAAAACTCATTTGTGCAAATGTGGCAGCATTTCTGTAAAACGATCAAAAAATGCCAGGCACACACGAGGATGACGATATCATGAAAAAAAAAGAAGAGAGAGAAGGTTCCTTAATAGCTGGTTCATTTTAGATCGTAGGCAGCACTCTTAGTTAATGATTTATGTACAGTCATGAGAAGTTGAGGCACTCAGAAGGGACGCATAAATGCAAAGAAACCTAAAGTGACTGAGAAGCAAGGTTGTGGCACATCATAAAACATTTGCCCATTTGGGAATGCATCCTATTCCTTCAGTCATAACTACTGCATTTCCACTTGTTTCTTCCATGTTAGGAAAGACAAAACTGCTCATAGAGCCTCTAAAAGAGAAACATGAATAGCAAAATAGTATATCTCCAGTTTCAAATAGTGTAGGAAGCTTTAAACAACCCATTGTCCTCTAAGTATTATTCAGAAAGTTAGGAATTCGACAGCAGTACCAATGGCAAAAATGTCCTGCTGAGTCAGTAATGCCTCAATCAGCCAACCCTGATGACCCAGCAATCAATCTCTTGTCATTCATCCCTGATTACTCATCTCAGGGCAGCTATGGACATTTCTCTGTCTCATAACTGTAATTTACTGCTTACCGTCACCCAGATTAACCTTATGCAAGACAGCATCAGAACTGAATCTTACAGACAAATCATTACTTTTCTCTTAAATATGAATTCAGATTGAGCTGTTAAATATGGAAGCTGACAGTATCTTGAAAGTTTAGGTACTTTCATTTGCTATCACGTATTTCATTCTCAAATCAAGCACAATAACTTCAGCTGTCTGTTATGGAAATTTCATTTTCATGTACTGCTGCACTATAATTTTACTTTGAGTGATTCAAATTCTCTACTGACATATTTGCGAAGAAAAACTGCCCATAGACTTTCTCGTTTGTTCTTCTTATATTTTGCATTTTCAAGATATGACATTTTCTTCTCTGTAGGAAACAGGACTTAGAGTATCTCGATTACAGTGAACAGACATCAGGAATGGGCAGTAACTTTAAAGAAAGGAATTACAAAGAGCAAACAATAAGCAACTTTATTCATATGGTAATATCAGTCAATTATCAACAAAAAAAAAAGGTGTCTAGCCTACAGTGCTCTGGTCCCCAAGTCTATATATTAAATGACTAGTTGTAATACAAGGACTTCATAAAGGACTGTTTATTCCAGCTGGATACATAGAAATATTCTCCATCTCAAATCAGAACTACAACAAAAACAAACCCCCAAGCTCTTCTTGGGCCACTGCTCCCAAGTGATTACAGAGGTCTTTAAAAATCATGGCTTATTTAATTGTCAACTGCATTCCAAATTTCTCTTTGATACACCCTAATAACCCAAGATTCATTCTCTCTCTGCTTGGCACAGAAGCCAGTGACATCAGAAGAAACTGAAAACATCCATTTTTAAGCTTATTTTTCTAAAGATGTAATTTTCTTCCTTTCTTTTCTTAATCAGGCATTGGCGCAGCAGCACCCTGATGCTTGCTCAAAAGAGTGGCCAGCACTGGGTTATAGGACTGGGTTTGGCAATGTGTTTCTAATCCAGGAGTCTGAGTTCAAGAGCTCGAACTCCCAAGTTTCTAGGATTTTTGCTACCTGTCAGCCCACAATAGAACTCATTAAGGATCCAGGAGAGTAACCCGGCAGGAAACTAGACCACAATCAGAACTAACCATCTATTACAGATTTTTTTCATTTAGACAAATGGAAACCAATTGTGTTAAGAGCTTTCGTGGGGCTGTATTTATTTCTCTGTAGGTTAGAAGCCCAGAAATGTAATTTTATTTTGAAGTAAGTGATGGAGTTTATCACATATACATAAGAATCTGAAATAAAACCTATCAATTTTTCTGTGAGAGATGGGAAAAAAAACTCCTATGACTCAGCAGACCGAGATTCCTACTGTGCTCGCTTCAAAGAAATAAAAGATTTTAAAGTTCAGTTGAGTTTGGCATAGAAATAATAGACACCATGCTGGGAAAGAATTTTGACAGCGTTAGTGATAAGACAAATGAAACTAATACATATTTCCAGATATACAAATAATAATGAAACAATTTATATCTCATCTCCATAGAAGTTCTTGCAGAGGGCTTAGGTATTGTGAGACTCCAGCCAATGCAATAGACTGTACAAATGCATAACTATTCATAGAATTGCTAAAGAATCTAGGGACTAATTTTCCAGCAGCAATAATAATTTCAAAACCTCCCACAACAATAATTGCTTAAATAACCTCTGAATTGGGACCACAGCATCTGAATATTTGTGAAAGTATCTTGAAAAAAAATATGACTCTTATTTGACACACACGAATTTGAACAAACCAACAGTTATCTGAAGAGAAGGAAGAAGGAACCAATACACACTTCTCCAGTCATATTTTCTTACAGTCCTCTAAATACATTTTGGTCACTTTTTCTAAAACCTTTATATCAGAAGAGAACACAACCACACAGCAGCATTACTTGTATTCAACTGTGTTGAAATCTGCTCTATCCTCCTCCTTACAGAAATTCTTTTCATATTTTCAGTTCATAACCAACATTTTGTAAGTGGATATCTACCCTTTTTAAAAAAATTACATCCCTGTAACTCACATGTTGAAGCTTTGTTTCACCAACCTTGTCTCCTCATCATCAAATGGTAAGACTGTCTGTGGCATCTGTTCATTGACTTCTCTGAATTGCAAAACCACTTTAACTTACTTCTATAAAACTCCAGATAATACACTGAGAGGTTTTACCCCTGGCATATAACTAATTGTAAGATGATCATTATCTACTTGTTGGCCCATGAACGACCCTTAGAAACTGGGTAAAAAAATGGGAAACAACATTGTCATTCCCTTTCTACATAGCCAAGCCTATTGATCCACTACAGTCAGGTAAAGCTGACAAAACAGATCTCAGGTGCAGGGAATATATCAGGAGATATGACGGATGTACTTAAAAAACCCTGCAGGAGCACAGAAGATAAGACACATGCCTCTCTACGGGGAACTTTTTCAGGTAAAGGTGAGCACAGCAGGGATGTCTGCAGGTGGAGGAGATTTTCTTATACATCTTGTATTACTTAAAAGGTAGCAGTTCCTACATTGTTCACCTGGAAGCAATTTCCTTTTTTTGCACACAAACTCTGGGAAAGCCCTTTATTCCTCTTGCATTGCCTTCAGCAGTCATCATTTGAAACACACGAAAGTGTGCAGCATCACCTACCTTGCATTTCATACAGCTGTAAATCTGCCTATAAACCTTCCCATTTCTGATTCATACCTGAAATACTATCCACCAGTCCAAAAGCAAAGATCAGTGAAGTTTCAAGAACGTCTCCGTTTTGACTATGTTCATTTTGACTATGCACTCAATTTTTTTCTCAGATTCTATGAAAGTTGTATATTAGACAGAACATAAACCACAAACACTTTACATGGGATTTTGCACTGTAAATATTGAATAGGTAAAAAAAAAGAATATAGAATCTACTTAACAAAAAGCAGAAATGTTCTTGTATAGAAAGAAATAACTCTCTGAACCCAAATCACAGAGGTATATTGAACTCATAGAACTCCAAAGAAAAAACTTAAAGCTGGAGAAGGACTGAATTAACATCAACTGTACAGCACATTGCCAATAACCTGCACGTTGTTGTCTGTATTCTTTAAATATGACCACAAAATATACAATTTGTTCTAATGTTCTTTATGTCTCAAGGCAAGCATCAAAAGCAGTTCTCACATTTGATCAACAATCATCAACCAAAACCCAATCCATCATTTTCCAGATATCACCAAAAGCAGAAAACCCTAAATATTGATGTCTGACTAATTTACAAACTTTAAAGCAACAGCAGGATTGCAGTGATTTAAGGCTAAATGGGCAGAAGACTTAAACATGTCCATCTTCACCAAATCATCTCAAAGCTCCAATACTCTAGCCAATTCCAAATCAGACTTATTATTGTGTCATGCTTGGTTTATGCCTTTCAGTTTACTCTTCAGAAATTCACCTAAGCTTTTAAAAAACTTCCCAAATGAAATCTTTTATAATAACGAATATGCTTAGAACTACTGTGAAGCCAGGAAAATCCATCCCCAGGTTTCAAGCAAATCATTAAACACTAAAGCAAATTCTACCAGGATAAACAAATGGGTGAAATTCAGTCTCTAGATAGATGCCTAAACAGGAGCTGCCTACAAGCTAGGTACCTATTCTTCTACTCTAGTTAATAGGGATTCAGTTAGTACAGTCAGAGGACTCTAGAGTTATTTAACTTATTTCATATTAGATTACAAGACTTAGTCATCTGAATTGCTGTTCAGGTTCCCTTGGCAGCACTGATCTGATCTCCAGTATTGATCTGCTCTTCATCAATTATATCAGGAATTAAAGAAACTGAGGCTCAAATGATTTGATAAAGGTAGGAGTCTGGCCATTTGTTCTTCCATAAAGCATACAGGACATGGAACTGGAGGTGGTAGGTACGACACAAGACCTATGGAAGATCCAAATGCTTCTGAGTAGGAGATTGAGGAGCCTCTGTTCAAATAAGCACCAGACTATTTAAATTAGTAGTTTAAACTGGCACTAGGCATCTATTTTTAAACAACTGAATTGAGGCCCCTAGTTTATCTCTTTCCACCTATGTACAGAAACCTAGGTTTATGTGTATTAATCTGTTAACCGAATCCCATTTCTTGTTGCTAAGATCAGCTTGGAAAACAATATTTAATGCAGTAGCATTCACAAATTCTAGCACCCTAGATGTGTTTCAACTAGAAGTACTTCACTTTTAATTAATTTAAATATACATTCAGTTCTTAAAATGCTTACTCAATACCTGTAAAAAAAAGAAAAAATTGAAGCGATTATACTCCACTATAAAGCAGGAAAATTATATATATGTATTTATACATATATATATATATATATGAATCATGCCTCTTCAACTGATTAGACCAGGGAAAAGAAGCCAAAACCAAAAAAAAAAAGGAAGAAGACAAATTCAAAAACATATCACGGTAACAATAAAAACAGATGCTTATATGATTATATTTTTAAGTAAAAACTAGGAAACTATATTAGTTATCTTTAATGTGGTCATAAATATCTACAGCCATTCAAAACACCCCTTCAACTGTAAATGTCGTCAGAAATAAAACAAGAATATTTCTGGTCCAAGGGTAAATTGCTCTGTCACCAAAACCCCATGTGCTTAAAGAGAACTACGATACAATTCGAGGTCCCATAATCCGTCAGTTCTCAAAGTTATCTGAAAGACATTTAAGATTAAATCTAATTCCTACCAAGCAAGATCCTGTAGGAAGCAATCCAGCAAGTCCTTTTCCACCACTGTCTCCTCACTCATTATTTAATGCTCTCTTAATAATTTCTAACCTATAACACAACAGCATAGACTTCACTTTCACTCACAAGAACCTTTCAATTATCACTTCATAAAGAAGAAAAAGGAAATTACACACATTTTTAAGTTCTGCCCCAACACAAGAGTTCCTTAAGGTGTTTCTATTATATGAAATAATGTCTTTAAAAAGTCATCGTTAATTTTGAGCTGTACAACCAAATGACTAAAAGACTGATTTCTGCACTATTTCTACTGCCCTGTACAAGTCTGCCAACTAACTCTAACAGTACTAATGAAAAAATAACAGTGTTAAAGTTTTATTCATGAACAATCTTTTCAACATTACTTTGACGATTCTAGCAAAATGGCATCAAAATGTGCCACCTGATAGCCTGGCAGCAACGACAGACAAGAAACAGCAAAGTATAGGATGGTCAGTTTGATACGCATCTGCAAATATTTCAGGTCACATAAACCAAGTCTGTAAAGAGCGTGTAAAATTTTAGGTAGCCTTAAAGCCCAGTGTTCACTGTCTAGAGTGTAACAGAATGGCATTTATAGTTAAAATAAAGGTTTGTTTCAAACAGCTGCTACTATACTATTAGGAGGGAAAGAATCTGTTCTCAACAATAGAGTTGAATAAGTAACTAAAAAATTCCTATATAAATAAAAAGAAAAAACAACTAAACATAAATTCAAACAAAGTTCTCAACAATAAATTGCCATTTTAAAATGGAGTGTTAACATCTCTTAGGACTTTTGCACACTCCTAAGAACACAGCAATGGTACTCCTGAGGTTTAATACATAATGTTAGGTGGATAATAAATCAGGGATAACTTACACAGAACAAAAGTTAATACCATGCTGAACAATTTAGCACTTCCTGAAACCCTGCACAGATAGCTGTGTCCAAGATCCTGTGGATACATCTCTCTCTGCATGAACAGCACTAGGGCTAAACTCACTACTTGCAAGGCAACTGAATATTTAATAGCTTTAACAGCAAATAATGACTTTCAGTGGTTTAAAACCCACAGGAGACAGAGAACATCACATGGGCATCTATAGGTTACATGCTAATAAACAAAACACTGCAACTACCACTGCTCAGAGGAAATCACGTTGCAACTGAACTGTATTCCCTGTCATAAGGACAATAATTCTAAGGCCATTTCCCACTTATATTGCTTGCTTTTAATTTTCAATAAAAAAAAGCATTTTACCTTAAAAGGAATACTCAGTGTCTATTTACTCAATAAGAAACTTCAATGCTAAAGCCACGGAGAGCATGGTGTTCCTTTAATTTCATCAAACTTCTGCCAAATATTTCCAGTATATTAAAAGTTAAACAATTCAAACTGCTTACCATACAAAGTAAAATAATTGAAATAGCACTACCTTTAGTAGTGCTTACCTTTAGTGCTATATACCTTTATATATAATAAAGATATACTATTGTTTTTGTTAATTATTAACGTCACAGCAAAGCCTCCAAAAGGTTTATACATCTACTAAGAAGGAACCAAATAGGAAAAGCATATAACTTACATTATTCATGTACTCGCTGAGCAGATCCTGCAAGGCCTGCCGCACAGCATTGCACTCAGCCACAATTCTCTCCCGGCGATCATCTCGTGTGCACGAGGAGTCTGCCATCAGCGCTGCTCCACTGATGATACTCTCCAGCCGTTCCTCAAGAGATGGTCTGAAGCGAGCCTCACTGAAAGTCATTGGGTCTAAAATAATTTTGTTCTAGAAAACAAAACACAAGCGGGAAAATTAGGAGCATATATGGCTCATTGCCATTTCTCTTACTTCAGCGGCTTAACTTGGGTTTCAGTCTTTCTTTTAACTATAGACCAAATTCCTGCAAAATCAATATTGCAGAAATATCTGGTAGCTCTGAAATCCCAATCTACAACTAAAAATATCAATAACTCTACACACAAATAATTCACAACCTATAGTTATAAAAGGCTGCTATCAAGAGCAACACAACTGGTTCAAATCTGAATTAGCAGCTCTGCAGAGAAGGACTTGGAGGTGCTGGTTGATGAGAAGAATGATATGAGCTGGCAATGTGTGCTCACAGCCCAGAAGGCCAACCGTGTCCTGGGCTGCATCAAAAGAAGCGTTGCCAGCAGGTCGAGGGAGATGATTCTTCCTCCCCTACTCCTCTCTTGTGAGACCTCATCTGGAGTATTGTGTCCAGTTCTGGAATACTCAACATAAGAGGGATATCGAGCTTTTGGAACGGGTCCAGAGGAGGCCACAAAGATGATCAGCGTGTTGGAGAACATCCCATATGGAGACAGGCTGAGAGTATTAGGCTTGTTCAGCCTGGAGAAGAGAAGGCTTCAAGGAGACCTTATAGTGACCTTCCAGTACCTGAAGGGGCTAGAAGAAAGCTGGGGAGGGACTGTTCACAAAGGTTTGTAATGATAGGATAAGGGCCAATGGCTATAAACTGGAGAGGGGAAGATTTAGACTAGACATAAGGAGGAAATTTTTCACGATGAGGTGGTGAGGCGCTGGCCCAGGTTGCCCAAGGAAGCTGTGGCTGCTCCATCCCTGGAGGTGTTCAAGGCCAGGTTGGATGGGGCCTTGGGCAGCCTGATCTATTGGAATGTGTCCCAGCCCATGGTAGCAGGGTTGGAACTGGATGATCTTTAAAGGCTCTCCCATGATTTTATGAAGTCTTTTTCTACGATTTGATGAATTTCGGAAGCACGTAGCAAAAAAATAAAATTCAACATAATCTACATGCATGCAATATGTGTGTCTGTCTCTTCACCCTATATAATATAGGTATAGATTTCATCTTGAAGTAATATTAGACTTTCCTGAATCTTCTGAACAATCCTTGGATATTCAGGAAATCCATACGAGAGCTGCAAAATATTTATGACTGAGGAAAAAGTGGAATATTCTCTGTTAACTAATTCCTACATTTTGATTATTTTTATTAGACTACGCTGCTAACGTGCTACTTGATTAACTCAATGTTAAATGAAAATAATTGAGGAAATTGTCATTACAAAAAACATTATTAGATAATCATACTTGGATGAAAATATGAAATATCTCTGATTCCCATTCTGTAGTGTATGTTTTAAAATCCTTTTTCTAAAGGCTTTTATAAGATTTTTGGTGCTTGTTTTCAAATCAGGAAGAAGTGCTATATTACCTAACAGGGAGCACTACACAAAGACAGTCTAAAAAAGTTATTAATTTGTGTAAAAGGAAAATATCTTTACTATTACAAAAAAAAATTTATTTTCAAAACTGCTTTCTTTTAGAGATATTTTCATTCTTAAATTATGATTACTGCTAAACCTGGTGTACTTTACATATCAAACTTATTATCATACATCAAATAGGGTTGAAATACATAGTTTCTAGCCCTATTAGAGTAGAACCTAATGAAATATTATGAGGTTTGAGTCATTGCTCGATTATACTCTGACTTGCATTCCTTCCTTTGTATTTCAAGGTAAAAAATATAAAAGAAATAATTCTTTGCTCCCACTTACAGGTGCATTAGCATCACTGTGTAATTCAGTACCCTTTGGCTGCAATCATGTATAGAAGTTTCATAATTGCATGTTGCGTAAAAATGCTCTGCAAGCCATGTACATCTTATTTCAGCTTTAAAGGAAAGTAAATAATGAAATAGGAATACAGGAGGCAGATCTGAAAGTTTCAAGCATTCTGTTTTCTAATAATCACACCTGTTTTAAAGCACATCAGGCTTTTGTTAATAAACCATTTTAATTTTCCCAACAGTTTGATGACTTTAGTCTGTTTCCTTTAATATCCAAGATCGATCAACAAATGGAAGACAAATGATACAGTTAACTTGAAAGAACACAACACAGTTTACTAAAACGTAAATCAATATTTAGGAACAAAATACACAACCGGCGTCTGTCTATAATGTCAACAAATGTACACATTTATTACAAATGGGAACATGTTCAAATGAACTTATTCTACTAAATTCTGATCCCAAGTGAATAGATTTTCTGTAATTCAGTGGGACAAGGATTCTATAAAAGATCTTTTAACTTCCCAATAAAACTTCCAATTAGCTCCATGTGCAAAAAACAATTCTCATTACTATACAGAGAAAGTTCAAGTCCTGAGAAACCTATAACTTAACTGAATGTGTAGCAGCTAAATAGTAAAAAACACAACAACGTTAGGAAATTTATGAAGACTCTATATTTAATAAAAGGGAGAAATAGAATTCAGATCCAAGAACTGCTGACTTAGCTGAAATAAATGCAGTATTACCTAGAATGTGAAATAATGTCTCACAAGCCTCTTTGAGGGTCTGTGTTTCACAGTAGTAAGCAGAGCACATTTACAAGCACCTAAATTAGAAATGGCTTCTCTAATAGTTGGGCTTATGCATATTTATATAGCTGTTCTTTTCCACTGAACAGTAATGCTTAAAGAATAGAGTTCACTGCCACACTGATGTTCATAAGCATTGAGATTTTCAGAAATCAGCTACATAAATTCACCTTCACAACAGCATACTTATTTCGGTATTAGCAAGACTGAAATTGCATCAAATGAACTCTCTTAGAAAATTATGCCATTAGTAAAGTCATAAAAATAATTAGCTGCATGTTTCACACTATTTTCTGTGTTTCCTTACTCAAATCTTCTTGTGTTTTTTTAAAAATAATGACCATAAAATTATAATGATAATGGTCATGATGTTTATTTCTAAATGACAATAAAAACAGTCCTGAACAAAGAAAGGTAGCATTATTTATTGGAGAGTAGAGGACTTCCGACAGCCAACATATGTTCTACTTGTAGCAAATCTCTTTTCTCATCATATAAACATGATCAAAGCAACATCCATACAGCACCATTGCAATTTTTGTGTTTCAGTTAAAGCAATATAACCTTTTCTTTAATATAGATGAAATCTATACCTATATTATATAGAAGCAAAAAGACAGACACATATATTAAATGCATGCTACATTAGATTTGGTTTTTGCTATGTGCTTCCCAAATTCATAAAATCATAGAATAGTTTGGGTTAGAAGAGATCTTAAAGATCATCTAGTTCCAACCCCTCTGCCATGGGCAGGGACACCTCCCACTGGATCAGGCTGCCCAAAGTCCATCCAACCTGGCCTTGAACACCTCCAGGGATGGGGCAGCCACAACTCCCTGGGCAACCTGTGCCACTGCCTCATCACTCTCATCTTGAAGAAATTCCTCCTTATGTCTAGTCTAAATCTGTACCTCTCCAGTTTATAGTCATTGCCCCTAGTCCTATCTCTACAAGCCTTTGTAAACAGTCCCTCCCCAGCTTTCTTGTAGCCCCTTCAGGTACTGGAAGGTCTCTATAAGGTCTCCTCAGAGCTTTACCTTCTCCAGGCTGAACAACCCCAACTCTCTCAGCCTGCCCTCATATGAGAGGAGCTCCAGCCCTTGGATCATCCTTGTAGCCCTCCTCTGAACTCATTCCAACAGCTCCATAACCTTCTTATGTTGAGGATTCTAGGACTGGACACTATATTCCAGATGTCTCAACTCTCCTCCTATTTCTTAATGCCATGGGTGAAAGGCTATCTACCTAAAGAGCAAATTTCAAACAGTAGATATAACACCTTTCAGCAAGTCATGAATGATATTTTTTTCTTCTTAGAGCATTTTGAAGACACTGTCCTCCACAGTCTTGTATGAGACCCAAGGGCCTACCAAGATTTTATTCCTGGAATATTTCCATCCTTTTCAAGCCTTTAGGATGAACAATCTGTAGATTAAATATCTCTGATCATTGAAACCCAACTAGATAATATTCACAAGCATTTATCTCATGATCCATGAATAAATTCAAGAAGCTCTATACAGGTTACATGCAAATACCATTTACATTTTAAATAATACAGTGTATATGATTGAGAATGTATAATTAATTTAAGCCAGCTTTTCTCACTGTGCAACACGGAAAAGGAACACATTAGTGGAACAGATTTTTGAGTTTTGGGAAAAAAAAAATGGAGATGAGAATCTGCTACATGACAGCCCTCGACACTCAGTTCTCAGAGAGACACTATTTTTTGCTTATGAAAGGTTTTACTTCTTTTCAAAGAAAGCTTGGTATGTAAATGCAACTTCAGGCTATGCTACTGACATGTACAAAGTTCTTACACCTAGATTAACATTGTGTTAAAAAGGAAACAATGTCTTCTTGGAAGTACGAAAAAAGCACAGTACAGTAGAAAAAAGGAGTTGCCTGCGAATCCAGCTAAATAAATTCCTTTTAAAGTCTCAAGTTCCCATCATTATTGATAGCTAGTTAATGAATGATGAATTTAAATGGATTGGAACATTTTACATTTCTACTTAGTTAACTAACAATAGAGCCATAAATCAAGGACTGGAACCACAATCCAGGCCTTATAATAGTGTTTCAAACCTCTTTACAAATGCAGTATAAAATGTATCTCTGCAATGAACATATATCATTTTTGTCTTCAAGTTGCTGGAGCACAGTCTGAGAAAATTGATTAAAAATAATTGGAGACTTATTTGAAAACTATTAAACTTATGATATTATCTTCTTTCAACATACTACAGCTAATTGTTCTCTCTTGTACACCCCATTTTATTTCAATTATTTAAAGGCATGTTTATAGTGGTTACAATGTTTTAATGAAGTACAATAACTTTCAAAAAACAGACCACTTCATATTAATCACTGCTATAAGCCATATTTATCTTGCTCTAATAGGAATAAGCTACCACAAACACTAATAAACTACAGGCACCACATCTGAAATTTAAAATACCACACTAATTATTCACACTTCAAGTAAATATACTGAAAATAACCACATAGCCTACATAAATGCATGGTATTGTCAGAAAACAGTTTTTATTAGAAGTAAAACAAACCCAAAACATTAAAGTTCTGTTTTAAAACAATTTTACAACTCCAAAAGAACTGTGATTACTGTATCATTGCCTTTATTTTCCAAATTAAGTACTTTCTCTTGCAAAAACTTACACATGATGTGCATTGCCTTATTGCTTAAGAAACTTTGCCCTTGTACTCGTTTCACAAGCAGAAAGTCCTAAGAAAATTGCAGAAGCTTCTTCAGAGCAAGAGATTTGTTTACTTTTTAAACACATAAGTAATGTTAATGTTTTGGGAGGCTGGAAGGAAGGAGCCAAAAAAGCTGAATACCAGCCTACATAAAATGTATCCAAATTCATTCCTAAGTTAATGGGTAGACTCAAACTTTGACAGTACCCGGCACTTTGGAAAGCTTGAAAAAAGTACATGGCAATCAACATTTTTGAAAGTCCTGAATAGCATTAATGAAACCACTACTACTACTATAACAAACTTAGAGCTTGTAATAAATTGATTCTTAAATTATCGTTCAGCTCTAAATCACAATGAAAGTTCAGACAGGAAAAAGGCGTAGTTGGTAATATTTTTGGGAAAAAAACTCAGTCAACAAAACACTCCAACAAAGATGTCTACAGTTTTCCTGTTTATACAGGTGAGGGTATGTTTGTAAGAGGGAAGGTCATATTTTTATCTTCAAACAGATATTTCTTTCTAGAATTCTCCACCGAATTACCTCACATCCAACCACTGACTGAGAGAACAAGAAAGAATTCAATATTTCCCTGTATTTCTTTAGTTTTTATATTTTGTAGAAGGATGACAAAAGTAATCATGGAATCATGGAATGGTTTGAGTTGGAAGGGACCTTAAAAATCACCCAGTTTCAACACCTGCGATGGGCAGGGACACCTCCCACTGGATCAGGCTGCCCAAAGTCCATCCAACCTGGCCTTGAACACCTCCAGGGATGGGGCAGCCACGACTTCATTGGGCAACCTGGGCCAGGGATGCACCACCCTCATTGTGAAGAATTCCCTCCTTATGTCTAGTCTAAATCTTCCCCTCGTCAATCTATAGCCATTGCCCCTTGTCCTATCACCACAAGCCTTTGTAAAAAGTGCCTCCTCAGCTTTCTTGTAGCCCCTTCAGGTACTGGAAGGTCATTATATGGTCTCCTTGAAGCCTTCTGTTCTCCAGTCTGAACAAGCCCAACTTTCTCAGCCTGTCCTCATACGGGAGGTGCTCAAGCCCCTGGATAATCCAAGTAGCCCTATTGTGCTCTGTTCTTTAAAACACATAAACCCCCCAATGAAACAAAAGCTATTTACTCTTGTAACTGAGCAAAAGTGAATTTTCAAATAAACTACCATATCATATAAAAGAAGTCCAACATTAGATCACTCTTTACTAACGGGAATCAACCTTTTCATTTGAGAAAAGGAGTATTTCAAAAGCATTGATTAGAAAGCACACAAACACAAAAAAAACCCCAAATCAAAACTCCAACAAACACTGCATGCTCTTCTATAGGGCTGTGCAATGAAAGTTGAATTGATTTTTCAGGCTTAAAAGACAGAAAAGGCATATGAGAAGCTATGAGGAAAAAAAACCACAGAAATATAAAGTTTGAAAAGTATTCACAGAGGAAAATGTAGTAGCATAAAACCGATAAAGCTGCACCTACAATCACGTCACTAGCAGGAGCTCTGCAGGTGGAGGTATTATACTAGACAGAACAGAAATAGCTTTCAAGTAAGGAACTACTATACAACATGGTTTTACAAAAAGTTCACATCTAAGATGGTTCCAGTAAACTCTGGAGATGTTTTAAATACCATAGCAAGCAGCACAGTACAGTAGAAGAGGCACTTAATTGGAATTTAGGGTTTTGTGGGTCCTTTATTGACTCTCGTATTAATCTCTTGTGTGACTCTGGACAAACGATACCTTCTTTCCTCTCCCTCTTATTACACTTTATTAATTCATCTATTTAGCATGTTAAACCTTCAGATCAGAGAACACTTCCTAGCATTCTTTTCAGTGATTTAGTACAACGACAATACAATTTCTAAAGCAAGTGTCACTGCAAAGGGAACAATATGTCAGAAGAAGGAACCAAAAACTCCGTGACAAATACCATTAAAAACTCAAATTGATAGATACCTTAAATAAATAATGTCACAACCACAAGGCAGCATGAAAAACTGCTTTTGGGTAAAGGGAGCACCTAATATACCGAGACACAATTTTTCAGAACAACCTGCTAGACAAGACTGTATAAATAAGAGTGTTCAATGTATTCTTTTGTCAGAAGTGCCTGCACTACCATGAAAACAACTGCAATGTGCTCGCAGGCTTGGCTTATGTATGTATGCCAGTGCCCCCAAAGTGCTAACAAGGCTAGTTAGCTCCTTTGTAGCAATAAATCAAACGTTTCTGCTTGTCACAGCGCTCTGTTTCACAGCCATACCACACAGCTGTAATTTGAAGAAACACAGAGAGTGTGACAGTGCAGTGCCACAGGGAGGAGGGGACGGCTCCCCTTCTGCCTTTCCCAGCTCCCCAAAATGCCCTCCTGCTTGCTATGCTCCAGCACCAGAGCTTTCAATTAGATGGCTTGATGTGTTAAAAGAACAGAGAAATAATAATTCAGAGAAATAAATTACTATCTTTCCTTCTGGGGCAGCGGGATGGCTACACTCAAAGTCGTTTGATGAATGTCACACTCAGGTCGAAGTGGACAGCCAAGAACCACAGCAACAGCTCCCACCTCCACAGCCCCAAGCTGTCCCTTCCCGACTCTTCCCTAAATTGTAAACGAGGATGCTGCTTCCCTGAAACACTGGTGGTGTCACCTTCCAAATAGTTGAGTTATATAAGCATCTCAGAGGAGCAAAATAAACATATTCGCAATAGTACCAAGTGTAGTTGAGTTAGAAAGCCTCACTTAGTGTTATTTTTGTGCTATTATATGTAACCTGACAAGATTTTAATATAGCTTGAACAGTTCAGTTGTCCATATCTCTTATTAATACTAAAACCAACCCATAATAAATCAAAAAATAATGGAATAATTGCACTGCTACAGAAAAAGTATTTCTGTATAGAAATGTTCATATATGTTGATATAGAAATGTTGTTCTCTATAGAAATGTTTATGTGTTTCTACCACCTTTTACAAATTTGTTTAGATTAAGACCCACTACAAAAAAATCCACTGCAAATTAAGTGGTTACTTCCCTTTGACAAACAGGTAAAATGTTTTTGACAGGAAAACACACAAAGCACCTGGTGGGTTGGTGCTCGATGTTTTTCCCCATTTAAAAAAAAAAGGGGGGTAGCAATGTGGCGTGAAAAATTTACAAACAGTACTTCTGATTCCTAAATCTTTTTTCCAATAATAATTTACTGCAAAGGAGCATTTCAGAGGGAAAAAATAAAAATGCAGAAACCCACTAGATGGTGCTCGTATACAGAGAAAAGATCAGCAGCATCACCCTCCCTGCTAAAGGTGAATGAAGGTAATGAGATGCTAACTGCTGGCAAGCAAAGGTGCTTCCCTTACGGAGGTCACATTTCTGCTTTGCATTTGACACCAAAATTCTGTCATTTCCAGTGTTGTCCCTCATACTCTAGAGCTGTCATTTCCACAATTACATATATATATATATATATGCATACACAAGCACAGATGATACACTAACCATCATATGCCATAAAGCCAACTACTAAAATTAAAAGTAGAATGAACTTCTGAAACAGGTGATTAAAACAATTCAAAATCATAGAACCACAGAATGGTTTGGTTTGGAAGGGACCTTTAAAGGCCATCTAATCCAACCATCCTGCAGTGACTAGGGACACCTCCAACCAGATCAGGTTACTCAGAGCCCCAGCCAACGTGACCTTAAATGCTTCCAGTGATGGGGCATCGCCCACATCTCTGGGCAACCTGTTCCAGTGTTTCACCATCCTCACAGTAAAAAATTTCTTCCTTGTATCTAGTCTGAATCTACTCTCACTCTAAACTCAGTTTGAGTTTCTTGCTGCTAAACTACTCCTGTTCTGCATGGAAAAGTCTGAGAGGGGAAAAAAACCCAAAAGCAGAACAGAGAAGGAGTTGTAGTAGGCAGGAACATACAAAAATTACATAAAAGAAAAAGCTTGTTCAGCTCCTTAGCATCATCAGGACTCTGCTTTTTACTCTCTTGAAAGGTCAGTTCAGCATTCTCAAACATATTATTCTGCAAATAAGTAAAGTTTTTAGGTATAATGCAAAATACAACATTGTGCTGTTTTTCATTATTTCCTTAATACGTGAAGGTTGACCAGTCCATGATTCCTCCGCACTCAGGGGACATTAATGGAAAGCAGAAAGTACCAGATAGAAGCTTTGAAGTATCAGGATGCAGCCCAACTGCCTTCACAAGTGAAACGATCGACTCAAAACCACTCCAGTCTAAAAGCCACTTCAGCTACACAAAGGAAACAAAACCCCACACTTCATTCGTAGTCATTGATGAGGTTATCTGAATTTGCAGCACTTTCTCCAGCACACACAGGCACAGGCATTCCTATTTAAATTGAATATATAAATGCATTATACCGACATAGCCGTTTGGCTGTGCTTCCCTAGGCACTAGAGCTCAACAAGTCTACCATTAAGTTGCTACATGGAACGTACCATGATACATTTGCAGTTAGTTCTTTTCATTTTGATACTCAAACAAGCACACTTCAATTTGTACTTTGAAGCTCACATTCTGTCCTTTTCTCTCCAGCATCACAAATCTTTTCCCTGAAGAACATAAATTACTGAGATTCCATTCTCGGGCTGAACATCTGGTATAGGCATTTGTGCAAAAAGCAACAACATTTTAAAGGTAGTCAGTTAATGATACAGCATCTCTTCTGCCCATTAACTTTATGTCACATTTTGACTGCTCTTACTTTCATCACAAAAATAGCATCCTTTGCTATTGTAGTACCCAAGAATTTTGCCTTTTCAGTGTCTATGTATTTTTTTTAAAATATCTATTAGATCTTTCACTCTATTTAAGGAGCACTGAATTCACTAGCCCTGCAAAATATTTCCAAGGGATTATAAGTATCTTCATGAAATATGTCATGATAGTCCATTTATTGAATATGAACGTCATTTTACAGCCTGGAGGACAGTGACCAGTGTCATCAGACACTTTTTCTCATAAAACACGGTCATGAAATCCAGATTTCCACTGTTTAAATATTATGAAAGACTGAATTACTCTGCCTGGAATTATTCTCTTTATATCCTTCTCATAACAAACCCAGTACATTTTCAGTACCTTGGGACCTACCCCAAATATAGAAATACCTCATGTACCAAAAATAATTTTAACCATCTCTTTCAGTTCTCAGTCAGATCTCTTCCTTTTTAAAACAAATTATTTTCACAGTCCATCAAGACTCCATGAGATTTTGAAATTGGAGAGTAAAGGGAGGACACACAGGCACAGCAGTTCAAGATGTAACACAGATTAGCCTTGCTAGTAAGCAACTTGAAAGACAAATGGATGTGTAAACACACAAAGAAACAATAAATCATGGGAGCATTAAAGTAACATCAAGTACAGAGTGTTTGGATTAACACATATTAAAGAATAAAGACTAGACTACATATATATATATGTATTAAATAAATATAGTATCTTTTTTATTACATTGATACAAATGTAATACATACATTGATACAAATGTAATAAGAAAGATTCATGAACTCTCCTCATTTCTACATAAATTATCTCTGAGAAGCAATAAATGTCAACTCTTTCCAAAACTTTGCTTCTAATAACTCGCAGGTGACTTTATACCACAAAACACCATTGTATACAGTATTACAATAAGCGTGGCATCTATTTAAACAAAAGAGCTGAAGTGCTCAAAATAGACAGAATAATTATTAATATAACATGTGATGATATTGTGACTGAGAAAGTATTCAGATGATGTGCATTGCAGTCATTTCAAGCATTAAGCGACAGAACACTGATTCTGAAATTTAAAATAATGAAGGCTGAGTAGTGTTAAACACTTTGGGAAAAATGCAAATTTATTTTTAATATAGAATTATCTTGCCATATACTGCAAGTTTCAGTATGAACTTCATATCAAATTGAAATTCATCTCAATATGACTGATTTTCTAAAAAAAATACTGTAAAATTATTTTCATTAGAAAATATTAACTTCCTTTCCCGTGCTGAAGTAATATATTGCCAACATAAAAAAGCAAATGTTTTTATCTGTCACCTTTTTACCCATGACATAGTTTCACTAGTCAGGTAATTTTTCATGCTTTCTTGCTTGTAAAGCAGAAGGGAAATTCACAATCATCACACCATCACAGATATACATTTCGGCTTTCCCTGGAGCTTAGGGTATGTAATTTCCATTGCAAAATTAGGTGTGAATAAACCTCATTCAACAGCTAAGCAGTCAGGCAAAACAGGAAATACAGTTGGAAAGCAGATAAAATAGTAGTTTCAATATTTGTATCCTCAGTAATTCAGCAGAGAAAGTTCTCATTTAGTTTCAGTAGAAGGAGAAAATTCTCTAAAAAACCAAATAACTGTGAACAGAAGACATGGATATACATCTCATATAGGCGTTCATGATGCCTGCAACATCATGGAAAGTGGAAAAGACTTTACCTGAGGAGAGAAACGATGAACAAATATTCTCACGAAGAGGCAGGGGAAAATTTTAGATGTCTCGCATGGTCTTCCCTAAATCTGCTTTCACGAAACACAATGACTCTCTTTGCATTGAACAGCAGCCTTTTCCAGAGAGCAGCAGCATCATCAGTTTGGGACTAAGAAGTCACATGTTTTCTCTTACTGTTTGTCAAACCTCTGCTCTCCATAACATGCAAAGTCCCACACAAAAGCCAGAGTACAATCAGACCAAACAGTGATACTATTCTTACCGTTAAGGGACATGTAAGCTGAGAAGGCCCTGAAAACCATGCAGAATTCCTGCTGCCGTGTCTCCACTTCCAAGCCCTTTTCCCTTCTACTCTTACTGGCATACTCATCCTCTGTCTCTTTTCAATATCTTAGTCCTGGAGCTTCCCTTGATCCTACAATATTTACCCTTTCCACTGTTGTCTCCAAAATAGACCCAATGGCAGTAAATCACAGAGACAGAAGACAAGCCCAGTCCAACACAACATGAGATGAACCACTTGCTCTACACCTCCACTTTCAGCTCTAAATACAGCAGGATTGAGTAGCTCCTGATTCTGTGTGACAGATGCGTATACTGTAAATTTGTGTATTATTCAAAGTTAAAAGGACACCATTCTCCAATAACAGTTTTAATAAACACTCACCTAAACTCAGAATGTATGGGAAATACTTTCAGGTACTGTCTGAACTTAAGAAGTTTTATTCACATTCTGAAGAACAGTTAATTGTGAAATAATGGAAAATCATAAGACAGGACTGGCAATGAAATTAAAACATTTAAACAGTTAGCTGTCGAGAAAGTTGCATAAGCAGAACTACAGCTATTGCTGGAAAGCAGAACTTCTTTGGTATCAACTGTGTTTGAAAGATGCTTTTTCCATATCTTTGATTAACATAATCCGTGATTCAAGTTGAATGTTAATGCCTTCAGGATGCTGAGCTCCGTCACCATCATTATTTTATTGTCTTGACTTTCTGAATTGTCAGACAACCAGGATTTTACCACTCAACCAATCACAGATCTTGGTCATGGAACTAAAGTGCCAGATGGATCAGATTTTGCAGTATTTAGAACTATGTAGCTAGATTTTACAAGGACACTAGGTCAAAAGAGGACTTCTTTCTCTCTATTACAACCACTGCAAATAAGCACAAATAGCTCCTTATAATTCAAGTCCATTAGCAGCGAACAACTATTTCGCATTAAAAATAACACAAATCAATGTCTGCACTTTGCCTCCCCAGTCTGAGGAAATGGACCTGAATGAAATGGGAAATTGAGGCCTGCTCAAGAAACAGGTAGTTAAAAGCTGTAGATTACATGGAAAAACACTTCATTTTCCATACACAACTGATACTTACATCAAATTCATTTAATGCAGCAGCAAGCTCTCCTATGCCAGTGTGCCCCTTGTTCTCATCAGTGGGCGAGGTGGCCTGGGCAGCATTGGAGATACCAGCAATTGCTTCTTGTACTTGCTTGAAGACATAGTCTCTGTTGGCCCTGGTGGCTGCAACATCAGGGTGACGGAGAAATGCTTGGGATGCAGTGTACAACATTGTGGCATTTTTCTTCAGAGCACCTCGAGCTGCAGCCATTTCATCCCTGCAGTGAGGATCTTTCAGTTCCTATACAAAACCACATGATTGTTACAGTTGTAAATCATAGAATCATAGAATCACCAGGTTGGAAGAGACCCACCGGATCATCGAGTCCAACCATTCCTATCAATCACTAAACCATGCCCCTCAGCGCCCCGTCCACCTGTGCCTTAACCACCTCCAGGGAAGGAAACCCATGAAAGGTTTTGTGTTAGAACGTATTGCATATACAGCTTAAGTATCCATGCATAAACATCATCCAGATATTTTGCAGAGATGGAATCAATGACAGAATCTACCATAAATCACAGAAAGAAAGCCCAAGAAAAGTCCATTCCTTCTGCGTAGCTGCAGCTGCTAAATTCTGCTCACACTATCTTCTTATGAAAGTGACTACGTGCTTCCCTTATTCAAAGACTCACAGAAAATTTATATAACGTGTTCAAAATTACTCTTCCTGATTGATCACATTCAGCCTGTTGATTGCATAAAGGCAACATGAGTGCAAGAAACCTGTTGCAGTAACTGTCCTGTGTTTTGAAGCACTATACCCATGTCCTTTATGAAATCACCATAAGGTAGACCTTAAAAAAAAATCGAAATCAAAATATCAGAATAACGAATATGTTTTTAGTTCTTAAAGGCCTAATAAATGCCTCTCATTAATAGTGCTTACTTCAAATTTGGCCCCATTCCTCGTATCATTTAGTGTTTGTTTAATGACATATACTTTATTTCATTTCCCTTGAAAACAAGTATCAGATACTGCACAAAATGTTATCAGAAGAAGATAACACTGTGTTATCATTATTTAATCCATGAATTTATTTAACTATAGGATATATCACACTGCCCATGAAAGCCTTTCAAACATTAGGTAAGGTAGTCGTAACATTATTCATAAGGAATAACAAAACATTTTTACTTCTATTTTAAAACTATGAACAAAGAACTGTGGGAGATGAATAGTTTGCACACAGAAACTATGGTAAAATTATATCTATGATAAAAATTAAAAAAAGAACCAAGCTATTCCGCATTTAAAGGTTCTGCCCATTGACTAATTTCAGTGTCACTTGACTGACAGATAAGTTTTCAGAGAGAATTAAGTTCCTAAAAGGTTCATCAGGCTACAAATAGAAGAGATGAAAGGAAAATACATGAACATCTAAGAAGCAAGCTCTAATGCTGTCAAGATTTTCCATTTATAGGGGAAACCTTACAGGCATTCCAAAAATACACCAGAAGAGGAAAATTTTAAAAGTTTTATAACTAAGATTTTCTGTTATCTTTTTTTACCTCCAGTATGAACTTCAGAAATATATACCCTCAACAGCTTTCAAACATCTCTCTTTTTCCCATATATGTAACGATATTTCCACAAGGGAAGTGTCTGAACCTACTGAATAGCAATGTACATACAGCCACTAGACTTTACATTTTTAATTTAGTTAATTTTGATACAATTCTGAAAATGTTCTATTTCATAAAAAAAAATTACAGTACTGATCTAGAAGTTAATTGTCATTACTGTAGCACAGAAAATATAGCAAATGGGCAGGTGGATACAGAAAATACAACTGTAGTTTCCATATCCACCTGCCCGTTTGCTTTATTTTCTGCTATGCTATCCAAAGATAAACATCTCTGAACTACTGGTGGTATCCAAACACAGCTAACCTTGGAGAGACCTCATACAACTGCATAGTGACAGTGCTGTCTGGACTCTTTAAAAGAACAGTGTTCAGGAGAAAGTTATCTTTATTTCAAAGTTGTATAATTGTAGGCATTGAATAAATGTTATTGTGACTCTCTCATCTTTTTCCATCTGCCTTAGTAAAGAATGGATTGAGTATGTGTGTTTCTTCAGTGTCTGAAAATTAATACTGATGGTTTTAAACGCAAAGTAGATTTCTGTTCTTCCTGAGTTTGAATTATACTAGACTACCAAGAGCTCGTGCTTTACCAGCTGTCAGAGTGACCTCAAATCAGCATAGGTTAGAATTAAATAGGAATAATAATCAAATGAAAACTATCCTTAACCGGCTGAATCACTTGCCTTTTCATTCTTCATTCTGTTATTAATTGCAGCCACTTGGAAAAGATTCTTAAGGAAATAGCATGTTTGAAAAACTTCACCATATTCAAAAAAAACCTTAATGTGATTAAATTATAGGGCAAGACACAGCATTTACTTATTGCACATGTTAAACCAGACTTGCATATAAAATATCAGATCTTCAGAACCAAGACTTTCTCAACCAATGCTTGAAAATGTACTCACCTGTTGTCGTCTAGCAGCTACATAGTTAAGTTTTACCATCTCTTTTCCAAATTCTTTAAAGCGATTTGCTAAATCTTGCTCATTTGTTGCATTTTTCACTGCTTCTAGTGCTTCCTCTACCTAGAATATAATATATCAAGTGTGTTAGCATTCTAAAGCAAGTGCCCTTGTTGACAAAGTCTATAACTATTCTACCAATTATTGTTTATTATATGGACTCAATTTAGCTTCTACATCCATCTCTGTACAGTGGCTTTATGATAGTCCCACTAACTTTAATTAAGTTTCTTAAGAGAGAAGTTGCCTGATGATCATTCTCCATTACTTTCCATTTATTGTTCTTTAATATTATGTAAAACTAATGTAAAAGGTATAACTATATTCTCTTCCCCACTCACAACTATCAGATGAAATTTTGAATATCTGTGGGGTTAAAAAAAAAATAGATGAATACATTAATCGTGTGTAGTATGGGCTTTATAAGAAAACCAAAGGAACCTTTTAATTCTGGAGAAGAAATTACTTTTAAAAAGGAAACTCAAACTTACCATTAAGATTTAAATTTACCCCAATATATCCAAAATATTGAATCATTGTAAAAAAGAAAAGAAAATATGCCTGCAGCCACTCAGTAATGCTGTACCTAACAAGCAGAGATATAAAAGCCCAGTTATACCAACAGGTAATTCTACCAAATCTATCATGAAACTTTACCAAGAAAAGAAACCTGAAGGGATAAAATGCTTTTTTCATTCAATAAGTAAAGGAAATTTTCCTGTTCCTAGATGAGAAATCAAAGCTGTATTTCTAACCCTCATGAGATAAAAACACAATTCTAAATAAAAAAGATAGAGAACTGAAAAGTTTCCATTCAACCCTCTTTCGAAAACCTATTGCTTCAATTCAGAAGAATATGCATAAGCTTTCAAAACCAGATAAATTTTCCCCTCGAAGAGGAACAGATAATTCTTATGGGGATATGCTCCTATGGAAGAACAGAGGTTTGCCACTCACTCTCCAAATGCCACTGTGAATCCATGAATTAAGCAGTAGCTGGTCTCTAATGAATTTAGAAATGAATAATTATGTGTAGATCCTGCTTCTCTTATCATGTGTGTTGCTCTAGCTGAATTTTCCTACCAGTAAGAGTGGATAATTTAATTGTGAGCCTTTACCTCCTTAATGCAGATTTAAGAATATCAACAAATCAAAGGGCTGTAGAGTAGCAACCACATACATTTCTATAGAAAAATGTGTAACTCAATCACATAAATCCATAGTTGTTATGTTAGAAATGTTATCTGAACAAATGCGTGCTATGCTTTATTCAGAAACCAAATACCTCTTCTTTTACCCTGAAAAAGTCCAGCCATTTGAAAAGCTGAATGATCTGACTGCCTTAACCATTAAAACTAATTACAAAAGCATTATTGGATTAAGTAATTTGTTCTTGTAGGATTCCTTGCAAAATATGAACAACTTCTTTTCATATCAAGATGCACTTTCATTGAAACTACCTGAAGCTTTAATCTTTCACATGTTACTAAGGACAAGCACAGGCACGACAAACTGATACACCTTTTCTACGTGCTGTCCATTAAATAAAGTCCTCCATTAAGTAAAATTGCTAGAGGATTTGTTACAGATTCCACTCTCATAATCAGGTTTCTAAAGATGTTGATTGTACTCTATGAATGTCAGTCTAGGCTCAAGCCCATGAAATTCGAAAATGAAGAACCTGTTCATGAGAAGAATTTGCAAGGACCTGAGCACAACCCCCTTTTTTAATTATAATTTGTTTTACAGATTCATGCTGGAGCAAGTTCTCTATCCTCAAATGAACACAACTTCTCTCAACTATACAGATGTATTCCTCTGATTAACTAGCATGTCATTAATTGCAATAGACTCATAATTCTATATGTGTATGATTACGTACTCTATTAGCATATGCTATTTGATGAGTGTTGCACAAGCTTCACTGCAATAAGCACTATTACTTATTTTAGTAATGCAAAATAGAATGTGAAAGAAATGACCGGGTGTGCTT
Source organism: Phaenicophaeus curvirostris (assembly GCF_032191515.1). NCBI lineage: Eukaryota > Metazoa > Chordata > Aves > Cuculiformes > Cuculidae > Phaenicophaeus > Phaenicophaeus curvirostris. The sequence continues at coordinate 74,499,086 of NC_091395.1, forward strand.
CCAGAAAGCTTCTGCATATATTTGCTCTAAGATATTAATTAAAATGCAGTATTCCCCATGAAGTCTGATGTGTAACTCACATGCTTTCCATGAAAACTGGTTGTAGTACATTTCAGTAAAAATCAGGTTCATAACTCCGATATGCAGAATGAATTCACTTTATTAACTCTATGATTAACTTTGATCACACCAGCCTTTGAATGTTACCTCTGAGTCAATACCAGAGCTGTCCCTTCATCAATGTTGTTAAATAACTAAAATAAACACCTTTTTACTCCCATTTTACTCATTTAAAACTGGTTTGCATTGTAAAATGCAAGCTAAAAATATTTACACTGTCAGTCCTCAGAAATAAATTACCCTTTTTAACCTGAAAAAAAAAAAAAATCTAATTTAAGGTTCCTGATTTGAATTTTGCTAAAAAATACAGAGATGCCCGGCTTCTTGGAAACAGGATCCATAACAGCATCTCACATAGGCAAAGATTACAAACTACATCGCTGTAGGTTGCCCTTGCAAATCGAGGGTGCAAACTGTGTATGTAAATACACCCACTTACAAAACTGTATCAAACGTTTGTGTTTAAAATAACATAGCACATGGCTCTAACAGAAGGAAGACATCTCAGATCCGAGAACAATACTTCTCATCATCTATAAAAGAACTTCAATCTCGATTTTAATCACAATGTTTAGAGAAATCTGTTGTATATAATATTAAAGTGTTATTCTCAGTAGCAAAGTATCATTTGAATTATAGTTGCATAGAATATTATAGTGGGGTAAAATTAAAAGCATGTTGGAGAAATACAATGCTTACAGTGCACATAATCAGAGCCATGTGCTGACAATTACAAGAGCAGCATTCTGTTCGTTAGAGCAGAGCTCACTAGAAGCTGTGCAGAAAAATCTGCTTTTTTCGTTTTGAAAACTGTTTTGAAACTATTTAGCTTATCTGCACAGTTTGCAAGTTAAAGAGTTCTCATTGTTTTCCCAGAACATAATATCTTTGTATAGTTATCCTGTTAAAAACACAAAGAAAAGAAAGATAAGTATTTTTTGTCTTTTATTAGAAAGAGGTAAATTTCCATCTCCTCTGTTAAAGTCACACACAGAGTCTACATGTTTTAAAAAATCTGTGTCTGAGTTTCTGAAAAATTTTGGGATTTTTTCAGAGATTTTTGTTTGTTTGTTTATTTTTTATGCAATAAAATTGAAATAGAAAACAAAAAACCCCATATTTCACATGTTTCAGCTGCAAAGTTTTTTAATATTCCTGTATATAAGTGAATGGTGGCAGTCCTGAATACAAATCCTTACCAAACTATGCGGTAATCTTTAATTTATCTTTACTCTTTTTTCCTTCTTTGATGAGTGATTAGACACTATTGTCTTGCTCCAAATGAAAGATTCAATTCAGACCTCACGCAGAGAAAAACAGTAGAACTGTAGTACCCAAACTCTGCCACAAGATTGCAATACACGACAAGGCCAGAGAGGATAAACCAAAGGGGAGGCAAGTCAAACACATCTGTTCTGTTCAGAGAGCTGCTTAACAGCAGTAAGAGTGCAGACACTAAAGATACTGAGCAATTGAGGGGCAGATTTAGACTAGACATAAGGAAGAATTTCTTCACCATGAGAGTGTTGAGGCACTGGCACAAGTTGCCCAGGGATGTTGTGGCTGCCCCATCCCTGGAGGTGCTCAAGGTCAGGTTGGATGGGGCTTTGAGAACCCTGCTCCAGTGGGAGGGGTCCCTGCCCATGGCAGGGGGGTTGGAACTGGATGATCCAAACTATCCAAACTAGCCAAACTTCTGATCCAAACTATTCTATAATTGCACGATCTTTTACTCTAAGCCTCCAAAAACTATCTTCAAAACCAGAAAATGAATGAGACTTATGTAGAAATAAGACTTCTCTTACTTCGCGTCCAGCACATTAAGAAAGGCAGTGAAATACAACAAGAAATATAAACAGTGACACCCATTACTGATTTGTTCCCTATTTTCCTACACACAAAACCAGTACAAACTATTAAAACTGCATACAATTTTCAGATGCGACAGAAGCCTCATGACATCAGCCATATCAGCCAGGATGAGTAAGCGGGTGACAGCAGAAAGCAAGGCACGAGCAGCCCGCACCATGGTGCCCCGTTTCACTGAGGAACATGGGTCGTCAGCAAACTCCGAAGAGGCAATCCTCATTGTTTCTCCTGGAATGGAAAAAAAAATATAAAATTCGTAATTAAAGATAAGTTTTACACTTGGGGTTTTTTTTACATAAAGTATAAAAAAAATCACTAAATAAACTCATTGTTATTAGGAAGAAAGAGAAGGCTCAGGAGAAATATTTTTTAGAAGATGTGGAGCAACTGCCTCAATACTCTCTGCCTTTTTTCTTTAGTCATAAACCATTCTTTTCTAGAGCTGTCACCAGTAGCAACTAAAAATAAAGGTAAAACAGCAAGACAGACTGCTGAGCGCAACCAGCACAACACATGAAAAACAGCAGCACCTGTTACAGAAATATATAACTCGCCTGTGCTTGTAAGGAGGATGGGACAGAGCACGGCAACAGAATCATCCCAATTGCATCTTTCTACCATTCTGCCTTCCAATTACATCCTTCTTCAGTCTTGCTCCCGAGTCAAATCATACATTCATAGAACAGTTTGCATTGGGGAAGACCTTTAAAAGTAGCTATTGCCCCTAGTCTTATCACTACAAGCCTCTGTAAACAGTTTCTCCCCAGCTTTCTTTTAGCCCCTTTCAGGTACTGGAACATCTTTATTAAGGTCTCCTCGGAGCCTTCTCTTCTTCAGTCTGAACAACCCCAAATCTCTCAGCCTGTCCTCATATGGGATAATATATAATAATTATGTAATAATATATATAATAATTATGTAATAATATATTATTAATTATATTTGTGTTATCGCTTTCTTTACTTATAGTGCACGTAGCACATTAATTATTCTGCCAGGCTGGGCATCTCACCCTTGCATCACTGTCAGGTTGAAGGACTCTGGCTAGCAAGTTGGGTGATGATTATACGTATTTTTTTACTCTTGCAATACTGTTAGCAAAAAGAGTAAAAGAGATTGATAAAGTCTCCTTTAAAATCTCTCATGTACATATTTTCAAATTTACCTGCTCATTATGTTCATCATATTGGCCTCCCAAAACATGACATAGGGACAGAGCTAAACACTCTCTTGCACAACAGCTGAAGTGTGCTGGTGCCTGGAGATATTCTTCATGTTTACCTCCAGGAACCAGGATCTTATTCAACATGGTACTTGGTAACTAAATAAAGAATTTTAAGAACTTTCTCTACTTCTTTTAAGCAGATGGAAGTATTAAGGAAGAATAAGCACTACTTAAAGCTACCAGCACTGAAAGGACGTGAGTTCTTTCCATACAGCTGAGATCTAATAGTTTTCAGCTACTAAAGGAAACAGTGCTTTTAAAACACTAAGATTAGGAGTAGGCTGAAATACAGCCGCAAAAGGAGGACAGGAAGCAGCTGAAGGAAATATCTAATGGAAAAGAAGAGTAAGCCAGGGACAGCACAATGCATTCAGAGAAGGAGGCAAGATTCCCCTTCCTGCTTCATTTACAGCAAGGAATAAATTGCCTAACTGGACATAAAAGATGTTTTAAAATCCTAACCATCTTTCACAGATTTGATAATCTAATTTAAGCCAACACAGAGCATGAAGCTCAACCAAAAAGGCAAATGTTAAACAAAATTATGCAGAAATGAGGTTAACATCACAAGAAGATCAGGCAAATTCTGATATGTAAGACTTAATGAGTGAAAATTATACAACATACCACTGGAAATCAAATAAAGTAATAATTTAATTAATAAAGAAGGGCACATATCTGTTCCTTTCATATACAACACAGAAGGCAGTGAAGTGGCTTCTTCCACAGGATATTTCTTTTTTAACTACCTGAAAAGCAACCATATAATGCATAGACCATACATAAATGTAGAACATTGTATTGTACTTGACTTTCTCATCGACCAGCACCGCCAAGCCCTTCTCTGCAGGGCAGCTCTCAATCACATCTTCCCGCATCATGTAATGAAATTGGGGATTGCCCTGACCCAGGTGCAGGACCTTGCACTTCGCCTTGTTGAACCTCATGAGTTCTCACAGGCCCACTTCTCCAGTCTGTCCAGGTCCTTCCGGATGACATCCCGACCTTCCACTCAGCTTGGTGTCATCTGCAAACTTGCAGGGTGCACTCGATCTCACTGTCAATATCATTGATGAAGATATTAAACAGCATCAGTCCCAGTACGGACCCCTGAGGGACACCACTTGTCATGGATCTCCATCTGGACTTTGAGCCATTGACCACTACTCTTTGAATATGACCGTCCAACCAATTTCTTATCCACTGTACGTACCATCCACCCATCAAATCCATATCTCTCTGACAATCATTGTCAGAGAAAGAGACAATAAAACACACTTCTAAACATTCTTAGATGTTATACTGCTCAGCATCACAGAGTTGAAGTCTGAGGTATTGGTCTTTGCACAGAAACAACAAGGAGGACCACAGTTTGCTCTGCCCACGTTCCCATGTATTCTACCCAGGTGCCAAAAATCACTGAAAGTAGAAGCAAGGAACTCCAAAGCCAAAAATATTTTTCTGACACATACTTTAAATCAAGCAGTTATTGGAAAAAATTATCAACAACACTTGGCTGATAGTGTGCTAAGAATTTCAAATTAAATTCCCAGATTTATAAATATTATTGGGTTTGAGTCCATGGTTTAAAATATTCCATGTAAAGGAGAGGCTGAGAGTCAACACACAACAGCCTAGTCTAGCATGCTAGTGAGGGTTAGATTTTCATGTCCAAACCTAGGAATTTGAGCAAGAATGAGGACAACTGGATTCATCTATGTTACAGCTGGGAAGGCATAATCTTTCCTTTGGTTATTTACTAAAGGAAAACAGCTATCACAACTTTTTGTAGAAAGTTTGATCCAATATGCACTCTCAGAGCATATTCAGCTGATGGATCCCAGGGGGGATGCATGCAACTGTATAAAAGGCCCATCGAGGCTTTCCCCTATTTAAGCTCTAAGTTGGATTCAGATGAGATGGAAGTGACTCTGAGCATCCAGCAATAAAGCTTCTGTATGTGAAAGTAACTTTAGGTATAACCAGGATAAGACAAAACGGCAGCCAAAGTAACCTTTGGATTCTGGAATCAAATACCTACAAACTATTTAATTTCCATTTTGGTACTGAAGAGATTTTACAGTTTTCTGCCAAATTATCAGTCTGTAGCTACAAATAAATATTAATATTGAAATATGAAACCAGGAAATGATATTTGGTAATTGGCCAGTGGCATCTGGAAAGCAGGCAATAAGATTATCTTCCTTAGGCTTCACTATGCAAGGAGATACAATTGGCAAATGCATTTGAAAATCAGCACTCATGGACAGAGGGAAAATAGGCAGAGGGTCAAAACAACAATCTAAAAAGGCTGGATTAATTATTTAATGTTGGAAACCTAAAGTTAGGTGAAATAAATTCCCTCTGGAATAATTAAGTAGAATGCATTAAACAGACATACATAAGGAAATCAAAAAATTACTAATATAAAAGTTCATAGAGGGTCATAGAATCATAAAATCAGAGAATTATTTGGGTTGGAAGGCTCTTTAAAGATCATCCCATCCCAAGTCGCCTGCCATAGGCAGAGACACCTTCCAATGGATCAGGTTACCAAAGCCTCACCAACCTGGCCTTGAACCCTTACAGGGATGGAGGATCCATGACTTCCATGCGGAACCTGGATTGTTTTAACCTTATAAAGAACTAATTGTTCTCATTTAAACTCTAATAACCTAGAAAGCCAGATGTTACTGGGAGGAAGGAGTGCCTATCTCGGCGACAATTAAAGTATATTCGTCCTTGTACAGCAATGGTACCAAACTATTCGGAGGCCAATGTTAATACTGGAGCTACAGCTAGTCAAATTATTTTTCAGATACATCTTTTTATCTGGAAAAAGCCAACCCTACTTTCAGATATCCATTTCCTTCCAAATTCATTTCAAGTTATTCTGTGATCTATATTAAATTACTGTCAGTGAAAATTAGGTCAACACCACAAACACAGACATCTTGGGCCATCGGGTCTGCTTCCTTGCCACTGCAGACAGTCATGTCATAATATAATTAATAATAATCTTAATATGATAATAACTACACTCTCAAACTTATCAAGCTTCCATCTTAGAAGCAGCTCAGACACTTAACCTCAATTAATCCTAGTGGAAGCAGGAAACAAATTCTAATATGAACTCTAGAATCTGACAGGTTTTTTTCATTAGAGACACTAATTCCATGAAGACTGTATTTATAGATAATTTATATTCATTTCTCCTCATACCTCATTTGTCCTTCAATTTAAGTATTCATCTTCCACTATGTTTCCTATTGCCCCTTTTTTGCTTCACGCAATTTGCAATGAGCCAAGACAGATGAAAGGCAGTACTTTGGTCTCTTCTTATTGCCTAGAATATCCATTTCTATAATCATTTCAGTAGCCCTGTGAAACAATTATGTTCCTGGACTGCATGTGATAATAACTGCAGTATTGAAGGAAATATCATTTGCAGCTATGAGAAATTCACCTGATCCCTTGCAGCATTCATAAGCCTTTTTTTTGTTAGACAAAGTGTGTCAGGCATTTTCTCACTAAATTCTGTGGCACCTTGCTTTCAGAAAATAGGATGCCTCTAAATTTACATTTTGTAATTAGAATGTCTTAGTTGCGTTAGAAGTGATTTAAAAAAAAAAAAAAAACAACATTCAGTGGAGAAAGCCCCTAGCAGCCACATTAAGAAATGTTCATCATAAAAGCAAAAGAAAACAAAAATCACTAATCAAAACAAAAAATAACCAAAACCTTTGCCCACTCCAAAAAATTCCTCAACGCTGAAATCTAGCTTAATTCCTTAATTCAAATTGTTATGGATAGAACTGCTGCTTCTGTGAAATTAGGACTCATTGATCGACAGCGTTTCAAGCCCTTAAATCCATTTTGCATGGAGGCGTAAATTTTTTTGTCTTTTAGAATTATTTTCTTTTTGCCCAGTGCAGCCCCATCCTTGGAGATGGGGAAAAAAAGCCATCTGGACAAAGTCCTGAGCAACCAGCTCTAGGTCTCCCTGCTTGAGCGGAATAGACCATATGACTTCCAGAGGTCCTTTTCAACCTCAACCATTCCATGTTTCTGTGAATATGATAACAGCCACACAATAAGCCTTTCCTGCACTAGAAGATGTGTCCAAAGCTATTACTTAAATTGTGAAATCATCAGCTTAAGAAAGATCAAACATACAGCCATTGTCTCCCAGCATCATTATCAAACCATTTAGCTTGTTCTGATAGGATCTAACTGAGGGACCTACTCTCTTGTCCTTCCTTGAGTGGCAATGGACTAAAGCTCTAAATGGTTAATACTCTGAGGAAACGTCATTTTTCCAAAGCCTTGAAGTTTTTATTAAGAGATAGAAGGTGGTGAACACAAAACAGCAATGTAAAGAACTGTTGTGATCAGTAAGGGATGTTTACGGTACTCCAAACACTTGGAAATAACTAATGAAACAATGACTGCTTGACTGTATGTACCATTCCTGAACAGCTCTCAATTGGAAGAAACCAATAAAGCTAATTGATCCACCTTTTAGATTGTGCTTTTTGTTCTACGTGCCCAAAATTAAAAAGACGTGACAACTAATCCATGACTTCATTATTTCAGACTGCTCGTCTTGTAATTAAAGCAAAAACACTGTTATGAAGCTGTTCTAAATTATAATGCATGGATCCAAACTGAGTTGCAGATTCCATATAGAATAGTATTGATGACATTAAATGATAACATGACAGATTTGAATAATCCATAATTGCTAATAGGGTCAATTTCAATAATTAAGCGGGTTTTTAATCCTTCCCTCATGGACGTTGTCGCATTATTAAAACAAACAAAACAAAACCCTTCATGATGCAAAGATCTGTTCTGGGCCCCTCACCACAAGAAGGATGTTGAGGCTCTGGAGCGAGTCCAGAGAAGAGCAACAAAGCTGGTGAGGGGGCTGGAGAGCAGGTCTTACGAGGAGCGGCTGAGAGAGCTGGGGGTGTTTAGCCTGGAGAAGAGGAGGCTGAGGGGAGACCTCATTGCTCTCTACAACTACCTGAAAGGAGGTTGTAGAGAGGAGGGTGCTGGGCTCTTCTCCCAAGTGACAGGGGACAGGACGAGAGGGAATGGCCTCAAGCTCCACCAGGGGAGATTTAGGCTGGACAGTAGGAAAAAATTCTTCACAGAAAGGGTCATTGGGCACTGGAACAGGCTGCCCAGGGAGGTGGTTGAGTCACCTTCCCTGGAGGGGTTTAAGGCACAGGTGGACGAGGTGCTAAGGGGAATGGTTTAGTGTTTGATAGGAATGGTTGGACTCGATGATCTGGTGGGTCTCTTCCAACCTGGTTATTCTATGATTCTATGATTCTATCTGCAGTTTTATCTCCTTTAGATTCATCTAGAAACACACCAAATAAAAGTACGACCACCTACTGCCCATTCCAGCACCAACAGTCTGGTTTTTTGATTTTTAATGAACTAAATCTGGTCTTTGATGGTTCTCACTGTCTATATTCCTCCTACCTTAATAAACATATTGATTATTTTCTCCATATCTTAAAATGTCACATTTTGTTCACAGTACTTTAAAATCCACTGTCCATAACTGAAAAGAGTTTATTTCAGTAGTAATCTCTGTTTGACATTGTACAATTATTTGTTAAAGTTTGGGAAATAATTTCTATTTTCATACTGAAGAATGCTGTATACTACTAAACACATATACACATTAAAAACGCTATCCAGAATTCCCAAAGCCTCACACAAACAGCTGGTTTTTTTCATCTCCCCTTCTCTAATACTTTTCTTCCAAAATCTTTACTACTATTTCCCTAAACTCATCTCCCCTTTCACTTGCAGCTGGGATCATCATATTAATACATTTCAAGGCCAGAAAAGGCCATATATGATCTAGCCTGATCTTTTCCCATTACCTTTCAGCTACTAGAGCCGCGTATCTCTGGAATTGATTATAATGACCATCTAGTTCACTTAAATTTGTCTCACTTTAAGTGTGACATTTAGATGGAGTGATGGAAGATGAATCACTGTGTATTTTAAAGCACAATGGATATCCTTAAAGCTACTATGCATTTTAGATTCAATATTCACGTTTAGATCCAATAGCACACTATCTCCTTCACTTCATAGACCATTAAAATACGTAATTTTAATTAACCCAACTACTTCCTTCCTTAGCGACAGTAAAATACCAAGAAGGCAGAACTTAGATATTTAGCCACATAGCTATGACAACCTAAAACAATTATTTCACAAATGTTACATATTAGAAAGGACTTTTCTAATTAACAGTCAGATTAATAGTGCATTTGAAACATCAATGATAAGCCACTTAAGTACAATAAAACATTAATTAAATTTCAATTCAGAAGTAAATTGGTTTTGGATGTGAGAATACATTACCATTTCTAATCCTTCCTTGTCTACACCTCTCAGCTATTCTGCAGTTTAACATCCCTCAGGGACAAACTAAACAACTGATTAGCCTTCACTGAACTGCAGAGTTCATGAATGCCAATGTGAACATCTCAGATGGTCAACATTGAGGCTGCTGCCAGGGAACAGGAAAACACACTGGGATTCTTAAGATATCAAGAAACATACAAGCAACTTGAAAAATTCAAATTCAATTAAATTATAAAGTGGCCTTATTTGTATCCTGGCAAAAGTCATGCAGCTGAATCTCAATGTTCTACAAAAGATAAGAAATATGTTTCTTTTATCTCACAGTAGCACCAGTGTTGCCGAATTGGCTCTCCCCTTTCTTTGTTCCACTGGCCTGATAAAACGCACTGTCCAAGGCTATATACAAGCTAGTTTGCTCCCCCACTCCAGCTGGTATATATACCCCAATAACAGCATATCTTTTCTAAGGAAATCTGAGTGTGCTTGTTTGAGTAGTTCAGATACAGAAAGTGGCAGGACTATCTTCCAACAATTAGTATGAAGCAGAACAGATTTCAGCCATGCAGCAAGATACTGGGATGCGTAATTCAGCACTGCAGGAAGCCTCTTGTTTCATTGTACAGCTAACAGTTTTCCCACAACTTCTATGCTTATTCTAAAAATTGGAGATTTCTAATTAAAAGTAAAAAGTGCTTCCTTCTTTACCAACTAGCTGCGGAACTGAGACACGACATTCAAAGCAGTAGAAAATTTCATCACATAGAAAAAACTATTCAAATTACTACAGAGACAACTGCAAGAAAAAGTTGCCAGCTTTTTGATGAACATTGCAGAGCAAATTTATTAGAATTGTTATTGTAAAATATGACTAAAACAAATACAATTGACAAAGAAAAACCTTTTTCTACAAATCCTAGTAATTAGTCTTTAATTTAATCATTTAATGGGTTTCTTTATAACAATTTATGAATTGCAAAGAGAATTGTGAGTAATAAATTTGAGTGGAATGCATAAGGTGTAGAAAGGAACAATTGAATAACCCAAACAGCTTTCCTACAGGCATATAAAAGGAAGCACTCTAAGAAAACTATAGTGGAATTCTTCACTAGGCAGAAGTCCATCATTCTGGATATTACTTTCATTCTGGGGCTTGAAGAAGCTTACAAATACTATACAGGCAAGTAAATTAGCGGGTAGATTATATCTATGCCCCAGGCACTGTGAACTAAGTTCATAATCATAATTAGAATCAGTTCCATGATTCTCTATTATCACATTAAAAAATTGCCCAATTAAAAGTTGGGTTGAAATTGATATTTTTTTGTGATAAGCTTCAGTTTCAAAGGGTTGATATTTTCCAGCAAGTTGTGTTTGCTTAACAAAATTTATTTAAAATTCCCAGCAAGCTTTGGGGACAGAAGGAACAGTAGGTTATGCTGTCATCTCATGGAAAACACTCTGGGGAGGTGGGTAGGACTGATGATGAGACTGATAAGCTCACTAGATGGTTTAAGGGGTCATTTTATATCCCTCCTAACTTATGCTTTTTCTTATACTTGATTCTATCTATGAATGACTTGACAGAAGCCATAAGAGAAGCAGTGACCTTCTGGCTTGGAACAGAGCACGTTTCCAAGCACACTGTTGTCAAGGGATTGATATAGTAAGAGGTATTGCTGCTTTCTGATGAGCCTGAGATAAAGAAAATGGACACATTATGAAAATGATGGAAGCATTCACCATATTCTTAATATCATTGTTAAAAATCTGGGGGAAAATGCAGTTAAAAGAAATTCTGACTGGAATTAAGGGGACAGATGTTATTGTTGGAGAATTTAGGGTTTGGTGGACAAGACAGAACAATAACAGGAAAAAATTAAATGCAAAGATTGAAAAGGGACTTCAGTATGAAATAGCATGAGAAAGGAGAAAAGCAGAGCAACGAGAGACACCAGCACAGGGATAGTCTATCATATAGGCTTAAAATAAGAAAATAAGAATGAAGGCTATAAAGAACACACAGGAGAGCACTTGCAGGTTTACACAGAGCAACAGATAGAAGGCAGCACAGCAGCACTTTTAAAGAAAGTTATTTCACTTCCACTATCTGTTCACATAATCTGCATGTATTATTTACGGTAACCTATATATGAGACATGATGCAGTTATTCTTAAAACATAAAAGAACTTGTCAAGGATTTCTTAAATCATACCCAAAGCATCAGTCTACATGAAAACTATGTTTCTCTTTCCAAAATCGGGAAATTACATGAAAAAAATAATTTTCACAAACTATGATGATATTTCATCTAAAATTGACTTGGAAACGTTTTAAAACCCTCACATTTCACTGGCAGTTCCAGTTGGAATTCGTGTATAGTACAGGTGTTAATAGAAAACAGCCTTTTACATAACTACACCCAATGCACGAATGTTCCAGAACTGCAAGGGCATCCCTGCAGAGAGATAAAGAGATACCTGAACTTAATACTGTAAAATTACACCTTGATGCAGGGATCAAACCACAAAGCTGAGCTAGGGACCACCACTAATCCAGAGAATGGCAGATCACTATGGTTTGGATAATCATAGAATAATAGAATGCTTTGGGTTGGAAAGTGTGAGCATGAAAGATTTCACTGTGGCATGTGTGCTGGGACAAGTGATCGATGCCTTGACATACCCGTGATATTAACAGTAAGCACAGAGCAAACAGCCCGTGTTCTCAGCTTGCTAGCTTGTTGAGACCTTGGAATCTTTATTAAGACGCGTGAGTTAATAACAAAAGAATGCACTGGATGGAAAACACGAAGATAAGGGGCACATCTGTGGAAAATAGGGGGTTGCGCTCTATCGTTGTACTGTGGGATTCTCACAGGTGGAAATTCACTGGGATAGCTGTTATTGGATAGAGAAACACTATGTAAGGTTTGCATCTTCTCAATAAAGGTGATTCCACTTGTTGCCTCATCGACAGGGTCCATGCCTTAATCGCTACAGGAAAGACCTTTTGCAGGTCACCTACTCCAGCCCCTGATATTGCACATAATGAGAGGTTCATAAGCAATACATGATTATTGTAAGTTTTTTAATGTGAAAAAGACCATCACTTATGAAAGCTGCAAGTATAGGTGTCACTGTAGAAGAAACATGAGAGATGAAAAAAGTGCATTCAACCAGCAGCAATAATCAACCATCAGTCCACACAGATTTCTATGCTAACCTAGTGAAAGTATCTCTGCCACTTAACCAAACATATTTAGAGCTAATTGACTATTTCTATCACACAAAAGGCAGAAAAAGGGGATTGGATTAGTCAGGAAAATCACAGACAATGTGCAGAAAAAAAAAAAAGGGGAGGGTGAACCATGGAAAGGAAAGTAGAAATAAAGATAAACAAACAATGAAAATGAAGTTTATTCTACCCTGCAACCTCAAGGTATCCTTTGTAAAGAATCAAAAACGGGCCAAAATGGCTTTTTAAGCACTGTGTATCATCCTTACATTCAACCAGGATGCATTATATGCAGGACAGGGATACAGGACTGCTAAGATTCCTAGCTGCTTGCTTCCTCCTGCAGTCATAGCATGAAGTCCTCCAGTACACACCATCAACTGAGAGATTCATACTACAGCTCTCTGCCACCTTCTGCCTCTGTTATTGCTGTGTGTGGGTTATTCCAGAACCTCATTCTTCTGACTTTGAAACTTTCTTTTAATTCCCCAGCGTACAGTACTAATAAGGAATTTACACCTATTTCTTTCTCTTCCAGTGTTATGCTATAAAGTCAACATAATTTCTGCTATGCCCAGGTATCTATAAAGGACAGGCTTGAACAGTATTTTTTTCTATTAGCTATGCAGACTCCAAACAAAGAGAAAGAGGGTTTGTTTTTTTTTTCTGCATGCAAAGCATTCTTCAATGTAGAGGCAATAGGGAAGGAGCACAATACAAGAAAAATGAGAGAAGAAAATGGAAACTGCTTCAGCCAGTGGGAAATATACTAAGATTAACTAAATAGCAGCTTAATGCAGGCATATGTTTGCAGACAATCATATCCAGCAAGTTAGCCATAAAATAACAGCATGATCAAAGCAATAAAATTAAGAGTGATATAAAACCATAAGGTCCAGAAGGAACAGGTGAAAGGAAGACAGGGTTGATATTTTTTTTTCTGAAGAAAAACAACATATGTTTCATCAAATACTGTAGAAATCACATAATAATATAAACAGAGGATTAAACTGAATTATCTGCCATTAAAAAAAACGTGAAAAAAAAACCAAGCACAGTTCTGAAAATCAAATTTCAAACAACCATGGATGAATGAGATTTGCAAACACCACAAATCAAAATCAGTGCAGAGTCTAGACTTTTATTTTTAGTAGCTATAAAAATAGTTCTAAATTCCGTAAGCACTACAGAGCAGTCTCCTTTTCCAGTTTTCATATATAAACAGCACCCATAAGAACTTCCTGTCTTAAGACTTAGGAAGTATTTGCCTCTGATTAAAAGACGAAAACTGAGAAAAAAACATGACATCTAGTGATCAGAATACTATAATTTTACACTTCTCAGAAGAAAGCAGCATGTGTAATTTAATCATAATATTTTATAGTCCCTGGCTTTGTGAAGTATTCCTCAGAAGACTGGCCTTTATAATTTCTGAAAAATATACTTCAGAGATTGAGTGTTTAAAATGGTAAATGGAAGGAGAATAAATTTAAGTCTTTTATGTTTTGACCAAGCACCTTTTAGGACTCAGACATCAGAACCTGTATTTCAAATTTTCATATTGTCTTTTTTTAATGCCTCCCTCATTGACTACAGAATTCTGAAACCATACCCAAAATTAAAGCCTTATCTGTATGAGAGAATGTAGATTCTGCACAAGTGCTTTTCAAGCTGGATGACTGCCATGGGAAATGCAGTCAAAATCAAGAACATAGAAAGAAATATACTTTAGGCAAGGAGAACAGCGGGGGGTTCAGGGAAGATTCTGCATTTATGCTTTATCTGCGTATTACTCCAAGGACTGCCTATATCTTTGTCATTAATTGTGACTGGGTAGGTAGCAGAAACAATCCTGGTAACACCAGTCAGAAGCCAAAGTTTTCATTTTTCAGATGAGTTACAGTGCTATTTACAATTACATTCTGAACAGAAAGCCCTTCGCTTTTCTGAACTGGAAACATAATTTACCACCTCACTTACCACACTTAGTCAACAGAACAAAAATCTTTGCAATGAACTTGTTAGTAACTTTTTTTTCTGTGTAACCATTACTCTTGAAATTTTCCATGTATTGTGCTTGAAAGACTGAAAATCCTGTTTTCGTTATTCAGCACAGTGAGAGGGGAAGGATCGGAGAGGCAGAGGCAACAGGATGGGATAATGATGGTGGTGCAGAAGGAAACATCTTTCCCTTTGGGTCAAGGTTGGCTTTGTAACACATCCCATATTATCCACCAGTTCTTCATCCTAAGCAATGTGACTGAAGCATAAAGTAATGACCAAATATCAATCTCATCTTAACTTTCTTCCCTGGACAGACTTCTTCCCAATTTACACATCCAAGACAGTGTCTCCACACTGTTCCTGGTCCCCCTTTTACCCAATCTCCCTTAGCCCTATCCGTTACTACACTAGCTGATGCAACTCACATTATCTTCACTCTGTTGAAAACTTACACGGAAAACTTCAATGGAAGATCTAGAGGCCAACTACACACAGTTATCTGAGGTCACTCCATTGCCAAGCTGAAAGGAATCTCCATCCATATACTTTTAATCTGACTGAGGCTGTAAAATCACTTATTCTTCAGTTCAAAGGGTGAATCAAGCTTTTTTTTTTTTTTTTTTAATAATGTTGGGACAAATAAAAAGAAATTTCTGCCCAGTGAATCAACAGTGATTTCAATCACTCAGCTGTGATCCAGATGACGTTTCACTAGCACAAAAATTAGAACAGCTTCAAAAGGAGAGGCTGAGATGCTCATCCCATGGCGCTCTATAGCTTTACAGTAACAGACTTCTTCTCAGAGGTCAGAGACTTCAATTCAAATCTCTGTATTGAATTGCGCACAGAGAGGAATTAAATACAGATTTCACGCAAGCTGAAAAATCTTCTTGCAGAACATTGTTCATGGTTTTCTCAGAATTTAATTGAAAAGGCTCTGCATTTAATACTGCTGGGGATTACTGTGTGTGGACTAAGCCTACCCAGTTCGAGAATTACTGCTGAAAGACAGAACAGTCAGGCTAACTGTCTATGGTACCTCTTCCAATTTGTAAGACCCAATTTTATTTATTTGTATAAATACCAGTGAAACTATTTTCCACAATTGACCTGAATTCAGAAATTTCATGCATACTAATCACCCTGTGATTAGTGGTAGAGTAAAATATTTACTGAAAAATATGCCCTAGTTACAATCCCTTGACAGATTTTTTTTTTAATATAACTGTGGTGTATTGCTGTGATCCTTTGTCAAATAAAACCTTTCTTAACAGAAATATTGTCTTTAAAGGAACAAGGAGTAATTTCACGATTTGATTTTAAAATGCAAGTCAAATATTTCTGGAAGACACACTATTTCTATATCTTTCAATTTGTGAGTATAATTTAATTTTTGACAACTGTCAGAAGTTGACCTTCTAAAGTGATTTCATTCTTCCCTGCTCATCACGATAGTAATAAAATCTTCCAGAAAGACAATATAAATAAACACAGTAGGAAGAAGTAAAAATCACCTTATAAATTAATTTATATTATTTTTCAAACGTATATCACCGTGGTTTTGTAAAATCTGGCTCAAACTGTCATATTTGGGCAATATATCATATGTCAACCACAAACATTTCTTGGAGATGTAGCTTCTTTCATGAATTTAAACAACAATGGGCTTAAACAAAATACTGAATAGCGAAATGAATACTAGAAAAGCTCCAGCCAAGTCTGTAAAAGAAATAAATCTGAAAATGGTGCAGGGAATAAGCATAGGCTCTCAGTCCATCGGCTTTACCAAGAACAAGGATCATCATCATATCAAGACCTCCCCAACTGCCTGAACCATTAAGGACATGTACAGAAAAACACCTGTACACATTTCATTTACCTCTACTTTTAGCATCTTGCTCAAAGATACAGGACTCATTATGGGATGCAGGCAAAGAACATTTTAGCATCGCACAAGCATTGTAATTGGATGTTTAGAAGGGGAACCAAAGCTGGGCAAAAGGAACGACCAAGATGATTTGGAGAGGAATAAGCATAGAAAAATGGAGGCATAAGAGGATAAAGGGGGCCAGCCGAGTGTGAACAAATTGCTGGTCAGTGCATTTGTTTGGCCTTGCCTTGGGCCAGATTTCTGATTTTCATCTGCTGGGGAGACCACAGTGTCTGAAGTCAACTGAGCATTTGCTTTCAAGGGCTTGTGTCTGTGTGTGTATTAAGGAATGAGGCAACTGGAGAGCCCAGAGTCAAGGGACCAGCTACAGGATAGATTGAGATGGTAAACCAAGCCAGCAGAGAGATCTACATTACAGGATATGAATATAGGTATTTCCAACAAACAGACCTTCAATCCTCACCAGCTAGAGAGGGGAAGAAAATAAAGCACTTGGTGCTGTTGGATTTGAGTGTCGAGTGTCTGATTTGTGTGCTCAGCCTCGTAAATATATACATGTATATATAAATAATCATAGAATGGTTTGGGTTGGAAGGGAATTTAAAGCCCATGCCATTCCACCCCCTGCCATGGGCAGGGACACCTCCCACTAAACCAGTCTGCCATCCAACCTGGCCTTGAACACTTCCAGGGAAGGGTCATCCACAGCTTCCTCAGGCAACCTGTGCTAGTGTCTCACCACTCCCATCATGAAGAATTTCTTCCTAAGGTCTAATCTAAATCTTCACCTCTCCAACTTAAAGACATTCCCCCTCATCCTATCGCTACAGGACCTTGTAAAAAGTCTCTTCCCATCTTTCGTGTAGGCTCCCTTCAGGTACTGGAAGGTCTTCTATAAGACCTAGAGTCTTCTCCAGAGCTGTACAAGCTGTACATGCATCTTTTTGTGCATGTGCCTGCTACATGCTCAGCTTCATTCCTGCTTGGACCTGGGGCCATGGAACTGCAGCAGCCTCATTACTGGATTTGGGAACCCCTAACACTACTTATCTGGTACAATAACTCTTTGAGATTCTGTACAATGTTGTTCTTTCATCAGAACTGTTTTAAATCATTATAGAAGAGGAACTCTATGTCTTTCAGAAGCTAAATTTTCAGCTGAAAGATAATTATGGATTTGAAAAGGGTCTGAAAGAGCTAGCATTAGAGTATTTGCATAGAATGGCATTTAGCATGCCATATTCTTAGGATAAGCACTGCAAACTTGAATAACAATTGAAAATGCTCCCAAATATAACAAGCAATTCAAGATAGATTACGAATATTTTTGAATAGCAAAATAGTTTTCTCAGTCTACAGCCTCAGTGCCTTGCTAAATATAAGACTTCAAATCTTCATGCTCAAAGCTTCCTGCTGGACAGGCAGGAGCCAACAGAGATACTGGAAAAAAGCGAGTTGCACAGTACCTCATCATTGGCAATATTTTTCAAAATAGAGAACATGCTTATTCTACACACAGGTTCTTCCGAAGTGCAGACCGAGATTCACTCTCCCATTAGAAGGATTGACCCGATGATCCAGTGGGTCTCTTCCAACCTGGTTATTCTATGATTCTATGATTCTATGTCTGTCAGAAATGGATAGAAAAATCCTTTTGCTCAAATAACTGCTTTGCAATATTTTTTTTTCTACACATGCATACAGACCTTTTCCTCTAGAACTATAAGTAGAAAAACCTTAAGTTCTTACACACTTCAGTGAAGAGCACTATAAATAAATTTAAGGAGAACATAAGTTTAACTGAAAAGACCGGATAATTTCTTTTTTAAAAATAGATTTCTCTAGTCTCTAAGCCACGTAAGAAATAGGCTATGTAGACAAATTCTAAGCAATAAAATATTAGTATCACATTTATTATTTTCTCTTAAAGAACCTAGCATTCCTCCTTCATGCTTGCTAGATTCAAACCCAATATCCTACAGTTCCTTCACTCAACTTAGACTCTGAGAATAACAAACAGCCAGAAAGACTCAAAAAAATCAGAAAAAAACCTGCAGTAATCAGTGCTCGGTTATTGCTGTTAATACAGTAACAGATACCTTTAAATATTTTCTATTGCAGATCAACCCTTCATCTTGAGTCCAGACACTGCGACACAGAGAAGAAAACACATGCAGAAATTTGATGATAATTCATCATTTGCTTTCTCTATAAAAGAATTTCCTCCTTTCCCACATCAAATGACATTTATATTGTGGCAAGTCTTTTAATGGCTTCTACAGAAACACCCTCATGAAGTAATTTCACCTCCATATATTTTATAAACAAGGAAAAACGCTGAAGAACCAGCAGAGAGGAAGAGAGAGCAAAGCCTACGCCCATCAGTTGAATTCTTATCAAACAAATGAAACAAAGTGTAATGTATTCAGCTAAGGTTTGGGGTTTTTTAACATTTTAAATGTAACTCTTAATGTTTAACTCAAATTAAATCAGGTATGCTTTTAGGCACTAATAGGTACACAACATTTTTTTTCCCTTTTCCTTTTTCCATTCTGTCTTTGTTGTTGCTGTCTGGCTGCTTCTTTATACTTTGTAAATCAGGGCTCATGGAAATCTGATGACGATGACTCTGTGAAGTGAGTACATCTGCAGCATCAGTGTAACATGCCATGTAAAATGATGTTGACACCTTGGAGATAAATGTAAATGAGGCTTACTAGGAATGTTTTCAGCGAGAGAAAGGAAGGAAAGGGGGAAGAGGCAACAGAATGGTTAAAAATAATCACAATCAAAAGGATGCACCAACTCAGAGTGGCATAATCTACTAGTTAAAAAAAGGACAATAAAAAAGTTACTTAAGTCTGTAAAGTAAACGGAGAAAAAAGAGACCAAGAAAAAGGCATATGATTGATCTTATTTTATTTTTACTTTGCATTACAAAAACATGACTGAAAATGAGAGACAAGGAAAAGGGCCTTAAGTGAGTTAAAAAATGAGGTATGAGAAAGAGATGGAAATAAGAAGGATTAAGAGGGAATGGGAGATCTAAAGAGATGAAGAGAGAGAAGGAGAATTTTCAGGCCCTGAATTACAAGGAAGACAAAATAAATGCATGACCATGTGAAGGCAGAAAAGAAGAGGAGAGGGAAAGGAAGGAGAAGTTCAGAAGAGAGCAGTAGAGAATCCTTGGGAAACAGAGGTGGCTGCAAGGAGTTCTCTTTAAGGCAGTTAAAAGAAAGAAAATTGATTGGATCATAGTGCAGAAAAAATTCTAAAGAGAGTGGAAAAGTTTGAAGGACAGCAAAGTCTCATCTGGGACTTTCTGCATTAGTCAGGAAAGTCAAGACCTCCAAGGCAGAAAGTCTTAAAGACTTGGGACCACATGGCACTGTGAGGACGTGGGGTTAGGAAGGGACTGTTGCTTTAACAAGGTCTAACTGAAAGAAAATCATACAAATCAGGAATCGTTTTCTAAATTACAAATTGCCAGCTGAACCAGGGTACTGTTTTAAGACTCAGAGAATGGGGTTTATTTGGCAGAGAGTTAAGCAGTCTCCAGGAGCAAGACTGAGACAGTTTTAAGGGACAGTGTATGTGATGTTACAAATACCAATACAGAATCTATCTCTCTCCATGTCATACTGCTGATGTTGAAACCAGAAGAGCTTCAATACAATTATAAATTATTTTAAAAACAACCGGCATCTTGTGTATGTATATTTTGGAGTTTGCTTCCACCACCTAAAATAGGCAGCGTCTCTGATGTTCTCCCACAGTAACTGAAGACAGGAGAGAAGATAACTTTCATAGCGAATGTTTAAAATCTCCATTCAAAAAATTCTAAAAACTAGGTAGTTAAAAGCATTTAAGTAAAGCATTAAAAGTATTAATTTTTAGTATGTTCCATCCGAGAGAAAAAAAATACCAAGAAAGTTAGTCATTTTTATATGTCAGATCATAGAATCATAGAATCATTAAGGTTGGAAAAGACCTCTAAAATCATCAAGCCAAACAGGCAGCCCACCACCATCGTGCCTACTAGACCACATCCTGAAGTGCCATTTCTACACAGTTTTTGAACACCTCCAGGATACTTTCAAGCCTATTGACAGTCACAGAGTACATGATCATATTCTTTTCATACAATGTGTATGAAACTTCACGAGCAAAAATTATCTGTCTCAACTTTACACTGTCTGAGCTAAAGAACTTCAAGAGCTATTTAGTGTCCCTTGACTGAAGAATAAATTTCAGATTTTGGTGTGAAATTCTATTTATTCAGCTTGAAATAGAAAAAAATCAAAACACAACAACCAGCTGCTAGACTACATCATGGTTTTAATGGAAGTTTTAGCTATACCCCAGAACACTTCTAGGAAAATTATATTAAAATCAGGCAAGCACATACCTACAAGGTAGACATTGCTGAAGCCATTTAATAGAATAAATTTACATAAATATACCATTTCCTTGGCAACCTAAAATATACTATTTCCTTGGCAACCTAGACAGTTTCTCAATAAATTGAATCAGGCCTGAGTCCAACAGAGCAGCAGTTCTTCATAGATTTTTGTGTGAATTGCAACCTGAGTGTGTCCTCCACAGATGATTTCCTTCTTCTGTAATGATCAATAAGGGACCACTTGCATTTAGACACTTATGCTATGAAAATATGTCCCTCTGTTCCCCTCCCCAGACCGTACTTCTTATTTCTGTGAGTTCTTCTTCCCTTCCCTGACCTTCTCAGGCTTTGCAGTTTCAGGTCTTAGTGCAATTATAACCAAATACATACAAAAAATCTCACTCCTTCCAGGAGTTCAGTATGCAGAAGACTGATTGCTTTCCCTCACCTCTAGTGTAACATGACACAAACAATAAACATTAGTATTTCCTGGGTCTCATTTATCCCCTGTTTGGGAAACCTTTTACACAGCTCTGACAACACAGAAATAAATTGCCATACAGCAAAGAGTCAATGGCATAGCAATTGGATAATTTCACTTAGATTGTTTTGAAATAAAGCTTATTTTCATAATTTTGACATTTTTAAGATCTATAAGGTCAAAGTATTCCTACTGTAGAATTATTTAGGGCTACATACATACACTCACAGATACTCTGTTATGAGTTGTATGCATAAAATAGTTAGAATCATAGAATCACCAGGTTGGAAGAGACCCACCGGATCATGGAGTCCAATCATTCCTATCAAACACTAAACCATGTCCCTTAGCACCCGTCCCTTAAACACCTCCGGGGAAGGTGACTCAAGATCCTCCCTGGGCAGCCTGTGAATTTTTTTTTCCTAATGTTCAGCCTAAACATCCCCTGGTGGAGCTTGAGGCCATTCCCTCTTGTCCTGTCCCCTATCACTTGGGAGAAGAGGCCTTAGCATAATGTGAAATTAAAAACAAAAATCTGTCTTGGTTGGGTGCTTTTTAACTCAACTTTGTAAATCAGAAGTGTAAAACATCAGTTTCATAAAACTATCTGAATGCATCTTACCCTTCCGTATTATTAAAGTAACAAATATCTTAAAGCTATATATTCTTTGCATTCACATTCATTTTGAAGTATTTTGTAAAAGATGCAGTACATTTGTTTCATACTCATCAATGGAAAGCGATTCCCTCCAGGGCGAACTGCAACAATCTCCTATAGCAGCATATAATAACTTAGAGCAATACAGGGCAGGGAACGAGGCACATACCACAGCCAGCTCTAAGTGCAAGGGACATTTTTAGGTTGACAGTGTAATTATCCAAGCTGGAATTTTGCCAGGAAATCAGCTAGCAATAGTCTGGCAAAACGCAGCCTTAAATTCATTAATCCAGCTCTTTATGTCATTGAGCTCAATATATCATTTGACGATGCACCAAGGCTGGTCTGGTTTATGAAGCTCATGCGTGCTAATAGTGGTGCTTGGCATCTCCTGCTCTCTTAATCATGGACTGATGTTATACAGACCCCAAAAAGCTGCTTTGCTCTGCTTTTCTGACAGACTTCTTTTCTAGCTTTCAGTATTGACAAAAGATGAATGCCTGTATCATTCTTCGTAATACTGTTTAAGAACTCTTTTTCCTCTCCGCTTCCTGCATCTTTGTTGTATTTTTAAACACAGATTAAAGAAAAAAAAACAATAAAAGGCTTATTATGAATTACAAAGCCAGAAATTTCAATTAAGAAGAAAATCAAAACTATCCACAGCAAATCCTATCAGATGTTTCTAGCTTTACAAAGCAAAAATCTACAAAGCAATCACTGTAAACTAATACAAAGCTCCAATGATAGACAGATAAAAAGAAGCTCTGATAACATATCAATGAATATTGTAGAATCGTTTGGTTGGAAAAGACCTTTGAGGTCATCAAGTCCAGCTGTACCTTTCTACCACTAAACCATAACCCTGAGCACCTCATCTACCCATCTCTGAAATACCTCCAGGGATGGGGACTCAATGACATCCCTAGGCAGGCTCTGCCAGTGCCTGAGAATCATTTCAGTGAAGAATTCTTTCCTGATATCTAATCTGAAGCTCCCCTAGCACAACTTGAGACCGTTTCCTCTCATCCTGTGTCTTATATTTGCCTGAATCAGGGATCATGCAACAGTTTGGGTTGATGTCTCACACTCAGTTGGAATAAGCTTGCAAAATTGAGTCAGCATCACAACCACAAAGGAAGGGAGATATAAATTCAGAGGGAATGAAGGCACTCGTTTCAGCACTTAAGATAACTAACATAAGCAAGGGGAAACTGGAGTAGCTGCCAAATGAAACTGCATGCCAGAACAACCAGGCATCAGCACCAAAATTGTAAAAAAAAGAAACCCACAAATTGAAAAACCCAGCAACAACAACAAAAACCTACCCCAGGAAAAAAAAAAAAAAAAACAAAACCAAAACAAACCCCTCTGGAAAACTGGCATAACGCTGTGCAGGGAGCATGTAGCAAGTACTCAACTTAAAAAAAAAAAAACCCACCAAAACAAACCACACAGAAACATAAAAATAGTGAAACCAAATATCCACATAGTGGTTAGTAGTAAGAAATAGCCTCAGGACAGAACAGACTGAAATATTCATTTATCAGTGCCTGCTCATATGTTCATTGAGTCTAAATTTCACTAACTGAAAAAAAACATTGTATGAGCACTGCGGGAATAACTCACTGAAAATCAGTATTTTATGCCTAAGTCTTTTCGACTTCTTTCTAAATCTCAGTTGGAGATCTGCCAGTCTTGTTCTAAAACCCAGGACTGATGATACTGGCAGATGGTCTCTTTAGATTATAGGATTTACAATGGAAAAAAAGGAAAGGTACTTAATTTTGCTGCCATAAAGATAATTACAACCAAGGTCAACAAAAGGAAAAAGTTTTGTAAGGAGCAGATCTTGAAAACATATATTTCCCTTACCACACATGTAAATTTGAAAATATCTGACATACATTTTATGTTTTGAAGGCAAATTGTCAGTTGATATACACGGTACGGATATCCGTGATATTTCTAAAATGTCAAAGCCTCATTTGAAAGCAGTTTTCTTACAATACCCATTTAAACTTCAAATATTAAATCATGCAAAACCAGGATTACTTCTCCCAGGAAAATGCTGTTATCCCATGCCCAAGTCCCTTGCCCAAGAAGAAAATTTCTTGTAACAGTGTGTATCTCAAAACTGCCAGTGTAACCCATGCAGTATGAGAACTTACTTTAACATTTATCTTTTTAACAACACCCATAAAGAAAATTGGCTTAATGTTGCTATTATCTATATGCTTTCATACTTTGATAATCTCCAATATAAATGTCAATATGTATTTGAAACCGCAAGTAATTCTATATCTCTGTACTATTTGGTTGATGATTGTTACAGCGTTCAAAATCCTAATCCTATATTTGCATCCACAGGGTTTAAACCAGTGCTTAAATTCAGCTAAGTGAAAAATCACGTCCTTTTGCTACACAGCAGAATAAAATGCAAGTTGAAAATTACACAATAAACTTTGGCACTGGGCAGCACGGCTGCTAAGTAATATTTGAGTTAGCTATTTGGTGACAGAACAGCTAAAAGGAAATTTAAAAAACGCATTTCTTTTACTAAAGTTGGAAAATTCTTTATACTCATTGCCATTCATGAAATACTTATTCATTTTAATAATTGTACACCATATTATGGATATACTGTAATATAGGACATATTTCAAATTACATTATCAGAGCAGCTGATACAGTTGCTTTGGAAGAAATCTTGAAAAGCATCAAATTAAAGAATTACCACGTTAAGCATTTCATTCTACCCACCTTGTTTACGTACATCCTCTACAGCAGCAACCAATTCCTCCTTCAGATCCTGGCTCTCTTTAGCAATCTGATCTCCTTTTTCCAAAAAGTTTTGAGTGGCCTGCTCTACGGAAGCAGCCAAAACATGAGCCTTCTTAGAGCGTCCTTTCTTTTTTCCAGACGGTCCTTTATTGCTTGTGTTAACAAGTGTTGTTACCTTTGATAAAGAATAAAACCAAGGTTCTGTCAGTTTGAATGATTATTCAACTACAAATTGCACAATAGATGGCCACATATTTCAATACCCCCACTATTGTCTTCATCCTCGAAATGATATAATGGTCACACATATTGAATAAACAGCATTTAAACTTTAAAATCCAAAGCATGGTAGGACACACTTCAAAAAATATTTTTTTTCCTTTTTAACCTCTCTTTAGTCTGGGTTAAGCAAATCACAGTAAAGCAGTGAGGGAGAAAAAAAGAAGAAGTGTGTATGGAGGGGCATTGGTGCTAAAGCATCATTTCTGTCACTGTTTTTCATTTTAAAAACATGAATAAGCCAATAAAATGAAAACCTAAAACACGCTGGTCAGAAACTACTTACAAAGCAAAAAAAATGAGGTAAGTACTGTCATTTGCTGTACATTCAAGAGGTGACAAAAACATTGTGGCTATTTTTCAGATAGTAAGGAATGAATAGCAAAGATTATGCAAGTGAAAACTATTCAGTCTAGTATTGCTCAAGTGTATTTATAATATATTGGCATAAGACAAGAGCAGATAGTGAAATGATCCCACTTTCTTTCCAGTGTTTAAAAAGAAAGAAAATCTGCTTCCATGTTTGTAGAATCTCCTACAGGAATCCCTTATCAAGTTGTCGATAAACTGATTAGGAATGTTAACCACAAAGCTTAACAACAGAGCACAGTGTATGCCACAGCTTATTGCTGGACAAAAATAATCTTATATCACTCCACGAGTAAAACGCTGATTTTCTTTAAAACAGGAATAGTGAATCAGATATCATCAGGTATTAAACACATGAAAAGCCAGCAGTGGATCCATAATACTCAGGGATGCAATTCACCAGAACCAAGGTACAAGCCAAGGGAGCTAAAGTGATAGATCTTTGTGCTAACCCAAAAATTACTGTAAGAAAATCAAAACCTTTGCAATAATGACACTGCAAAGCAAAATATTTCAAAACAAAGTATAAGAATCCATTGTCATCCCATCCCTGTTACAAGAAGCACAACTAAGAGTTTGGTACAGATGTAACCAAACTACGTTTTGTTATACTCTTTGTGCTATGGTCTTTTTGCTCTTTCAGCCAGGCCATTTTGGTTTTTGTTTTGTTTTTTTTTCAAATCACACCTAAAAACTATAGACTATGGAAGAAGAAAACAAAAGAGAGATTATGAAGGCTTTAAAACACCATATGCATGCAAGTATTGGGTAAAAAAATGTATTCCAGAGCCTTTTTTCAGGAAGGAGTTGATATTCTGGTTGCTTTTTTTCCCAATATTTATATTTAGAAATATTCTTTAATGGTTTTCCCTTGAAATTATTCTTCATGAAATTTCCTGAAGATCCTTTTGTGTTTGATCATTGTCTATTTAAGCATTTTAGAATTTTATAAATAAACCAATTAGGCTACCACTGTAACCTAGACTCAGACTTCGCAAACAGACTGGTTTTGTCCAGTATATCATGAGGATGAATAAGAAAAGCTTTCACATACAGCAGGCAATAAGATTGTCTAAGCATATGCTGAAATTCACACAGGAGACCCAAAGATGAAGCGAATAATTGTGGAACTTGATTTTATTAATTTGGACTCACTGAAAAACTAGAAGTAGATGCCAACAGAGAGGAAAAAGATCTGAAGTAAAGAAAAGATACTCAATAAATTAAGTCAAATCAAATCATTTCACAGATCTCTATTAGGTCAACAGATAAAAAAAACAGATTAAAAAAAAAATCCCTTGAAACAGTACAAAGACACAGAAATTGCATCTGGTAGAACTGTGGAAGCCCTGTGAAGACGCAGAAATTCCCAGGACTGCAGACCTCTACAGGTACACTTAAGCATTAGTTTCCCATCAAATATTATCAAAATTGCTGTTGCTCTGCCAGTGTTTCACTATCCTCTTTGTAAAGAATTTCTTCCTTATATCCAGTCCAAATCTACCCTCTTAGTTTAAAACCATCCCCCCTTGTCCTATCCCTGCACTCCCTGATAAAGAGCCCCTCCCCAGCTCTTCTGGAGTCCCTTTAAGTACTGGAAGGTTGCTATACAATCTCCCCAGAGCTTTCTGTTCTCCAGGCTGAATAACCCCAACTCTCTGAGCCTCTCCTTGTAGGAGAGGTGCACCAGCCCTCGCATCATTTTTATGGCCCTCCTATGGACCCACTCCAACAGCTCCGTGTTCTTCTTGTGTTGAGGCTTCCAGGTGTCGGAAGCAGAAGGGCAGAGTCCTCTCCCTTGACCTGCTGGTCACACTTCTTTTCATGCAGCCCAGGATACGGTTGGCTTTCTGGGCTGTGAGCACGAACTGCTGGCTCATGACCAGCTTTTCATCCATCAGCACCCCAAGTCCTTCTCCACAGGTCTGCTCTCAATCACATCATCCACCAGCCTGAAGATTGCTCCGATCCAGGTGCAGGACCTGGCACTTGGTCTTGTTGAATCTCATGAGGTTCAAACAGGCCCACTTCTCCAGCTTGTCCATCTACAATTACTCAAAATCTACAATACTAAACATTTACAATTACTGACTAATGCAAGTCAATTAATCGAGACCACGGCTGTAGCAGAATATGATAAACTTGTGCCTACAGATAGGCAACGAGTGAAACATCTTTGGTAAGGAAGGGAAGCTAGAAAAACAGACTGAGTACAAAAAAACACATTAGATGACTAAATTAAATAAATCCTGAATAAATATTTTATTATGATAATCTCAAAGATGTTTCGGTGGAATGTATAATTATGTGTTTATATATACACAGACATATATATAGTGTTTGTTCTTCAACAAAATGTTTCTACGTGTTGGATTTACTAGTGTAACAATGGCCTCAGCAGAACCAACAAACCATGTAACATACAGCCCTCGTAACCTAATAATTATCTCCAGGCAATTTTAAATAAAATTACTTAAAGAATAAAGTAAATATCAAGATTTATTTTACACCAACTGTATTGAGTGACAAGAGAGGTCTTCCTCTTAAAGAAAAGGCTGATGTAGATCAATGAAAATGTATTTCTCAACAGAAACTATAAAAAACCACAGAGAGAATACAACCTTCAGTGTGCACCACTAGAACATCTTAACACTTTCTGCTGTAACACATCCTGCGGATGAGGACAGCAGAGAGGAGACACCTATTCTACTCCCAGCATTGTCACTCAAGTCTCTGGCATTGTGCATGTCATGGCTCCTATCCACAATTTAACTTCCTTTTGCTATTCCAGACATTTCAATCTGCTTGGAAAATTATTCAATATTGCATCCACTTAAATGAATTTAATAGATAAAATTAATTATTTTGTTGAATCGGGGTCCCAAACTAATATGATCAAAATAATGCTATTCATTGATTTCAGAGACAGTGCAGAAGCAAAAATTGGAAACACAAAGTGCACACAGATTTAATTTAACATACACATCTCTCAGCTACTTTTAACAAAAGTACAAATTGAAAAATCTGCAGCATATTATAACTTGCACATGTAAAGACATGAATAATTCTGAATTTAT
Source organism: Phaenicophaeus curvirostris (assembly GCF_032191515.1). Taxonomy (NCBI): domain Eukaryota; kingdom Metazoa; phylum Chordata; class Aves; order Cuculiformes; family Cuculidae; genus Phaenicophaeus; species Phaenicophaeus curvirostris. The sequence continues at coordinate 74,527,879 of NC_091395.1, forward strand.
CAGTTGCAAGCAGAGGAGTTAATACAAACAGAATGATGTGACCCAACATGGACTATTCCCAATGTACAGTTTCAAAAAGTAATTGGCATATCAAAACTAGCGAATATGAATTTATAAGTCTGAAAACATCAAGTGTCATCAACTGCATTTGCAGCTCAATTTCTGAGTGAATGAGAAAGCCTCTGTGCACTGAAATGACATAAATTATAAAAGAAGCACTGAGAGCAGACACAGAGTGTATACAGTCCTTCCAAAGTAGGAATATTTTCTCAAAATACATTTTTAGAAATATTTTCTAAAATATTTTTTAGAAATATTTTTTAGAAATATTTTCTAAAATTTTCTAAAATATTTTTCTAAAATATTCTAAAATATTTTCTAAAATATTTCTAGACATTTCCTAGTCTCGTACCATGACCTATTAATAGAAATCCCTGTTGTAATTGTTATTGCTATGCCTAGAAAGCTGAGCACCTTATTCTATTGAACATTCATGGTAATCTTCCTTATGCACCGAGTTAGAAGAAACTATCGTGGATGTGCTGTACTACTGAAAGAATTTTATAATGATTATGTGTTGTTCTCCTGCACTTGTTTTTAGATAATTTCATCAGAGATAAAGATGACCTGGTGCCAGTAATGGGGCACACTCTCATCAAGTTTCAGATGACAGATTAGGGGAATCAGTTCATACATTCCAAGGTAAGGCTGCCACACAGAGAAACACTATAAAAGTCAACAAGTGTGAAGTTCTGTACCAATAAAGGAGGAACATGAGGCAATAAGACAGGGAAGGGTTTGACTGGCTCGCTGAGGAGCATATCTGCTTCAAGAGATCTGAGGGACCTTCACAGACACCAAGCTGTCAGTAGCATGTCCTGGTACACCTTGAAGATCATGTCCAACTTTGAGGTCTTCAATACAAGAAAGACAGGCACAAGTTGAAAGATGAGTGCTTTAAACTGGATATAAGGAAAAACCCATGCAATGATCTGCGCAATTACAATAATTTTTATTTGTAAAGCAGATTTGATTCAAGGATGCCTAAAATATTCTGTGAACTTCAATATGATGCCCTCATGAGAAGAGCAAAGGAAAGCAAAAGTTTGGACCTTCCTGATGCAAAGATTTCCCACTTCTTAAGAAAGCATTGTTCTCAATAAACTGTATGATAACTGGGATGATTTTCTTCTCAATAAAAAAAGTTGGACCATCATGCAGCAAGAAATAGAAGACACCTAGGATCAAAAGCAGCAAGCAAGGAGGGGTAGGGACTTTCACTTAGGAAAAGTCAGTTCTGGATTCCAGTCTTTGCCTTAACATAGAATCATAGAATCACCTGGTTGGAAAGGACCCACTGGATCATCAAGTCCAACATGTCAGGTTCTGTATAATACAGAGACCTTATAGTAACATATTACCTTATAGTAACTATTACCTTATAGTAATAAAAACACTCACAAAAATGGGAATCTTGCGATTTTGCCCACCTTGTGTCAGCTTCTTTTAAATTACATTAAATTACCAGTTTGAACAGTAAGAAAGCAGTTTCTCACAAAATTAGAAGTACCATTCAGAAAAGTCAGCCGTATTGAGAGAAAGAATTCTTATACCACTGTCAGACAGACCCATGGCATGTTGGCTGCTTTCCCATTTTTAAAATGTTATGTATCAACCTATAACTTCATATAAACAGCATGACAGACCAAAAAAAAAAAGTTATTTTATTAACACCATGCTTGATTTTTCTGGAAGTGTCTGCCCAGATTTTAAGAAAGGAGAAAGGAGAAAGGAGAAAGGAGAAAGGAGAAAGGAGAAAGGAGAAAGGAGAAAGGAGAAAGGAGAAAGGAGAAAGGGGAGGGGAAGGGAAGGGAAGGGAAGGGAAGGGAAGGGAAGGGAAGGGAAGGGAAGGGAAGGGAAGGGAAGGGAAGGGAAGGGAAGGGAAGGGAAGGGAAGGGAAGGGAAGGGAAGGGAAGGGAAGGGAAGGGAAGGGAAGGGAAGGGAAGGGAAGGGAAGGGAAGGGAAGGGAAGGGAAGGGAAGGGAAGGGAAGGGAAGGGAAGGGAAGGGAAGGGAAGGGAAGGGAAGGGAAGGGAAGGGAAGGGAAGGGAAGGGAAGGGAAGGGAAGGGAAGGGAAGGGAAGGGAAGGGAAGGGAAGGGAAGGGAAGGGAAGGGAAGGGAAGGGGAAAGGAAAAGAGAAAAGAAAAGAAAAGAAAAGAAAAGAAAAGAAAAGAAAAGAAAAGAAAAGAAAAGAAAAGAAAAGAAAAGAAAAGAAAAGAAAAGAAAAGAAAAGAAAAGAAAAGAAAAGAAAAGAAAAGAAAAGAAAAGAAAAGAAAAGAAAAGAAAAGAAAAGAAAAGAAAAGAAAAGAACATAGCTCAGTTTTCTGGCAAGGCTTTAAAGCTAACTGGTTTAGTTTAAATATCTTACTCCACCATGCTGGTACAAAGGAAAGAATGTCTCTATCAGATTCTGTTACTAATTAATGTAGACCTCACCCAAAATTCTGTATAGTTATCAAATATATCACTTGATAATTACCATAAGCTCATTTGGCAATCCTGTAATGATCCTGGCTTTGCGATCACGCTAGGGAACCTTGCTCTCTTATTTTATTAAAGAAGCTTCACACAGCTCTAGCACTGTTCTGTGTTGGAAAAACAGAACTTCACTAATTAATAGTTCAGTCCCATTCGGCATTGAGTCTTCCTTACACAGCTGCAGTAGCGCAGAAGAAAGGTGAGGATGTCTTTGCTACAAGCAGAAAATTCTATTAGCATGGATTTCCCTACTGTAGAGGTCATGTGCAGGCAGGGATGCCAGAAGTGAAACAGGATAAAGCTAGATCACATATTCATCAAATTAATCCCCAGTCAGCAGCTACAGCTCATAGAAAAACATTCCCGGCTCTGTGAATTAAACTGTCTTCCCTACAGATTTGAAATGCATGGGCCAAAAGTTTGAATTTCAATGCTTTTTCCCTCTGTCTTTTTTCGATATCTGCTTGAATTGCACTAGATACTCAAGATCTTCTATGATCACATAACAAAATATACTGATACAGACAATTTTAGAGGAAAATATTGATGCGCCTTTTTTAAAAAAATTATTTATTTATACTACTAATCCTTGTGGTTTGTCACATATCATTTACTTAGGTCTGATGCCTTGTTATTATTCTTTCAGTATAGATTAGGAGATGAAAGAATTGAGAGCAGTCCTCCATGGAAGGACTTGGGGATACTGGTGGATGAACAATTAGACATGGACCAGCAATGTGCACTTAAAACCTAGAAATTCAGTCATATCTTTGGTTGTCTCAAAAGTGCAGCACGCATGTAGAGGGAGGTGATTCTACTCCCCTCTTGTGAGACCCCATGTGGAGTGCTGCATCCAGCTCTGCGGTCCCCAGCACAAGACAGATGCAGACCTGTTAAATCTGGACACAAAGGTGACTGGAGAGTTAGAACACCTCTCCTAGGAAGGAAGGATGACAGAGTTCAGCCTGGATAAGAGAAGGTTCCAGGGACAATTTATTGTGGCCTTTCAGTACTGAAAGGGAGCCTACAAGAAACCTGGAGAGGGACTTTTTCAAGGGACAATAGTGATAGGACAAAGGGCAATGGCTTAAAACTGAAAAAAAAAGCAGATTTAGATAAGATATAAGGAAAAAATTCTTTACTATGAGGGTGGTAAGGTATTTGAACAGTAAAAGTGCCCAGAAAAGTTGAGGATGCCCCACCACTAGATGTATTTAACATCAGGCTGGATGGGGCCCTAAGCAACCAAATCCAGCAGAAGATGCTTCTATGCATGAGACTGGACCAGATGATCTTTAAAGGTCCCTTCCAGCCCTAATCGCTCTATAATTCTGTGATTCTACGATTTTTAGATAACAATGACAGAGGTCGTTCGAGTTTTTCGGAAGGTGGACAGCATTTATTTGTTTGCTAGTTTTTAAGAAACCAAAACAGGTAAATCAAATACGGCTACACAACAATGTACATTATGAAAACCATTCACACAAATACTTTGCTTGGATTGTGACAGATGAAATCAATGCAAAAGGTTTTGCTCTGAAACATTAATTATTTGCAAAAAAATTTACTGTTCTCCACTGTATCCCTTCTATTTTCAAGTAAATATTACTCATTCTTCCCACTGGCATTTCTTGAATGCGAACAGCTACAAGTTATTCTCCTCTCATAAACTTATATATCACCAAGCTGCAGGAAACACTCAATGACCTGTACAAACAGCCCTGACATTTCAGTGTAAGGGTCCTTTTACATCTAAATATAAGGCTACCCTTCCACTCGAATGCAATCTTATTGCCTCACTGGTTATACTAATGGTATCCCCTCGAGTGTTGTTTTTTAAAATTCTCCTGTTTCCGCAAGAAGTTTGTTTCATCAAAGAAAAAATTCATTCCGACTGTCTGGAATACAAGAACTTCAATTTCCAAACTGTCTCACAGTTGTGTTTCCTTTTTTTTTTGTTTCCTCTGGCAGCAGGCAGACACAGAGACCTTTCAAAACACTTTGGGGAGAAACAGATTGCTTTGTGGGTTAAAGCACTGGCATGGTTGGAAGAAGGTAAGATTCAATTCCTTGCTCAAAAAGAAGTAGATTTGCAGACCTGAGCATTGTGTTCATGACCTTCTTCTTTGACCATGCAGAAACAGAGCAAAACCACATCAGACTTTGCTTTATATATTCCAGACCCTGCGCACCATAAACTTTCTTTATGACATGGCTTTCAGCAGTAGCTCATTAGGTAATCCTGATCCAACTACAAGATATTATTGAGTAAAAATACAGCTGAAAAATACTTTCAACAACTACAACTTCTCCACTCACATACAAAACAGAGAAATGGCTAAGTTGGATTTTTTCCATATTTCTGCTTATTCTGTACTACTATGTAAAGAATTCTGGGTTTTTTCCTTATTATACCAAAATAATTATGAACACAGATGTTCCGCTGAACAAGAAACAGTCCTTAATATAACTCTTTTTTTGATAATAACCATTCTTCAATTTTCTCTATTAACTCAAGTAATTTGCCCCTGTCCTTAGCCCATAAATCATAACAGCTTACATAATTAACTCTGGTAATTATCTCTGTGCAATTAGCTCCAGCTGTCTACCAAATTCATAAAACATTTTTTTTTCTGTCATATATAGATATTTGGATTTTCATTGACAAATAGAACTTCAATTATCCACATGGAAATTCATTGTGGTTTTGCAGTCCTTCTAGTTCTCTTCAGTGTCTGCAAACACCTGCTGGTTAGACAAAATAATAAATAAGCAGACTATTCTCTCTAACGTATAAATGATTAGCTAGGATGTTAAAAAATGTCACTGACCCACCTACCTTTTGGATACAAAGTACGTAGATAACTCAGGCAACACTGATTAGAGTCAGTATATTTTAATCCAATCTCGCTTGAGGGCAGCCGGCTGCTCTGATTCACGTTTCTGCTGCCAAATACAAATTCCTGAACAAATTTGCATATTTCTATTCTGTCTACATGATGTACCTTTAGGATGTAATTTTGGATAGCAACAACGTTAATGTTAATTTATATTCTTCTTATCAGTGTTCACACCATGGAAGAGGCTTATATCTCAGCCAATGCGAATGCATATTATATAAGGCACTTTAAAAGTTCTTCAGGAAGTATTTTAAAGTTCTCCAGAAAGTATTTTCAAGTTCTGCAGCAAGCTGCAATTCTCTGTGGAATTTATTACTACTTTTCCATTAACAAAAGCAAGAAAAAAAAAAAGATAAAAACCCCCATCATGCTTATTTTCCTCCCGCAAATCTTCCTGAAAAATTATCTTTTATACAACAGACATACAAGCCTGCAATATGTTTTCACTGACTCTCCCACAACTGAAACAAGATTCAATATAACTTAAGCTAATAAAATATCTCCCCTATATTTTGCCTCTAATTTGCAATAAATTGGGAAGAAAAATTGTTAACTTCTCCTTCTGCGACAAAGTTCTACCATTAATTGACACTCCACTACCATGCTGTTGCTTAGAAGGCAAATATTAATTCCAGCTTCTTCTCTTATAACTCCATCACATAAGGAGTTACATGGAAGACAGGAAAAAGGGAACGTGTTCATATCCCACTCATGAAAGACAGCAGATTTATACTCCTCAAGTTTCCTATGGACTCACTTGCTCGTGTACACGATTTGAGGTTCCCCACACCACCCAACTTGCCTCAACCGCGATCCCACTAAAAGCCCTGAAGCCGTATAGATACTGAAACAGTTGTTCAATTGCTAGAGCTCATTCAACACCCATGCTAAGGCTGAGAAGAAAATTGCCAATTAGTGCCATTTATGGTGGTGCCACACTGCGATGTGGACACTTTTCAACTGGTAACACCACTGGGACCCAGACCATCTCATGGAACTGGCAGGATAAACAGCAACAATAATTACAAGATACTCTCTGCTCTTAGGACTGCAATACCTCTTTTTAAGAAATAAATAAACTCATTTTTTCATACAAGTTTCTATTATCTTGTTAGGAATTTTGATAATTCCAGCTTTTGCCACGTTAGAAAATGTTAAGCAGGTGTTTAGTTAGAGCACAAAAGTACAAAACACATTACTATTACTTTGAGAAACCAGTTTTCAACAAAACTGGCTTAATCTGACTCCTAAAAAATCTGCTTACTGCCTTTACTACAAGTAAAATATAAAAGTCAAATTTTAAGACGTTTCTCTCTATTTCTAATTCACTCTGGTGCTTTTAATTGCACAAAGGGTCTTGCTCCCAGTCAAGTGCAACTGCCAAAGACAGCAAGAAATACACAGATTCCCATTATTTTGGGGTTGCTGTAGGTAAAACCAAGTAAGTCAGGCTGTACCGCATTTAAATTATGATTAGTGTTAAACAAGCTTTTTTTGTCATTTATTACTTCATTATAGGTAAGAACAGGAGATAACTATCTCAAGATAGATAGATCAACAAGATTTCTTCACCATATAATGGCATAATTTCAGCAAGATGACTGCCTTACGTAGCTTTGAGACCAGGTTATGAACTGGTGAGTACAGCATTGTCTTGCAGGGATAAGAAATGCGTGTCTAAGGACAGCTAAGGCTCAGGAAAGAAGTGAACCAAGCCTTCTTCCTTCATGGGTGAATGCCACACCTGTGTGGTTGGGTTTGGAAAGAAAAGAATGAGTAATTTTTCCACCTTGAAGGAGGAGCTGGACTAACTCCAAGCAAACTTGCTGTCTGTTAATCACCGTAAGCCCCGCTCTGCAGGCTCAAGGTCAAGCATGTAAGTTCCAGAAGAGGGCAGAAATTCAGTAAGTCCACTCTCTTTGATATCTCTCCTGCTTGCCACCTTATAAATCTCATTCCTAAACATCTCTCTTCTCCATATGTTGAACAGAGAGCCTAATCATATAACTTCAGTTTATGAATTATGTTCCAGGAGCTAGGTGCCTAAATTGACTTGGCATCACCATAACTTTGTGGCTTCCAAAGCTCTAAATCAAGGATGCATATGGGTTTTACCTATATTTATATTGAATATATTTATTTATATAGAATATATTTATTTATATAATATAACTATATTTATTTCTATTGACTTTTAATTGGAGCAACGTTTGGCAAAACCAGTTCTTCCTGCTTGTGACTTGTGACCATCTTCCTATTGCTTAACATTGTCCTAGTGAGACAATATCACATAATCCAAGCACCAACTTAAAACATCCAAATCAGTAAAGGCAAGTTAATTAGCTCCAAATGATCCTCGCTATGCAACTCACCAGTGGTTAACAGGCTACAATTCAAAAAACATTCCCTTCACTAGTAAAACACGAGGTTTATCTTACCTTAGCTAAAAATAATCAGAAAGCTAAACTCTATCAGATAATCAGCAAAACATGAAGCCGCAGTGACATCAAAGCAGACGGAAATGTGAACTTTCAGTGTTGTGCCCAGTGGTCTCAGCAACAATTGAGCAGTAATTGAGAATGAAGAAATTGTTTACATTCAATAATTTAATTTAACTTCTCACGGATCGGAAGCAATCCCCTACTGACTTCTGTTGTTTTGCTGCTGTAAGTGTATTTTCCTGGTTTTCTCCAATTGTATCATTTTTTAATTTGGGGTAAAATTTGTTACCCTATTTTTGTAAGAACAAGAAAAATTATTATCATATGCAATTTGCTCTAAGTATATGAAGCCCTGACGAAAAGCTGCTAGCAATCTACACTAATTATGAGAAACAAAAAGTAACACCTCATTAGCTCTAATTCCTTCCAAAACAGAATACAGACAGTCAAGCTTACCAACACATAACATGCACGATGTGAGATATGTAGCGTAGCTAGGTATGTATTATTAGTATTATTGCAAAATTAAGTCTTGCCAGTACTCAAATAGTATCAAAACTAAGAGACTACCAGTATTATATATATTGTGGGAGAAAATCTAGAAATAAATTTCCATACTTAGAGTCATCAGTATTAACCAAGCAGAAATGAAGCCACTTCGTCCTAAATATTGGTAAGTAGATACTCAAACACACATCTATTGTTGAATTAGAACCAAAACCTCTGGTATTTGTGCTCATTTCCAAGTATCAAACCACCTGAGAGCTGTACAACACCAAAAATACCAAAAATCTACTTAGTATCAAACTAGCTCTCATTTAGCCAACAGCCTTTACTTCTCTTAGTAAAACAGACAATTAAAATCATTCAAGGAAGATATTTCATTGAACCACATGAGGGCACACCACACTAGAGTAACAGGAGAAGAGGCTACTTATGAAATCCCTGGGTTTAATGTACTTTGTGCTGTATTATTGGATTGGTATGAGACTTGTCACTACAAACAGCACATACTTTACGAAGTTAAATTCTTATTTGATATCTAACCTATCATCTTCTTGATGCTCCTTTTTGGTTGAAAAATCTGTTAAACAATCTTAAAGGCAGCATTATTTAAGATTTAATTTTCAAAGGAACTCAACACCAAATCAGGCAACAGTCAGACTGACTAGGAGAAAACAGAACAGAAACATAACAAACCAGCAAAAGAGAGATGGCAATTTCTTTTGTAAGGGTCTTCAGCTTGTTAGAATTAATTCTGGTTGGTCTGGGCGGGGTAGTTTTTGGGGTTTTTTTTCCTTTTGGGGGTGGAGGGGTGTAGTTTTATTTCCTGACTCAAAAGATATTGCATCTAGAATAGAACCTTGAATACTAGCTGGTTTTGGTTTTTGGGTTTTTTTCCCCCCCAAATGTCTAAAATATTGTATTAGAAGAAATAGCATAAGAGAATTTAAATAGTCCTTAACTGGATAGTCAGCTAAGACAGCAGGCAACCCTAAAGGTGGGTAGCACTACATTTATCATAGGCAAGTCGATCTTCCCAGGGCTCCACCAGCCAAAGCAAAGAAGCTGGGAGTGTCCTGCATCAGGTGTTGATGGAGCCTGGAAGAATCAAGGGTACTGTTTCTGTTTGGAAACGCCCCTAAACAGCACCTAAAACAATCGTATGCATAACTATAAACCTGAGAAAAAAGACTCCCAGGACTTCCAGTTTCAATTAATGTAAAGTACTGGAAGTGAGGTAAAGAAAAATACTTGACATATGCAGCAAGTTAGTAGTCCAGCTTCTCTATAACAAGTTATATATCTTTCTCTAATAAAAACCTTTCCCATACACAATACTAGGAAAAAATAAGCAAACAATCTTCCACTCTATTTAGATCTCAGATTAAACCGAAAACCCCCTTCAAAGTGGACATTATTTAATTTTCTGGGAGTTCTGTTTCCAGTAGTACTGAGAATAACGAAATTAACTCCTCCTTCAAGCCAAAATCTTTTTTTAAGCAAGAAACAATTGGGGTAAAAAAAATGAAGAATATATTTTTTTCCAAGAAGACTGCACAAACTTCTTTTAGGCACTGATGTAGTGAGACGTGTCCCTGCCCATTGCAGGGGATTGGAACTAGATGATCTGTAAGGTCCCTTCTAACCCAAACTACTCTATGATTCTATCAAAATGTGGACATTTTAGAGCCAATGTTATTACCATGTTACTTCATAGAATCATAGAATCATCAGGTTGGAAAAGACCCACTGGATCATCGAGTCCAACCATTCCTATCAAACACTAAACCATGCTCCTCAGCACCTCGTCCACCCGTCCCTTAAACCCCTCCAGGGAAGGTGACTCAACCACCTCCCTGGGCAGCCTCTGCCAGTGCCCAATGACCCTTTCCGTGAAATTTTTTTTCCTAATGTTCAGCCTAAACCTCCCCTGGCGGAGCTTGAGGCCATTCTCTCTCATCCTGTCCCCCGTCATTTGGGAGAAGAGCCCAGCTCCCTCCTCTCCACAACCTCCTTTCAGGTAGTTGGAGAGAGCAATGAGGTCTCCCCTCAGCCTCCTCTTCTCCAGGCTAAACACCCCCAGCTCTCTCAGTCGCTCCTCATAAGGCCTGTTCTCCAGCCCCTTCCCCAGCTTTGTTGCTCTTCTCTGGACTCGCTCCAGAGCCTCAACATCCTTCTTGTGGTGAGGGGCCCAGAACTGAACACAGGATTCAAGGAGCGGTCTCACCAGTGCCAAATACATTTCAACCCTTATCCAAAACAAGCTTATTTAAATGAAATCATAATTCTATAAAACAGTATGATCTGAGACAGAATAGATAAGAACAGATCATTGTACTTTTTCTTTTCTTTTCCCACAAATTTTTCACCTTTAGTCAACAAGTAAGCACACATTCAGGTAGCCAGTTTGAGAAAGAATGACTTGAATGCGTAGTGTAGTGATATGACAAGGGAGAACAGTTTTAATCTGAAACAGGGGAGATTTAGATTAGAGGTGTGGAAGAAATTTTTTTCCTGTGAGAGTGGTGAGGTCCCGGCACAGGTTTCCCAGAGGAGTCATGGATGCCCCTTCTTGGAGGTGTTCAAGGCCAGGCTGGATGAGGGTTTGAGCAACCTGTTCCAGTGGAAGGAGTCCCTGCCTATGGTAGGGGGCTGGAATCAGATGATCTTTTAGTTTGCTTCCAAGCCAAATCATTCTATGGTTCTATGGATCACAGGACTGAATGTATTACCATTTCTGATCATGAATTTTCAGACGCTGGCACATTTAACCTTCAGTCATCCATCCCACGGTGATGGCAACTTCCAGGATAGGTGCAAGTTTCATTCTGTCCACTTTTGTTTGTTAACTGTTTCAATTCAGAAATAGTTTGAAATGCAGTCTTGAAAGAAGATTAGCATGAAAATCCACACCTCCACCATTCAATTGCAGTCATACTCTCACTCTAACAGCAAAGAAGACACTGCAGAGACAGTAAATATAGAGCATCTATAAATTCTCTCTCAAAAAGACAGAAGAGAGCATTCCCTAAATGGTGTTTTTTTAGGATGCTTATTTTGCACATTCCACACACTGTATAAAACCTCCTTCGCTAACTTAAAACTCAAAAATCATGTTGTTATACATACCATTGTAAGTTCATTTTGGCTGGACAGGACCTCTCGAGGTCTTTAGCTCATCAAAGCAGGGCCCATTTCCACATAAGACAAGGGCTTATTCCTGTATAGCAATGTCTTATTTATATGTAAGCCACAGATAAGACTCAGTAGTGTAGATGTGGTCTTACATCTAATGATTGATTAGAGGTGAATAATCACTTACTTCGACTCTCCGTTTACATTTATGCTAAACCCACCAAAGCAGCTCTGTATGTGTTTTGCCTTCTCTCCCACAATGCTGCACACTAGTCTCGTGTTCAATTTGTTGTCCATTAGGACTGTTAAGTCCTTGTCTACAGAGCAGTGCCCAGGCAGCCCATCCCCAGCCCATATCATGGCATTAGATTACTGCATCCCACCCCAGGACTTTGCATTGGCTTTCATTGAGCTTCATTAGGTTTCTGTAAGCCCCCTTCCTCAGCCTGTTGAGATACTCCACATGGCAGCCGTGGCTTTTGCACATATAGACCTTCTTCCTAAATCAGTGCTGCCTGGAAACTTATAGGAAGTGCTTTTCACCCTGTTGCCCAAACCTATGACAAGACATGAAACAGTATCAGCTTGACATCAAGACATGCAGAATGCCCCTCGCAATTGTTGCCTATCAGTCTTTGACCACTACACTTCAAGTCCAAAGGTCCAGCCAGTTTTTGACCTGCTTTTTATTTCTCCTATCCACTATACATTTTACAGAAGGCAAAGCTTGTATTTCATGAACAGTCAACTTCCATGCCCTTGACAAAGCACTCAGTTTCTCTCTATCGGGTACCTTTTGACAGGAAAGAAAGCAGTCCAAAAAAAAAAAAAAAAAACAAAAAAAGAAAAGAACAAGAAGAAGACTACAACTATGTTATGACAAATTGTGCAAGAGACTTGAAGGAGTTTGTTGAAAGGTTTGTTTGGTTTTTTTACAAAATCAACTGACTGAGATTTGAACTTATCACTAAGCTAAAGTGAAGCTCAGCGTTGTCTTTTGATGGTCATACAGTTGTGTATCTGCCACTAGAGAGCAACCACCTCAACCATCTGGGCTAGAGGGGGGAAACTACTCTTCAGTGTATTCCATGAAGGACAAGGGTACTGTCATCACTAGGGACCTGCTAAGGCAGTACCGCTTGGTAGTTCAAATAGCCTAGGCAGACACAATTCTAGGCATGGCAAAAGAGAACCTTTCCAGAAACCAACTCTGGTCAAAATAGGACTAGCTTTCCCCCAGGATTTGCCAGGAATAAAAAAAAATCTGTACTCCTTCTGCTGATCTTGATTTTTCTCTCAGAACAGGGACCAGCAACATCATCCCACACAGATCTAACAGCTACGTCTGTCCCACGCATTCCACAGATAGATCTAGTCGAGTAGACATCAACAACTTCTTCATCAACAAACCCATGAGTAACGCACCTAATTACCCCACTGCATATGGTACCTAAACCTTTCTAATCACCACAGGACTAGGCATTTGTCTGCCTACCTGAAAATCGAATTTGGAGTTGTGTTTCCCCCCCATGGTAATGAGAACAGATTGTTTTCCCCTCCTGCTGCAAATGAAATAGTCCTTCCTAACCTACTGCCTCTTACCATTAGCAGGATCAGCATCAATTTTCAGAATAGTAACACACTGACAATAACTTAGGATTAAACTTAACCATATGGAGAAGGAAAGAACAAAATTTGAGGGGAAACAACCCCAAGTGGCAAAGACAGCCAAGAAAAGTCTTAGAAATGTAAAAGAAAAAAACCTGATAGATTATTCCCAGCAGTAAGTAGCAATTGGCAGAATAGAACAGCAGGTGCCAAAGAGAAGGTCTTATGTCAGAAACACAGAAAGTGACATTAAGTTGGTTTTCAAGTCATTCTGGCACAAGCAAAGGCACACAAAATAAGCTTTCTATTACAGAACAAACAGATTAATTAACATTAAAGCACACCGACTTCAGGTTATATTTTTAACAATAAGCTATTTAACAAGGATGTCACCTTTAACGGTATACAATTACGTATCACAATTTTACACCAATTATCTCAGTAGGCTACTACTTCTAAAAATTAAAAAAGTACATTTTTTCTCCCCCCAGTCAGCTTCCTAACGAGCAACTCTTAACTGTTATTTCTTTAATTATGAAAAGTAAAGCCTTTCCAAAATGCCAAAATTCTCCAACATAACTGTTACAGAAGAGAATAAAACTGTTCTGTAACACAGCTTTTTTCTGCCACTAACTACTGCTCAAGAAAGTAATGGCAGCTCTTTGCAAACACTACCAAACACGTTGAAAAACACCCAACACAGTCTTTGAGATGCTGTTTAATTTCTTCCTTTTCAGAGCAATGCATAGAGTCAGTAGAAATTTATACATCTCCAACTAGAAGAAAAGAAAAGATTGACTCATAAAAGACAAAAAATTATAAATAAATACATCTGAATGAACAATGTGGAAAGTTCCAGGAAGTTCTATACTAGGGGATGCGTAACAGCTTGTTTATTTTTTATGTAGAACGTAAGGGACTGTAGAGGTATGGAACAGAAATATTAAGATTAGTATCTATGAGTGGAAACGCTTGTTAAACACCACAGCAGAAGCATAGCAAAGGATTAAAAGAACAATCATTTAGTCAAACTAAACATAAAAACTCTGCCACTTGAAAAATTGCCCATTAGGCTAAGTACTACTCTGCTGTTTGAAGGAGCGTATTTATCCTCGGATTGGTTATTGTTTGTGCTTTTATCTTAGATACAATAAAATATAATTAATATCTTTTTTATTTATCATGCTAATTGATTAAAGTTACATTTAAATATGAATGCATCCTCCACACTGTTTCTAGGTAACGACTCATTTTCACTATTTGCTGTAAACCATATGAAGATCAGTATCAAGAAAGAAAAAAACCTAATTTTCCTTTTTTTTTTTAATGAAGCTCACAGTTCTGACTTGCTACAGAAAACACACCCTTGTAAATGAAATGAGAATCACATTAATAGAGTGTAATATTAACCTAGGTACGTTCTGTAAGGAGCTCACAAAGGTGATTTTGCTGTTGAATCACTATACAACATAATTCTACAACAGCAAACACATCAGCTTCACAAGGATTTATCTATCAATGCAACCACTATAAATTTTATCGAGAATCATCCATAAGGATGAAAAAATGAAGTGCTCAGCCTGTGATTGAAACCAAAACATTTATTTGTTGCTAATGTCTGAAGTTTTGGAGAATCTTGAAGCAAAAGAGATTTAAGCAGCTGGTACAAACTGACCCTGTTTATTCTGGGTTGTTAGAAAACTGTATTTGAGGCCAGATCTGTACTAGAAAGATTTGCTGCCAGAACTATTGCTGATTGCTGAACCTCCTCTTCCACAAGCACAGCTGCTTTGTGCTCTGCAGCCTCAACAGGGATGTTTTTAGGCAGAGGCACTGGCCCATCATGAATAAGAGTCTACAACTTGCAGCTGCTGATTCTGCTACATAACAGACCAACACCATACAGGATTTTAGCATGGCTTACTTTATATCTTTTATTGATAAACTGGCTGGCTACAAACAGCTTAACATGCATATTAATATAATGTTAGTCAGCAGAAGTAAGAGCCCTCATGCAAATTCTGATTGTACTACTTCGATGTTTAGACACTGCTTAGAATTTGGCTATCAAAAAATTATGATCTTCCACTTTTACCATTCAATATGTAAATCTTGGACCTCTTCAAGGCAATTTTCTTTGGTCAGCTTGACATTTAAAATACAATAATAGTAGGAGGAACAAATGAACTTTCCTCAATATAGTACAGGTCAATATGTTCAGACTTGATTTTTGTCCATTTTAATACTAGATTTAATAGTTCAACCAGGATTCTACTCCAAGCTGGTTTTACTCTTTTATTCCTTTTTTTTTTTTTACTTCATCTTACTGCCTTTGGACTTAAGTTCTCTAACAAAAAACATGCAGACCTTCTCTGTACACCCAAGTTTTCATTATAGAGCTAGGATTAAGGATTGAAGATAAAATCTCAGTCTTAAAATCATACCTATTTTGTGCCATTTCTTAAGTAAAACATTTAGTATTAAAACGCCCTCTGTTAGGTGAACTAGTTTCCCGTTAAATTTTATAATAAAAGGGCTTCACTGTGTTGACACACTGTCAGAAAGGGGGGAAGAGGTTTTGGAAGGGCATGTAAGAGTAAGGCACACGGCTAACAAATTGGGTGGGGGAGACAAGTTGTTCCTTTGTTTGCTTTTAATACCTGAACAGCAGGAAAAAGTACAGAACATATACTGTAAAAAATCTTTTGGCAATTTAATCATGTCTACACTATGTAGTGCCAGTTACCTTTGACAGGTAAATGCAGGTTAGATTTAATTAGGTCATTAGACTTCGCTTGACACCATTTCATTTATATTCCCACTTTTACATTCCTGCAAATCACCACTCCAAAGGAAGAAGGAACTGCTTGATGCTTATATTTCAGTCAAGCAACACTATTAGCACTCTGAAA
Source organism: Phaenicophaeus curvirostris (assembly GCF_032191515.1). Lineage (NCBI taxonomy): Eukaryota > Metazoa > Chordata > Aves > Cuculiformes > Cuculidae > Phaenicophaeus > Phaenicophaeus curvirostris. The sequence goes on from NC_091395.1 coordinate 74,543,915, forward strand.
ATCCAGAAACTGGGAGACTCCCAAAATCTCTGTTGTACCATAGAGCCAAAAAAAACCAAAACATGCATTTCAACAGAAACCAGTTCAAGTTTACTAAGTAATTTCTGTGTCAGTTTGTTTCTAAAGGAGGAGAATAAAACCTCCAGAAACAAAAAATACATTAATTTATGCTGAAACGTTGAGAGCTAATCCATAACTTCAAGAGAAACCTTGAAGAATAATCTCACCATGTTTATCCTAGCACTCGCTGAGGTCTGCAATAGAGTGGCTATGTTCTGAAATATATTAAAACAATGAAGTTTTTAATTTGCAAGGAAAAACAAGAAGTTTCTGCTTGTATGGGGCCTACAAGAAACCTGGGGAGGGACTTTTTACAAAGACTTGTAGCAATAGGACGAGGGGCAATGGGTATAAACTGGAGAGGGGCAGATTTAGACTAGATATAAGGAAAAATTTCTTCACGATGAGCATGGTGAGGCCCTGACACAGGTTGCCAAGGGAAGTTGTGGCTGCCCTATACCTGGAGGTGTTCAAGGCCAGGTTGGATAAGGCTTTGAGCAGCCTGATCCAGAGAGAGGTGTCCCTGTCCATGGCAGGAGGTTGGAGCTGGATGATCTTTAAGGTCCCTTCCAACCCATGCTATTCTATGACTCTAGGCTTCAACTGTGAAGTTGTTAGCCAACAAGAAACTCTGTAAAGATTAATGAACATCTTATCAAACATCTTGACAACATCAGCAATTAGGAAGGATGACTTTAAAGAAAACAAATGTCTTTCTTGGAAGTATTTATATGAAATTAAAAAGGGGATTACACACATTGAATAGCAGGAAATAGGTCTTTTCAGGAAGATAAATAGACCAGTGTGCCATTTAAGAATAATTAGAAAGATTTACATTTCCTGGATGGCACCCTCTCTAATGTAATGTTCCTCTGAGCATTCAAGTTTTGTTGTTATTGTTGGTTGTAATTGAAAATTTTCAGCCATGACTGAATACAAACAGTGTGGAAATTGATTAATTAAAATACAACCAGCAGGAAAGCTTTCGTTCTTAAAAAACAAAATCAAAATAAGTTAAAAAACAGAGGTATCCTCCAATATTAGACAGACAGAAACTGTTTTTATCAATATATTCAGATTTTCAAATACTGCTAAGAACTGGAATTGACATTGGTATGTTCATTATCTCCCAAGGGTTTATTTGAGAATTAAAAATTCACACAAAGATTTGCGTGGGGTTTTCTTTAAAAATAATATTGACTACAAAATGAGACAGAATTAAATCAAATATAAAATCAAAATTCGTGGTAAGCATGAAAACAAGTGATGAAAAACCAAACCTTACCTATAAATGACATTTTGCTTTGGTTTTCTGTGGGTTTGACAAATAGAATTCACACAGAGATCTTCAACACACCATAAGAGGGTGGGAGCACCTTCCATATCTAGTGGGAGGTGTCTTTGCCCATAGCAGGGGGGGCTGGAACTGCATGAGCGTTAAGGACCCTTCCAACCCAAACCATTCTATCATGCTATACTAGATAATACAACATTCCATAAATACACATAATACAAATTCTAGAACAATATTTCCAGTGTCTGGCAGCAACAACCAAATCTGAACCCTAAATCTAAATAACCTGATGATATTCTTTAAAGGCCAATGCAAGTGGAAGTAAGGTATTCAAAAGCCATAAATATTCACTTATATTTAATAAATGACACAGCAGTCACAAAAAGGACATCAAGTTAGAAAACCTTAGAAAATTATCACAGAAATCCACTTTACATTCACAAAATATTTTTGGACGGAACACGAATTCAAGTGGTTAAGTATTTATGATGTCTTTAATATAATAAGTTATGAATGGAAAAATGGATTAATTTTAAAGTTTGATTGCATAAGTAATATAATAGGCAAGTTTTCACAGCTATTAACTTCTTAAACTCAAAATACTTCCTACTTAATCACAGGATAATTTGAAGGTTTTCTGTTTTCCCACCTCTTTTTCAATGTCTTTGAAATAATGTGCAGCTTCAGTAGCAGCCTTGCCTTTTGTTTCAAAGAGTGCCCTCTTAAATAGCTTTATAAAAATTCCATATGCTGAATTTAAAAGATAGATGGGCAAAGAACTAAAATAGGAATGCAGCACAGGCTAAGGGAGAAAAAAAAAATATCCTGAAATTATACATAGTCACTTTGTTGTAAGTTTGTACAACACATGACAGAACAGGGCCCTGATCCACAGCAGCAAAGGGTAGTAGATACTTAAGTCCAAACACGTGATATTATTCATTAGGCGTAGGATGCTCATTTTGTAATGAATCACAACTTTTCTTCGTATGACTTGTGGCACAGCTTGCACTCAAAGATAAAGCCCCCATTTAAAATCCTGTTATCACAGGAAGAACGTCTATTGATTTATCTCCAGCTGATAAATTTCTCCATTTTTAAGAAGGCATTAGTTCACTTATTAGTCTCAAACTTGAGCACCAGCAGCAGGAGGTGAAGCCAGAACTTCCTTACCAAGAATACTAGGCTCTTTCAGACTAAGTGGAAGGGTATAATCTGTTACCAGAATATGGAGACTCAGTGCTGACCTGAAACTCTGCAGTCTCTAAAAATAATAAAAATGAAAGCCTACACATCCACACTGCAGGAGCACAATCCCTGTTTGTTTTTAATACAGAGAATGGAATTTGTCTTTCAAGAGATATCAGAGGTTTGCAGAGAAAATGGCAAAGTACCATGAAGACTACCGCAATATTTAGTTAAAAATTGATTGCTCATTATTTCTGATTATTAGTCTGTGAGTGAGGACAAACCCTGTGGTTATTTATTCCTGAACCAAACCTTGATCCTGATCCCAATACTTCATAAAAATCTTACAGCTGTCTTAGAACACTTGAATCTGCCAATCTTTTTGTTCTTAAAGAAAAACATCCTGAGAACTGAAAGAAGAAAAAGGTCAAAAAAAGCACTGTGACCTTTCCTGCTTTGCCTATGACAAAAATCTTAATACTTTGCCTCGTATTTCTTCACATCCTTTCTTTCAGGAAATTATTCAGACTGTAGCTATAACCTTTCACAAACCTGAGAATAATATAAACCAATAATAAAAGTAATTAAAATGTAACAGCCACTTTTCCTGGACCAAAGATCTTGCATGCAGAGTATCTCTGATCATCAAAAGTCACCAGCAGTTTTCTTACTTCCTCTTGGATCTGCGATAGAGATTTTTAACTGAAATACTTCAGCCTTCAAATTTAGTAGTGGACATACGAAAGATATTGGAGAATTCAAGAGCAATTCTGGTGTCCAGTATATGAATGAAGAGGAAAATGATGATGACACTGTTTGCATAAACTACAATATTACGTTATTGAAATTAATGAAAACTAAAGCTGATCACAACAAAGCACAGAGGACATTTGTTGCATTAAGTGGTGAAATGATAGATAAACTTCAACACTGAAAATACAAAGCTACGCACAGTGAGCAAAATGCAAGGATGGCTACAAAGCTATAAGTATTCAACAGAAATCTAAGAGATGCTGTGAATGCCAGTACTCACTGATGGTCAAAAAGGCAAAGATTCAAGAAGAAAGGCATTTAAAAAAAATCATTCTAGCAATACATGCATAAAAAGGATCTACAGCTACTGGAGAGTGTCCAGAGGAGGACCACAAACTTACTGAAGGTCTAGAGGGGAAGCCACATGAGTAGTGGCCAAAGTCACTTGGTCGGTTCAGCCTGGAGAAGAGAAGACTGAGGGGAGACCTCATTGTGTTCTACAGGTTCCTCACAAGGGGAGAAGGAGGAACAGGTGCTGATCTCTCCTCTCTGGTGACCAGTGACAGGATCCAAGGGAACGACAGGAAGATGTGCCAGGGGAGCGTTGGATATTAGAAAAAGGTTCACTCAGAGGGTCATGGAGCACTGGAAGAGGTTTCCCAGGGAAGTAGTCATGGTACCAAGCTCAGCAGTATTCAATAAACATTTAGACAACACCCTCAGACACATTGTGTGAATTTTGGGGTTGTCTTAGGAAGTGTTGGGAGCCAGACTCAACAATCCTTCTGGGTTCCTTCCAAATCAGGACATTCTATTATTCTATGACAGGAAACATGGCAAACTGCTGCTCAGCCTGGCAGCCCTTACAAGCACCAGGTCTTATGAAAGCATCAGTTCTTGATGAAGTTTTACTCATTTTTAACAGGATTTTGCCTTCAAAAGGGACTTTCTAGGTCTATCTCATAGACTGCTAATTCCTGTGTCAGTGTGTTAAATATTGAAGGGTTTGAAGAAAATGTCAATAAAATCATAGAATAGCATGGGTTGGAAGAGTCCTTGAAGATCATCTAGCTCCAACCTCCTGCCATGGGCAGGGACACCTCCCACTGGACCAGGTTGCTCAAAGCTCCATCCAACTTGGCCTTGAACACCTCCAGGGATGGGGCAGCCACAGCTTCCCTGGGCAACCTCTGTCAGGGCCTCACCATGCTCGTCGTGAAGAAATCCCTCCTTATGTCAAGTCTAAATCTGCCCCTCTCCAGTTTATACCCATTGTCTCCAGTTTATAGCCATTAATAGAACCAATTAGATTTTTTTAGCTATGAAAAATTATTACTTGGCTACCAGAGTGCTAAAATTCACTGTTACCTGAAAACTCCATTTAAAAATTGTCTAGCAACTGGGTTGTTCAACTCCACTGATATGTTAACAAATAACAATAAACCTGGCCAGGTCTACTATTGCATTTGGTAGTGATGAAACCAGAGACGGGTTAGAGGAGCTGAATGAGTAATATAAAATATTAGTCCTCTGTGCGGTGATAGGGGATGTCAACAAACACTTCTTTTGTAGCATCATTTTTTAATTACTGTTTTTGCAGTCTCTGTGCAGTTGTGGACATACTATGTAATCCTTATTCTAAAATCTAGAAAAAGAAAACCTTAAAGCTTAAACATCTCTTTTACCAAAATACAGAATTAAAAAAGGGCTTTTATCTGAAATGTTCCTTCACAAGAAAGAGCATTTGCATTTACTCAGTCTTTGAATAACTTGATCTTACATTTACTTGTAGGAATTTCTAAAAGCACATGATTTAAAAATAAATCAAGGGATACTTGTAGACTCAACAAGCTGGAACTCTTACCAGTCTTCATCTTTTCAAAAAATGTACTTTATAGGCAATTTACCGTGACATGTGGACAACAAAGTTAATGTGTTTCAAATATTGTTACAAAATAATAAAAATAATTAAGATTATATCACTTAAGAAAAATGTCTATTTATTTAGTGCAGGAACAAAAATCAATTCAGGACAACCCTATTGATTTCTACTGTCACAAGCTAAAAAGAATTGGTTCCTGCCCTTTTTCCTTTTTTTTTTTTTATTCTCCTTTTTATTCTCTTTAACTGGCATTTGTACATAACAATGAGCTAAAAAGAAATAATAAGGGATTTAAAGTTACAGTTGCTACCAGGAAGCCATCTCAAGAAAATACCTGTAGCCAGGATGACACTTAAGTACGTACTTAGCATTAAACAAGTACTTATAGTAGAATTAGCAAGTTTGAATTATTTTCAAAAATCAAATGAATAAGAATTAACCAGTGCATTGCTCCCAGTAAATCCCAGAGTAATGCAACAGAATTTTAAGAAACAGTGTTGTAAATGACGGTTTCTACCAAAACAAACTTGTAAGAATTAGAAAGTAGAAATTTTAATTACTCTCAACTCATAAACAACCAAATATCTAGTGACTATGAGACTTGTGACAATACTAATACTCTAGTTTCAAGTATTTATAAATTTGCATGAAATTATATCACAGAGTCACAGAATGGTTTGGGTTGGAAGGGGCCTTAAAGATCACTCAGTTCCAACACCTCCATATCTTCCTGCTTGCTCCACTCACCCACTCTGGATGCACACGTTGTACTACATTTTTATGAAGAGGATCATCAACAATGGTTTTACCATTTCCAGAACAATATTACTCAAAACACATCATTCTGCCAACTTACTACAGCCATTTTATTGAAGAGACCTAGTGTCCCTATCTCTCACACTGCAAACATGCAATTTATAAATCATAGAATCATCAGGTTGGAAAAGACCTCTGAGATCATCGAGTCCAACCATACCTACTGGCCACTAAACCATACCCTTAAGTACCTCATCTATCCAGCTACTAAATACCTCCGTGGATGGTGACTCAATTATTTCCCTGGGCAGCCTCTGCCAGTGCCCAATGACCCTTTCCATGATTTTTTTTTTCTTACTGTCCAAACTGAACTCCCCTGGAGCAGCTTGAGGCCATTCCCTCTTGTCCTATCAACTGCCACTTGGGAGAAGAGCCCAGCTCCCTCCTCTGCACAACCTCCTTTCAGGTAGTTGTAGAGAGCAATGAGGTCGCCCCTCAGCCTCCTCTTCTCCAGGCTAAACACCCCCAGCTCTCTCAGCCGCTCCTCGTAAGGCCTGTTCTCCAGCCCCTTCACCAGCTTTGTTGCTCTTTTCTGGACTCGCTCCAGAGCCTCAACACCCTTCTTGTGGTGAGGGGCCCAGAACTGAACACAGGATTCGAGAAGCGGTCTCACCGGTGCTGAGTACAGAGGGAGAAGAACCTCCCTGGACCTGCTGGTCACGCCGTTTCTGATACAAGCCAAGACACCATTGGGCCACCTGGGCCACTGCTGGCTCATGTAAAGGTGCAGGAGGGAGAAATGGCTGTAAAACAAGAGTGTGGAGATGGCTGGGTTCACATTTACTCCCACTTTGAATATTTTCCAAAACAGGGCCAAGTGATTTCCTCATCCCTCTGCTGTGGAAATCTCCACATGAACAATAAACAGCTCACAGGACCTTTTCCTAATTTCTTAGTTTTTCATTCATAATTAAAAGATAATAATTCCACTATCCTGTATCAGACTACAACAAATTAATGCAGATCTCAAACCAGCATCTGTTGCGTAACTCAATAATAAAAATATAATGCTTTCAAACTATTTTACTTTTGGATTAGCTGATAAACTTTGGATGAAAAGAATGTATTGTAATTGTACCCAACAGCTGGGCAAGCATTCTAGGAAAAAAAAAAAAAAGAAAAAATACTAGTAAAAGTCCATAGAACAAACACCAACATTTTACAGAAAATTGATTGCAAAGCATATTGGTATAGCATCATTGCAGATCTCTTTTGAGCTCTAAGAATTTCAAATTGCCTGCAGCATTCCCCAAACAGTTTTTTGTTAGACTTTTTTCTCCTTCCAAGAAGTAAGAGGTCCACTCATCTGCATCATCTAGGCATTGTTTTATCCCTTCAAGCCATTTAGGAAGCAAGGCAAAAGCAGGTCAGATTTTCATTCTAACTAGATTATCCTAATCTTTTATACAAGTCTGGTAAGAGACGAAGGGACAACATTGTTGTCATAAAAATTTACCTTGGGAGGATAAGTCTAAAAGTAGTTTCTTTGTTTTGGATGAAGTGCTCAGAATAAGTCCTCATAAATAATACCATATATACTTCATCTCTAAGCAGAACAAATTTTAGAATATAAACTGGGCAGGGGAATACAATATAATATGAAGTTATACATGGGGGTGAAAATATACCAAATATATTTTCCAAATTAATTTATAACCAGAACTAAACAATCTGATGAAGTAAAACTTCTTTTTGTGAGGAGATAACACCCCTCTAAAGGGCTTCCTATAAAAGAAAAAATATTTCACCAATGTGTGAGCCTTACCATAAAAGTAATCAAATATGCAGTACTAAGGTAGTTAATCAGAATCGATCAATATGGTCAACAGAACGTGTCAACTTGCTCAACATTGAAAATGTAGTATGAAATGCTAGTATTTTTTTCATACACGTACCTTATATCAAGATAGAATCTTTACTAAACCCAGAATCTATTAAATCTAGATTTCTGCTAAGTCTCAGATTTATTTGAAATACATAGGTTTAGTTACCTAAATAGAAAATGTGTCAAACAAGAATAAAACTGAATAGAAAAGCCTCTGATCATGTTATGTATGTAAAGTTCTTTAGTATCTTCTACGAGTTTTACTAAATTAAGAGCACAGTAAATAAATGTACATGGACAAGCGACATCATAAAAACCTCATAAAAAGTAAAACTGAGTTATGCAGTAGTATAAAATGTAATTATGAATGTTAATAAAGGCTTTATGAATATCAAGTTGCCCACACACTCTCAGCGGACAAAAGTGGAACTTAATGAATCCAGCATAAGGATTTTGATGAAACAATTAGCTTTTTGATAGTTCCACCCTACATCAATTGAAATGCAGGAACCCAGCATAAGTTTCCCTGTTGGACTTATGTGAAATTAGATGCTGATTACACATACGCATTTTCTGGCTAAGTAAGCTTCTTGTAGTGTTCTGTTACTGTGGTGACAAATATATCATCTCATATAGAGAGCTCACAGGAACAGTATCACGTACCTACATAGCAAACCATATGACCTCAAAGTATACATCACGTAAGCTTATAGCGACCGCAACAAGAAATCAATGAAAATAATGTTCTATACAGTGCTGGGTAGTGTGATGGGTGAAAGGGGTATAAAAAAAGGATATATTACATTCAAATATATATCTCAATACGTGGCTTTTGAAGCCTCAGCTTTCTGATTGTCACACCAATGAAAGGCATTCACATTAGAAGAGCAGATGACTCACTGCAACGGAGTTGACTTATAAAGAATATACATTACCTAAGCATTCACCAGCAGTTCAATGGAAAATCTGTAATTAAATTTGCAGTTCAGCCTGCCAAGTACACAGAACATTAGTAGCATGACTGATTTTCCAATGAATGATGAGATTTCTTTAAATGAAACTTATGAAACCCTATATGTAACCTGCCAATGAATTCATCCCCAACAGCCTGTAAACCTAAAATAATTTTCTCTAAACAGGAAATTTTAAACCACAAAACGCAACCCTGCTGATTCCTACCCTTTCCTGTAATAAAAAAACCCACCAGCCCAAAAGCTGTGTTGGAGAGAAGACTAAAGCAGTACTTAGGAACCAGATGTTACCATGGGAGTCTTAAGGAACTGATGTACCTACTGTAAGAGTTTGGCAGAGAAAAATACGATCACCAGAGAGTATGGCCTGAAGAAAGGCACAAGAATTTCTGGGTTAAAAGGAGCAGTGCTTTTTTTAATGCAATAATTTTAAAGCAATCTAGACTGCCTAGCAGTCTTGCTGCCTGTTATAAGCAGCAAGAATAGAGAGGAAGTGAAAAGAGAAGACATTATCACAGGATAATAGATTGATGATGTACTAACTAGTTTTGGGGTTTTTTTGGCAAAATGAAGTATTTTAAGGAGTAGTCAGAAATGTGCAAGTCCAATGAGAGCAGTAAGTAAATCCTGCATAAAATTAATACAGGAAGCTAAAAACTTAAATTAAACTTCTAAAACCATCATCTCCAAAGTTCTAAAACTGCTTTTCCTTACTAAATATTCATTTCATAAAGAATGAGCTTAAATATTTTCAGTAGATTTCCTTCCAGTCCAAAAACATTCAATTACACTTTCTTGACATACAATTCATAACTTTTATTGGTATTTTGGAACAGAATGGTGCCTGGGGACAAAACCAAGTAATTGGCAAAAGCAAGGGGTTGGAGGGGAGGCCAGAAGAACAAGGAGATGAGAAGACTACATTACACTTAGAGATACTTTGGCTTCTATGTCATGCTTTAACATTTAGTATCAAGTCCAGAGGAAGCCACAAGCTGTAGGTCAGCAGAAGCAGCAGTAGATAATCATTTCAGGCCAAGGTTTTGTTATCCTTCATTGCAGCTCTGCAGTTGTGCCTGATTCTAATAAAGGACAGAGAAATACTCTTTTCTGAAATGACAACTTCTCTGCTATCAGAATACAGACTCAAGAGAAGCACCAAAGTTTTTTTTTTAATTTCTTAAAGCATTTTAGCAAGTCAAATACTTCTCCAGAATTGAGATTCAAGGAAAAATTGTTGCTTGACTTTTTCCAAAGATGCTCATAAGACATATTGTGGCTATGACCAGTGAGTATTCTAGTGGCTTCTCTTTACATTGCTATATATGGTTGGACTTGATGATCCAGTGGGTCTCTTCCAACCTGGTGATTCTATGATTCTATATCAGCCAAAGAGTCCACCACCAATTCTTAATTGGATGTGACTGTGGTATGAATCTACTAAGAAGTCACTCAACATCATGGAACATTTTAGACCAAAAATAAAAAAGGCAGAACAACAGAGAACAGTACTCCAGATTAAAGTCCAAGTGCTGAAGTTGTTGAAGTCCTTAGTCTCAAGTAGCAGAGCTATTGTATAGAATAAGGAATTAACAGAGCAATGGATTAACAATGAATCTAACAAATACATGTGAACAGCACATTAGCAGGTATATTCTTCAACTGATGATTTTCAGATGTGCAACACCAAAAAGCTCTTTACTGTGCCACGCATGGCCATTTGCACTTTGACTCCTCACAGGAGTAGAGATCCCACTTCCAAAACAGTTAAGCGCCAAATTATTGCCTCCTAATGAGACTTCTATGAGCATCAGCTCACAAGAGCACTGAAAGCGACACCTGCAGATGCAATTGCAGCTCTCCTGTTACAGTTGGTGGTGGCTTATATCTACTTTCCCAGAGAGAAAAATGTCAGTCTTGCTTCTTAGCAGTCTTGGAGGAAAGGTTGCAGAGAGAAGACCTCCAATGGATGCATCCCGCTTCAAGGCAAATCAGCACTGGGAGCATCACTGTTAATGAATATGGAAACATCATATGAACCTTTTAATTTATTCTGACTTAGTTTGTGATATAATTGCTTTAGAATTTCTCTGCTAACAAAAGCATGTACAGAAACACACCATTCACAACACTCATCTCAAACTGATACACTGGGCTCCCTATGTCATCTCCATGCAAGATGTAAACTAGATGATCTATTTAATGCCCTTGCTGGTTTATCCACCGTTTAAAAATAAATCACTCACAAAACGGAAGAAAATCAAACCAAAACAAAACAAACAAAAAACCAACAAAAACCATGACTAGAAAAGGCAAAATCCCTCAGAATAATTGAGGACACTCTTGTAAGTCTAACGAGAAAACTGAAGGGCCAGTCACTTGAAAAGAGAACAAAATTGCATAATTTGATGATACTAATTTTACTCTTGAACATTTTTAGTTCAGTGAAAAAGGCTAAGAGGTGTGAAGAACATATGCACTCCTAAACTGTCATTACAGATGTATAAAATATTATGCGGTGACCACTACACTGAGCTCAAAATTTCAGTCTTCAGTTCCAAAGTCCTCAGTAACTCTCATTCAGTAAAATTTAAACAACCACAAAAGCTCTAGGATGATGATTACAATATTAATTTCCACTCTCGCAGTTCATCCGCTGCCAGAAGAAAGTCATTTTTTTTATCAACTAAAGATCCTGAAGACCAGTACAAGTGCTGCCTTTTTTTTAGTGGCACAAAATATCCTGCCCGCCTTTTTCTTTTACAAAAATCTCTCCCTGCTTTCTACATAATATTCAAAACAAAATAAAAAAAAATAAAGAGAAGCACTTAAAATATGCCCTTCAAGAGAGAAAAAAAATAGTTTTGAGTTGCATCAGTCCATTCTGCATTTTATAATACTAGTATGCATCTATCAACAAAGTTGACAGGTGCTAATGGGAATATATACAACTTCAATCCTTCTGCCAGAAGAATGTTTTTATTTGTTTAAATGAGTATATTAATATCAAAAATACGTGGCCTGCAATGTCAGCAGGTATGCATACTTCAAAAACCAGCATTTTCAGTGTCAAGTAATGGTCCAAACAATGGTTGAGGAATGATGATAAAGTACATTTTGATAAAGTGCTGAGGCTCCTAAATTTTACCTATATTGAGAACAGAAGATCAACTTTTCATTCTCCACGATACAACACTAAAGCTTTCTAGTGTTGGAACAGGTCCAGATGAACAGCAGAAATGGTTATAAACCAGAGAAGGGAAGATTTAGACCAGACATAAGGAGGAATTTCTTCACCATGAGAGTGATGAGGCACTGGAACAGGTTGCCCAGGGAAACTGTGGCTGCCCCATCCCTGGAGGTGTTCAAGGCCAGGTTGGATGGGGCCTTGAGCAGCCTGATCTAGTGGGAGGTGTCCCTGCCCATGGCAGGGGGGTTGGAACTGGAAGGGCTTTAAGGTCCCTTGCAATCCAAAAGGATTCTATGATTCTACTTAGCTGTACTGCAGGCAACGAACCCAAGGAAACCTGACACAGGTAACCAACCCAGGAACACAGGACAGTGCCTAACAACAAAATCGAAAGCCTCCAGCAACAAGATACCAACTAAACATATAAAAGTAGAAAATAATGCTCCTGAATTCTTATTTCTCCAAGCAAGCTAACAAGGAAGTAGAAACTTCAGTATCTGGACATGTCGGCCACACAGGAAAATGGACAGCTGTTGCTCAAAGCATAGACTTTCATGTTCTGAGTCCAAACACACACAAAAAATTAAATTATCTTTCCTGAAAACCTGATACTTGCAACAACGCAATTAAAAATTCGCTCTGGATGAGAAGGCATGTCTGTAAAGTGTCACTTATTTCTGGTTGGAAATAAATGATGTAACCCAGATACATCCTGAACAAACAAACCGGAACACTATTGAATTCACAATCTCCCAAATACAGATATTTATTTGACAGTGGATTTATTCTTCACAGAAACATCTCATAAAGAAAAGCTTCTTTTGCAGGGCATGGACCACATTATAAAATGAACTAACAGATCATAATCAGTTCTACCACAAGAAAGCACCTGCATGTTTTCAGTTACTCTAACAAGTACTTCAGTTATGTCAGACAAGAACTTCTCAAATAAAGCCCGTTCCTTTACAGTAAAATAGAACTACCACAACATTTTTCATGCATCACATTCCGATAGTCAACAATGTCATATTTCACATGTACAAAAGCACTGAGTCCCTCAGTTTAAAAAGAAATTAAAAACTGAAGTATTACAAGTCCATGGAATCATTCAAAGATATAAGATGTGTGGTGCAGAATATGAACAAAGCAGAATAAAAGAATATGGACTGAGTAGAAGACAGGAAGTAAGAAATACCTAGGGGAAATGAGTATAAACTGGAGAGAGACGGATTTAGACTAGACATAAGGAGGATATTCTTCACCATTAGGGTGGTAAGGCACTGGAACAGGTTGTCCAGGGAAGTTGTAGATGTCCCATCCCTGGAGGTGTTCAAGGTCAGGTTAGATGGCGTCTTGAGCAACCTGATCCAGTAGGAGGTGTGCCTACCCATGGCAGCGGGGTTGGAACTACATGATCTTTAAGGTCCCTTCAAACCCAAACTATTCTATGATTATATGATAAATAAATTTTATATATATATATATATATATAGTGCTTCATGCATTCATTTTCTTCAAGTTATTTTGAGCCAACTGCTTATTCAGAAAAGTGAAAAACTACCTGGCAATTAAAGTATTTCAAGCAGAGTAGTAAAAGCTTAATTGTTCTGTGCTACAGAGGGCAGATATGTGTAATTTGCTGGGAAAAAAAAAATGAATAAGTTAATACGTAACCCCTGGAAACAACTCAATATTCAGAAGCCATTCAGTGCATTGAATTCATTATGCTTTCATATGAATGTCTTTTATTAGAAGAACTTACAGTTAGCATAAGCAGATATATTTTCATTACTATATAGCAAAATGAACTTAACCAGGAAAATTAATTCCTGTTGCAAATCTCATTTCTCAAAACTCCCTCTCTGAAAAATTACTGTTTAACCATTTGTACAAGCAGATAAGGTTTTAGAATAAAAAAAGTGCACACCTAACAATAATGATGCTCACAAGCACAGGGCTAGCGTGCGATCTCACACTTTGAAAGGTCAGTATGTTGTTGTATACTCTAAGGATCATGATCTAACTTTGAAAATCTGACTGACTCCCCATCTGATCACTGCTTAGAGGAGGGACTTGGTGCCACAAATGTTCCCTAGTAAGTCAGAGAAAGTACATGACCAAGGCTGTCAGGAAGATAGAGTAAGCATTCATATGTTCCCCACCCTTCCACCCCAAATGTATGCTGACAGGCAAGATCAAGTTTGAAGGGCAAAACCAAACAAATAGACAAAACGCAGGGGGAATATGCCATATGTTGTCAAGAGTTTTCATGGTGGTGCAAAAGGTGGAAAAACCTGTTGGATTATACAATACAGGACACAAGAAGCGGTCGAAGGTGCCATAGAATCATAGAATAGCTTGAGTTGGAAGGGACCTTAAACATCACCTAGTATCAACCCCCCTGACACCTGGCTTATCCTCTTCCACACTAGCAGTTTCTTAACCTAAAATTAAGCCATATTTCTTTATTTATTTTTCCAATGGTATGTATATTCAATTCCATCTATTTCAATCCTGAAAACTAATTTCTAAACAATACGCTCACGTAAATAAGGTGTCAGGGCTACTTCGTTACAATTATACTTTTTTTGCTAAACACCCTTTTATTTATGAGCTAGCTATCAGAGAAGAGTGAAAAATTGAGGAACTACTAGTCCTTTGCTTGACACTGATCCTATAAACTCAATAAGAATGAAAATTCTATTACTGATTTAATTTAGAATTAAAAAAAGACTTATTTGGAAGAACAGATATCTACATAATGGAAAATTTCTACTCAGCCAAGCAATATTGTTTTTGTATTCTTCAAAGGTCATCCACACAATACTGAACACAGCCATGCTGAATACACTAAGCATGAGTTATATATGCTTAATAACATCATTAATCAGTAGTAAAAGGTTTGAGAAGTCTCATCTAGGAGTACTGAATGACCGTAGTACTACACAGAAATATACTCAATCAGAGAGAAACTTCAGTACATCAAGGGGGGAAATATTAACCATTTCATTGAAAGAAGAGGACATTTCTTCGCAATCTGAGCATTTGTTGCTCAGACACATAATATTCAAGAACATCAACCACTTATGAAGTTGTGGGAAGAGCTACTAAAAATTAACTTACCAAAGAGGAAACTAACTATGGTAATTTACAGCATGTGCTTAAGGCAAAAATGCAATACATTTCTAAATTTCTTTGGCTGAAAATCAGTCTCTTTTTTAAAGGACACCAAAAGCTCAGATCTCTCCAGTTACATACTACTGCATTTTTTAAAACATACAAAGGTCAATACAAAATGTATCTGGGTCCATTAAAAAGTGGAATCAATATTCTATAGAAATTAACACAGAAAAGAAAACAAAGAAGATCCACGTGTCCACACTCTGAACTCTTTGAACTGCAAATAAATCAGTCAGTCTTCAGAAACACATATTGAAGGGAAATGGAACAAAAATTGCCGTTGCTTGGTTCTACTATTATTAAGTTAATTAACAGCTCAAAGCAAAATCTTGTAATTCGTGTATTCTTTTTGTAAACAAGCTTATTTTGTAGCCTTTCTAACTTCTGTGGATTCATGGCATACAGCAAATTAAGTTAATGGAAATAAGAAAATGAATAAGAGTTTTACATCACTCTCGAGAATGAAGCTAAGGCAGATCACAAACTTCAATATCCAAATTGCTTCTAAAGTCATTAGAACCACAAGTATTTAATCACGTAGGTTTTGTATCTGTTGTCTCTGTTTCCTGTCAAATCTGATCTATGACAGAAAAGAAGCAATCTTGCTCCTGCTTCCACACCAATTCATAAAGTGAAAAAGCCCATTATCGCACAGGGTTTTGTTCTTCCAGTAATTCTTTTCTCAGCTTTATAACACCTGGTAGGCTTAAAGCATATCGTTAGAAAATATAGCCAGTTTTTAATCAAATATTCTAGTAGCACTGAGTCACCCAACATTCTAGAACTGTTCCAGTGGGTATGTTATTTATAGTTTATATTTATTTATAGTTTTAGTTTCCACTTAAGAGGATTTTGTGAGGTAAGAAAAATACAAAAACTTCACTGCAATAAAACTTTTTCTTCATACAGAAACTTAAGAGATCTTAATGTCTTTTAACTTGCCACAAGCTACCCTGTAAGTACTTTAAAATTCCTACTGAATACCATTTTAATGATGGGATGGTTTAGTTTCAGGCTGTGAATCTCATATTTGAATTTAGAGAAAATTAATTCTAGAATGTTATTTACACAGTAAGTGGTACCAGAAACAGTCTTAAAATCTATACTGGCAGTTAATTTAAGACTTTTTTTTTTTTTTTGTTATTGATAAGCCTGCATATAAATGAAATACACCCAACGTCTTTAGTCTGCCACTAGAAGACCAAACTTTTATCATTCACACAATTCTTATGATCTCCTTCCAATTTGTCTACCTCTTTTTTGCGAATATGGAATCTTTCCAATAATAATCTCATTAAGGCTATATTATAACAATAGTACTGCTTCACTAAATTTACTTTATACCCACCAGCTGATCCACTTAGGGACTGTATATCTTTTCATATTCAGCTGGATATTTGAAGAGCTATTTTGAAGCTGCTGTTTAACACAATATACCAAGTCCCAACGCATACAGTATGTGAGTCACATTATTTCTTTTTAATATATTTGATTCAAATTTGGTGATATTAAAAACATATTTTTTCAAGTTAAACCCCTATTAAAGCACACAGTTACATTATCAAAGTGTCCTAGATTTAGTACTATTATGTATATTATTATATTGGCAGTTATATCTGCTCAAATATTTCTGGAGGCTTGTAGTGATAGGATTAGGGGCAATGGGTATAAAGCAGAGAGGGGCGGATTTAGACTAGACATAAGGAAGAATTTCTTCACCATAAGGGTGGTGAGGCACTGGCACAGGTTGCCCAGGGAAGTTGTGGCTGCCCCATCCCTGGAGGTGTTCAAGGCCAGGTTGGATGGGCTTGGAAAAAAAACCCCAAAATATATCTGCTTTTCAAGCAAACTTAAAAGAATCAACTGAAAATGCAACCAAAGCCAAATTTCCCTTCAAACCTTTAGATGTTCCCCTTCTCCAGCAATGACCCCAATTAAATCAACAGGATTGTTAACAACCTGCTAAGTTGTACATTTGAGGACAGAAAGAGGCTCAGTCCTGCTTCACTGCATCTTGCTACACATCTTCAAGGCTATAAGTTGAAGAAAGATATTGCAATAATTATTCATAGTAGCTTGATCTTGCTTAGAGTTTGGAAATTCCAGTTTCTGAAAACTCTTACATGAAATAGTTGCAGGAGAAAACTATGTACAAGGAAATGGCTAGACAAGTTTCAAAACTTAGGCTGTACTATTTCAGTGGAACAGTGTAGTCTAGAATATTTCAAGAGGAAGGGACCTACCATAATCATCTAGTCCAACTGCCTGAGCAATTCAGGTCTGACACAAATTTAAAGCACGTTCTTAAGGGCATTAAGCAGTAACAGGTTCAGGGCATCAACCACCTCTCTAGGAGGCCTCTTCAAGTGTTTGACTACCCTCTAAGAAATGTTTCCTCATGTCCAGTCTAAACCTCTCCTGGCACAAATTCGCACCATTTCAACTCGTCCTGTTACTGGGCACTAGGAAACAGTCAGGATGAAGACACTATGAAGGATTTCCAGGCTTCAGCTATCCAATTCCTTGCACTAATTCTTCCCTAATGGATGTCCTACATTTACAGGAAACATTCACCCAGATTCCCCTTGCCCTGATCTCTCCACTGCAATCTTTTCATTCCTGCAACTGAGCCGCAAGTGGAAAGAGCAGCAAAACTTCTCAATGTTTATTCTAACTTCTTATTCAGCTACCAGTCTTTTCTTGTTGTTTTAGTATTATATTTCTTTTCACTCAAGACATAGCCCCATTATGATTACATTCTAATCAGCCATGATGAGGGAAACTTTACACCAGCTCTCTCTCTCCTGAAGTTAAAATTCACAGTCTTTGCAAGGACAACTGGTAGCCCTACTAGCCAAGAAATAGGATTTAGGGTTGAAGGGTAACATTGATGTGCACACCATTTATATATAAAGATGTGTTTCTGTATGGGGTATGTCTTCTTATCATTAAATACATATTTATTCCCTTCTCTTGGTTTGGCTTTGATGAGAAAATGTCAGAAGCTTGGATCCAAAAACGACTCCAACTTCAAGAACACAGATGAATCTCCATTTAAGGGAAGAGATCAGCTCTGAAGTTGGGAAAGTGCACATATCTTCTGCTCATATAATAGTCAAGGCCATGTCAAAACCTACACAACCGTATCAAGTCATATTGTTTAATTATTCAATGTATTTGCAAAGACATCCAGAAAATTCCTTCTCAGAACTTACTCATTGCACTAGCACATATACATGCCATACGCAGCAAACCTGCTTCATAACTTGATACCTATTAGGTTGAAGAGTCAAAGCAGCAAATACTGTTTTAAAGTTAAACTGTGATGAAAATAGATTTTTCCGTACCAAATAAAGACAAAAAAACCTTCTGATAACCCTGGATAAATAATAATTTGCAAGACCGAAGAGTGTCTCCATGGATGGAAAGTCTAGAATTTGAGAATACAATGAGTGACTCGATCGAGTGAGTCCATTTTAGCCATAAGTGTTTTCACTCACCATTTTCTGCTAACCTATGATCCCAGGATAACTCACATTTCCAGCTATGATACAACAATAACAAACTTTCTCATCCTCTCCCCATGTCAGCTTGTGTGGTAGAAGAGAACGAAGTCACTGTGTTTCATTGCTCTGAGTCTAAGCAGCATTATTCCATAAAAACAGAACATGGGAGTAGCAGGAGAGACCTACAGCCCTTCAGGTCTTTATTCTCGCCCGAGCAAATGCTCACCTCCATACACATAAACTCATAAGTGAATACACATACATAAAAACCTTGAAACAGTGAATATAATCACTGGGTGGCATAGACTGACAAGGTCCAGACCTTACAGGACACTGCATACTATAAATAGCATACGCTTTTCCTGCAAAGGAGAACAAAAATAGAAAAGAGAAAATTCAGTTAAAGGTTCTCTTAGGAAGCGCAAAAACTGATTCTCCGTACTGAGAAGATCCCAACTAGAGTTTATAGAGAGACACAGATGTTCCTGAGTCTGATGGCAAAGAAGAAACAGTGATAGCCAGAAAGCAGATGTTTCTTGCAGAATCTATGAGAAAACCACCCCGAAGTAAATGAGTATCTGCTAGCTTTTAGTTCAGAAATTATTTTAAGCAATACTTGACTGTGCCAATGATAAGCTCCCAATCAACCCCAAACTTGTGTGGGATTTGCTGCTCCAGATGAATCCGTATAAGTCGATGGGGCCCGATGGGATTCATCCAAGGGTACTCAGAGCTGGCTAATGTCATAGTGAGGGCTCTCTCAAAGATTTTTCAGTTCTTTTGGGAATCTGGAGGGGTAACAGTTGACTGGAAGCTGGCAAATGTTGTCCCAGTGTTCAGGAAGGGCAGCAGGGATGACCCCAGTAACTAAGGGCCTGTTAGTCTCACTTCAGTGCCAAGTAAGATTATGGATAAGAGTATTCTGGGAGCTACTGAAAAACCCACGAAAGATAACACAGTACTTGGTCCTAGCCAGCATGGTATTGTAAAGGGAAAGTCCCGCCTGAACAAACCTATACCCACATAGTTGACCAAGGAAAACCAGTTGCCGTAATCTTTCTCGACTTCAGCAACGCCTTTGATATTGTCTTTCATGGTATCCTCATAAACAAAATGTCCAATACACATAAATACATAATGTAGTGAGTGAACAATTGGCTGACAGGTCAGGCTTAGGGTCATGGTGAACAGGGTTACATCGGGCTGGCGAACCATCACAAGAAGGGTTCCACAGGGATGCATCTTAGGACCAGTACTCTTAAATATCTTCGTAAATGACCTGGATGCAGGACTCAAAGATTTACTAAGCAAGCTCACTGATGACACAAAACTGGGAGGAGCTGTTGATTTTCTTGAGGACAAGGAGGCCCTGCAGAGGGATCTAGACAAACTGGAGAGCTGGGGAATCACCAACCACATAAAGTTCAACAAGGGCAAGTGCCAGATTTTGCACATGGGACGTGGCAACGCTGGGTATACATACAGACTGGGGAGCAAGAGGTTGGAGAGTAGTCTTGCAGAAAGGGATTTGAGGATTCTGGTTGACAGCAAGTTGAACACAAGCCAGCAGTGTGCCCTGACAGCCAAGAGGGCCAACCATGTCCTGGGGTGCATCAACTAGCTGTTTGAGGGAGGTGATTGTCCCACTCTACTTCACACTGGTGCGGCCCCACCTCAAATATTGTGTGCAGCTTTGGTTAATGCAGTATAAAAAGGAGAACTAACTCCTGAAGAGTGTCCAGATGAGGGCCACAAAATCGGTGAAGGGTCTAGAGGAGAAGTTGTATGAGGAGAGGCTAAAGTTACTTGACCTGTTCAGCCTGGAGAAGAGGAGATCGAGGGGGCACCTTATCATGGTCTACAGCTGCCTCACAAGGGGAGGAGAAGGAGCTGATTTCTTCTCTCTGGTGATCGACGATAGGACCCAAGGGAATGGCAGAAAGATGTGCCAGAGGAGGTTTAGGTTGGATATTAGGAAAAGATTTTTCACTCAGAGGGTGGTGAAGCACTGGAACAGCCTCCCCAAGGTAGTAGTCATGGCACCAAGACTAACAATATTCAAGAAGTATTTGAACAATGCACTCAGGGATGTGGTGTGAATTTTGCGTTGTCCTATGCAGGGGAGTTGGACTCAGTGATCCTTGTGGATCTCTTCCACCTCAGGTCATTCTGTGATCCTGTGATCATCATAGAATCATGGAATGATTTGAGTTGGAAGGGACCTCAAAGATCATGAAGTCCCAAGCCCCCTGCCCATGGGCAGTTACAGATACATAAAGCATAACGTTGGAGAAAGTCAGGTGGATTCTGTTCCTACTCAACAAAATAACTTCACAATTCATGTTAAAAGTTCTGCTTCAATTAAAGAATAAAAATTCTGAACTAATTTTTTGATAGGTGTTGACATTGACTCCCTGACACAAACGGACATATCCTAATTAGCCCATGCCAAAGAACAGCGATGTGCAGTCTGACCTCCTGCACTCCCAGAAATGCCACAAATGTGGGATTGTTCTGATAGAAACACAGCATAAACAAAAACTAACTTCACAATCGGGAAAATCGTCCTGTTCAAGGGAAAAAAATAGATTAACCTTATTGCAGAGCTGAATTGAGCTTGAATGATCAAATATAAGCCTTTATAATTCATTTGCTCTTAGATCTGTCTGGAAGATGACATCAGCTGAATCCAGAGAAGTTACACAAAAAAAATTGCACAATTGCTAACACAGGTGGAAAGTATGCATCAGGGACACAGTGCTTCATTATCTTATAAGACTTAGTGATTCTATGATCAATAATATATTTCCTGTGGAAATCAATTAGCACACCAGATTTAGCATTTAAATGCAATGAAAACAAGGTTCACAAAATGTAAATAATATCTGATTAACAGAAATGGTTGGGAGTATATTCAACTCTCTCATAGCAAAACAGAAACCAGTGCATTGTCCAAACACACTGCATCAGGGATTAGACTAGACACAAGTTATTTGAGAAGAAATCATTAAATAAAACATCAGCCATAATTATGATTTTTCTAAATAAACTGCACTAATTAAAACTATTTGAAATTTTATCTAATTGCTTGTGGATTTTACAAATATAGGTTACTTAATTATCCTGAGCAACACTATACACAAATACAGAAAAAGCAAAATGACTTATCAATGATTTTTTTTCTGCTTTACAACATCCTGTTGTTTCATTGCACGCTACTATAATGTGCAACTTAAATGTATGGGGAAAAAAACTCAAAACACACCCTGCAATTCAGAAATGTCTCTTCACAGCAACTCTAGAAGGACAAAAATGTGTCATACTGAAGCAAAACATAATCAGTCATGAAAACTCTGCTACACAAACACTCATCATTTTCTGTGTTATTGTTACAATTCTGAAATAATTCATAATAGTCCAAAAATTTAAAGATTCTAAAAGGCACAGATGCTGCATGGCTCTGGTAATGAAGTTCATTTGTAAAACATCCACACTGCTATTTAAAACACCTACCAAAAACTACCAAGAAGAACCACAGGTTAATACTAGAAAATTGAAATCTCATCAAAACAGCAAATAATATCTTCAAAAATTATGTGCAACTCCATCTTTTCATCCATGTGATCACATATGAGTATTTTCCATGTTTTAAAAAAATTATAAATTTATGTTGCTCGTTTATGGTTCGTTACTTTTGGGTTTGTTTGGGGTTTTTTTCTCTCCTTAACAACTATTATTTGTATTCATATTTGTATTTAATTATTACGCTAAACCACCAGAAAACAAAAAAGCATCCCTGAAGTCCTTATGGGCAACCACTGCAATCACTATTTTCCAGTTACACAAAATATCAAATAATATCATTTAAGCCCTTCCTACAAATGTTGCCTCTTTTTCTTATGAAAATGATCCACAGTCTGACAAATATAACTGCAATTCATTTTGGTTACTATGCATGAAGGTGAGAATGAGAGGCCGGATTCCTTCAGGATATATTTTCATTATACATTTCCTTAAAAAGTCATAGAATTAAAAATGATGAGATTTCTAGTAAAAAGGTTAACTGCTACAAACTCTCAGAAAACAAAACCAGCAATAAATACAATTGCTTTATATTTTGAGGTAATCATGACATTGAAGCAAGAGAAAAGAAGCATTTTAGGAAGAAGTTTTTCAAAATGAGGGCAGTGAGGCACTGGCACAGGCTGCCCAGGAAAGTCATGGCTGCTGCATCCCTAGAGGTGTCCAAGACCAGGGTGGACGAAGCTTTGAGCAGCCTGGTCCAATGGAAGATGTCCCTGCCCATGGCAAAGGGGTTGGAATTGAATGAGATTTAAGGACCCTTCCAACTCAAACCATGATTCTATGATTCTATTATTTCAATTATTAAATTAAATATTACTAAGAAATTGTAATACATTTTTACTGCACTACACTTGATCTTAGCCAAACGGCTGAAAGAGTTGGGGTTGTTCAACCTGGAGAAGAGAAGGCTCTGAGGAGACTTTGTAGTGACCTTCCAGTGCCAAAAGGGATCCAGGGAAGTGGGGGAGGGTTTTTTTACGAAGGCTTGGAGTGACAGGACTAGGGGCAATGGGTATAAACTGAAGAGGGGCAGATTTAGACTAGACCTAAGGAGGAACTTCTTCACAATGAGAGTGATGAGGCACTGGCACAGGTTGCCCAGGGAAGTTGTGGCTGGAGGTGTTCAAGGCCAGGTTGGATGGGGCTTTGAGCAGCCTGATCCAGTGGGGGGTGTTCCTGCCCACGGCAGGGGGCTTGGAACTGGATGATCTTTAAGGTCCCTTCCAACCCAAATGATTCTATGATTTTTCAATCACACATTTCTTACCAAATCTCAACAATAATAATATAATAAAAGTTATATGTCAGTGCTTATCTGTTACTCTTCAAACATGACAAGCACTGGGAAAATGAGTATCTGAGCAATACTCTTATATCTCTGACAGTCATTGAATCTTTTAATTAGTTCACTAGTTCAGGGCTTCCTAGAATAAATGCAATTCTGTCATTTCTAATGTGTTCTCATGATCAGTTAATGGATTTTTTTTTTTTTTTTGGCCTCCAGCTCAGACAATCTTCCCATCTTAAAATTTCTTCTAAATCAATTCATAGGTTATCCATATTTTCTCATGTGGAACACTAATTAGCTTGTCTCAAATTTGATTTTAATACACCATTCTCCTGATTCACTGAGGTGTTCTATTTTAAATCCCCATTGCATTTCTGTATTATGCCATGAAATTCCAGTACAAACTAGTGAATGCACCACCATTAGAACATCTATCACTCATGTGCCAATATATACACTGAGTTCAGAGCCTAAATCCCTCACACACAAATACAGACAGAAAAGGGTTTATTAGCAATTTTGGAGCCCAAAGACATGTACAACCACTTCTGTTTTTTCTAGCATTCTCCAAAATTATACACAGCATGGATAGGAGGGGAATATTCTGAATATTCAAGCATGAATGCAAAATAAAACTCTGGCTTATCTTAGTGGTTCTAGAAATCAAAGAATAAGACAAATTTTTGGCTTCACAGGACCTCAGGATGTCATCTACTCAAAAGCCCTGGCCATAGCACTGCTGTCTTCAAAGTTGGAAGAGGCTGCTCAGGAACCTGTACAGCACTGTTCTTTTGCATTTTGTGGCCATTAAATCCCTCTCTTCTAACCAGCGACCTGTTTTTACTGACTTAAGGAAGAACTTCACATCTCCAATTTCTCTGTTAAGAAGCTCTTCTGAATCTACAGCAGCCTCCAGAGTTGAAACTGAACATGCATTAAATATTTACGTATTTATTTATTTATTTGCCAGAACAAACTTTCAAATTCTATGTTCTCTTTAGGAAGGAAAGCGCTTTGAATTTTTTTTCAGGATATCCAAATCTTTGCATGTGGAATGTGCACATGGTGTCTTGTGGAGGTTGTCACTGCACAGGCAGATTGCAATCTAAGCCCAAACAGAAGTAAACGAGATACTATTCTTGACTTGACCAGACTGTATATGCAATTTAAGCAGGAAAAAAATAGGAAAGCCTTTTAACTGGGATGATCGTTAACTTATCTGAGAAAAACAGAAAGAGCAGTTGAATTACTTAGCTAAAAATGCAACAGATAAACACAATCTGAAGGTAGCATTTTTCTCATCACTTGAAGCTTTGGTGATAACATTGTGCAGCTCACAAAAACATGCTTCAGTCGAACATACTTTACTGGATTCAAAATGGTAGAACAGAATTAAGAGTGCTTATTTCTCTAATGCGATAAATTAAATTACATGTTCAAAAGGGTTTTTTTTCTATACGTACCTACTGTCTAGAAACCTATGAAATTAAGAAATCAGAGTGAATATATTTGTGAATGCTAAATGAAACTATAGCCCAACATTTCTCTACCCTCTGTAGACTGCATTTTGTTTTCTTAAGTCTTGACACAGTGCTAAAGTAGCAAGACATTGTTCATAATCAAAACATAAAAGTAAGGATCTTGGGCACCACAGTTTCCACTCCTGAAGAAATCCATGCCCACTAGTTCAATTTGTAATTGCTTTATTTATATCTGTTGAGGCATGCTAGCAAACATAAGACTAGTTAAACCAAAGGATAATTCCAGTAACTTGAGCAATTACAAAAGCGCAATGCTGTTTTCACTTCTTGGCTGATGGATTCTCCTTTCTGGGCAAGGTAATTTGCTCTTTTCACAACATATCGTGATTCACAGGAGCTTCACTTCCCATGCCAAAACCAGGATCAGAGTAACAGAAAGCTTGTAACCTAATTTTCGGTTGGTATCACAGTGAATTCAAGATTTTAGCCCATCTTCCATATCAATAACAAAATGATCAAGGTTTATAATGGAAGTTCATTACAATGGTATCAACAGCTATGTGAAATGAAACAGATATCTTTCATTTTTTCCCTCTGCCTTTTGAGTCTGTAAAGTTGCGTGCATTGTTAGAGACTTTCACATTCAGAATAATAGAAGGATAATGTTATATTTTTCAAAAACAAATGAAGAAGAATAGGTATAATTTCTTTGGAAAGTGACTCACTGCCAGAAGCACAGAAACCATAGAGATATCATTTTGGGGGAGGAATTAAAGAAGTGGTAACTTATGTTTTCTCTGGTTTATTCTGCAAATGAAAACACAAGTCTGGTCTTGCACTGAAAAGAGGGCTGCATTTCTATCCAATTTGGTCTGCATTTCAGACCAATCTCAAGAACCACACAGTATCTATGAGAAAATCATTAGGAACTGGTGGATGGACAGATGGAGTTAGCTGGCATTCATTTTCAATATAATGAGCATTCCTAGAAGAAAAGTTACTTGTGTATTTTAAATAATGGAGCTACCCATCTTGTAGCTTACTGGGATAAAATTATGTAACCAGCTTCCCACTATTAATGGCAACTCAGGACCAGAAACACACCAAGTCACAGAGTCAGCAAATCGCACTGATGGTGACAGAAGTTTGATGTCTGCTGCCATATCTCTCTGGACCCCACAGCTTCTGCCCCTCTGCTTAGCGCACTTGATGTCAATTTATGCAGATACAGGAAACGTGACTTGCACAGATACACAAAAATAAAATAAAAGAAACTGGTCTGTTTGGTTAAAAGATGAATAAACCAATATATAGCAAATTTTTCTCATCTGAAAGATAACAAGTTGAATATACACTCCTAATTGATCACAGCATGAAATGAAACAGGTTTTAACTGTTTCTTTAATTTAGTTGGTTGGGTTTGTCACTTTTTAATGTGAACCTGTCTTCTGTGGTAATATAAAAACAAATCAAGAGTAGGTATTCACTCAGATCCATGTCTTAAATTGTGCATCTCACAAATTTCTAAACTGTTTCCAAAAGATAAATGTA